>NC_056726.1:1492082287-1492189787 GCF_019279795.1 Protopterus annectens
CAGCAGAACAGTGGATACTAGAAGTCCGGAATCTCTGGCTTGATTAACTGTTTCTAAGAAGGAAAGTAGGGCAGTTATAGTGCTGTGGCCTGGACGGAAACCGTGTTGGGTGGGTGTAAGTAGCTGATTCTCTGTTAAGTAGGGTAAGAGTTGGCGGTGGACATATTTCTCAAGGATTTTGGATATAGGAGAGAGTAGGGCTATAGGGCGGAAGTTAGAAGTAGAGTTGTTTTTACCTCCTTTATGAAGTGGTAGAATGTAGGCAGAACGCCAGAGTTTGGGAATGTATGACTCTTTTAAGGATCTGTTAATCAGGATGCTAATTGGAAGAGCTATTCCTTCGGCTGCGTGTTTGAGGAAGGAGGGGGGATGTTGTCGGGGGCGTTGGAACAAGGTTTTAGTTTGGTTAAGAGCTTTTTTATAAAAGTTGTGGAAACTGGTTTGAATTGAAACATAGGGTGACTGTCCTTTGGAAAGTTTAGGAGGTTGGAGAGGTTGTTATCAGGGAATATTTTGGTTAGTTTGGCTATAGAGTCAGTAAAGAAAGTGTTGAAGAGTGAGCTTAGTTCATTGTCATTTAAACTAGGGTCAGGGCAGGGGTTATTTTGTGACCCCGGATGGAGAAGAGAGTTTACAGATTTCCAGAAATGTTTGGGGTTGTTAAGATTAGTAGACTGAAGTTTGTTGTAGTAGTTTTTTTTGTCTCTGATGATTAGTTTTTTTACTTGGTTGCGGAGTTGGGTATATTGGAGCAAGGCAGAAGGCTGTTTGCTTTTCTGATAAAGCCTCCAAGATTTGTCTCTGAGTTGCATGGTTTGTTTAGTCTCTTTGGTCAGCCAAGGAGCAGAATTGGCCTTGATTCGTTTATTTCTAAGGGGGGCTAGAGAGTTGAGAGTATTTAGGAAGATGGAGTTAAAATGTTCTACGGCATTGTCGAGTGACAGAGTTTGAAGGGTTTGCCAGTTGATTTCTTTGAATATGTTGGAGAAGATTATGGGGTTGAAGTTGCTAAGGTTACGAGTTTGGATATAATTATGTAGGAATTGAGAGGGGTTAGCTGAGCGATGAATGAAGGCAGGTTGATGGTCACTAAAGGAGTCAGGGATAGTTCCAGATAGAGAGATTTTGTTAGGGTGGGAGACTAATATCCAATCTATGATGGAGCCAGGGGGGTGTTTTTTGTTGGGCCTGGTTATAGAATGGATTAATTGAGAGAAGTTGAAAAGGTTGATAGCTAGGGTGGGGGAAGGTGAGTTGATTTTGTTCCAATCAATGTTGACGTCTCCTAGAATAAATGTTTCATATTTTATTTCAGATGAGGCCCAGTGGAGAATATTCTCTAGGGTAGAAATGTTGTCGCCAGGGGAGATGTATAAAGAAATGATACAGATATTTTTATGTTTATTGAGCTGGAGCAGACAAGCAGTGATTTCAGTATTTTGAATAGAGGGGTTGAGATTTGCAGGGGGATTATGGAGAGAAGGTTAGAGTAGATAATGGCAGAGCCTCCACCTTTTTTGTTTAGTCAGTCACTCCTAAGGATGTTGAAGCCAGGAGGAAGGATTTCTGAGTCAGAGATATGGGGTTTTAGCCAGGTCTCAGAGACGGCTAAGATGTCAGGTTGGTTGTGGTTAATCCAGGCGTGAACATGGTGAAGTTTGTTGTTTAGGCTTTGGGCATTAATAATGAAGACCTTAAGGGTGGTAGGAGAGGTTTTAGGAGTAGAGGGAGTGGGAGGGAGAGGTGTATTTGAAGTGTGGGAGGAGGGAGAAGGAGGGAAGGAGTTGTTAGTACTGAGGCAGGGGCCAGGATTAGGGTGGATGTCTCCAGATAAGGCTAGGAAATTATATGGGAAAACTTTAAGTCTTTTAGGTTTGGAGAGTAAGAAGTTGTTTGGGGTTGGTGGAAATGTAAGAGAGAGGATTTTTGTAGAGGAGGAGAATATTTTGGTATGGAAGAGGTGTAGTAGGTTTATTGGGATAAGGCAGGGGGAAATGGAGTGGAAGTGAGTGAGTGTAGGAGGATGTGGGTGGGAGAAAGTGAGGGAGTGAAAAGTAGCCAGGTAAGGGTCAGTTATTGAGCAGTAAGATGTAGTGTGATAGAGAGGAAGAAGACAAATGAGAAGAGAGAAGGGAAGTCTGAGGGAAATGAGAGTTTGGGAGAACATGATTGAATGGGTGGGGTAAAGGATGAAGAAAAGATGTAGTTGGAATAGTGCGAGTTAGGAGAGAAATGAAAGAAGAGTGGAAGGAAGATATCAAGTAGGAGAGGAGAGTGTAGGGTTAAGTGTAGTGAGAAGTGGGAGGAGTAGGAGAGGTTGGAGAAAAGAAAGCAGGGTTTAGATTGGTTAATTAAAGTAGGAAGTAGTGGGGGGAGGGAAAGAGTCTAATAGGTGGAAAAGAATGTAGGGAGGAGCTGGTGATGTATAAATGTGGATGTGTTGGGGCGGGTGGGATTTGGGGGCAGGGTAGGGGAGCGGAGTGAGCCCGAAGGGCGAACAAAGCGGGAAGAGCCAGAGGAGGTGAGAAAAGCAGAAGACAATCAGTTACAAGAGAGTATTTAGAAGGTAAGTTTAACAGGTTTATCAGAGTTGTGAAGGTAAGAAATGTAGGTGAAGGAGAGGAGGGAGGGTACTGAGATGAGCAGAGAAATTGGGATAGAGGGAAAAATGCTAAGAAGAAGGACAGAGGGAGAGGAAAAGACTTCAGACAGGGAGTAGAGGAGGGCTGAGTAAAGGAAGGGAAGGCTGAGAGTTCTGGGCAGCAGAGAGGGGGAGAGCAGAGGAAAGGTGGTAGAGGACTGAAGAAGGGGAGGTACTGGAGGAAAGGGGAACAAATATATATATATATATATATATATATATATATATATATATATATATATATATATAGATAGATAGATTGACTTTAGATAGTGTTCCACTATGAGACATAGGTAAGCTGTGCTGTTATCACTTACTTTTATCATGTAAATTCCTGTGACAAACATAAAACTCATAGGACTGTCAGTGCAATATTATCTTTTCTGTTTTGTTTGATGCAGTTTATTTTCATTTACAAGTACATTATCAGATAACTTAAATAAATATGAAATTCAAATTAAGTATTACATTGCAATGTAGATATATAAAGTAGAATTTATTTTATTTATTATTTTATTTTACATTTGTTGACCGGGCTAGTCCAGCTGGATTAATGTCCATTTTCAGTGGAGGCCCGGGGAGAAAAGCTCCTGAGGTTAGATACAATATTGGAAATACATAAGAAGACATAGTACAAGTGTAATTATACAAAGGTAAAAATGTAAAAAAAAAAAAAAAAAAATGAACATACAAATATTATAGATTTTAACTTATCAGAACAATCCTAGCAAAACAATATAATAAGGTATGAGATCATAAAGTATATAAAAGGTAGTTTTGAACCATGGTAGATAATACACAAACTTTTTTTTTTTTTTATGCTAAAAAGAGTTATGTAATATTTACAATAAATAGGGGTAATATATCAGTTGAAGTAGAAGATAAAATCCAAGTGGATAAGAAAAGTTTATGATAGAGTTAAGGATGCCAACAGGCTAGTCTGGGTTGGTACAAGAGCAAAGCCAGAATTTGTTAAGATGTATTAAAAGTTGTTTTTTAAATAGTGGAAGAGTATGCAAAGAGGACAGATCAGATGGAAGATTATTCCATATTTTACCTACTGAGTTAGAAAAAAGGCAGTTGCCTGCAGAGTTCATAGTTTTGGTAATATTAACAAGTAATTTGTCAGAGGGACGTAGTTGTTTCAGATTGATATAGGGAGTCAAGAGTTTGGAAAGAGCTGGTGTTTTAGAGGGTTGGTATAGAATTTTGTGTGCAATTAAGAGTTGTTGAAAAATAAGTTTATTAGGGAGTTCCAGCCAGTGTAGTTGTTGTAGGTTTAGACAGTGGTGAGCTCTAAATTGTGATGTGGTGGCAAAGCGGGCAATATTGTGGTAAGATGTAGTGAGTTTCTTAAGGTTGCTTTTAGATAGATTAGTGTAAATAGGAGATGCATACAAAAGGGTAGAAATAAGATGTGTTTGGGCTAGGGTTATCTTAGTTTCAGGTGTGAGGAAGGACTTTATTCTGTATAGGGATCCAATCTTTTTATTAAGGGCTTTTATTGTGTTGTTGATGTGACAATCAAAGTTAAGATTATTATCAATAGTAACATCAAGAAGTTTGGTTGAGGAGTCAGGAGAAATTATGGTGTTATCAGTTGCAGTAATACAGAAGTTTATCAAAGTAGATTTACGGGTAGGTGAAAAGAGTAATAATTTAGTTTTTTTGGGGTTAAGGAGTAGACAGCGATTGGAGAACCACTGTTCAACAGTTGAGAAGGCTGATTGTGTTTGAAACTGGAGTTCTGTTTGAGAAGAGGCAGTGCAAATTATAGTAGAATCATCTGCATATTGTATGCAGGTAGTATTAGGTATAGATGATTGAAGGTCATTAATAAAGATGGAAAATAAAAGTGGGCCTAGGATAGACCCTTGAGGAACTCCTAAAGAGATAGGGAGGAGAGCAGAGAGAATTTTTCCAGAGTACGGCTTGCTGACGATTTTCAAGATAGGAAGAAAACCAGGTTAGGGAAGAGGGCTCCAGGGCAAGAGATTTTAGTGTGTGCAGAAAAAGTGTATGATTTACCATATCAAAGGCTTTTGATAGGTCTATGAAAAGAGAAGATGTAAGATTATTGTTATTACGGTTTAGGTTTATTGTGTTGGTGAAGGAGAGAAGAGCTGTAGTAGTACTGTGAGCAGGTCTGAAACCATGCTGAGTGTCTGCCAGAAGGCTCTTATTGAGGAGATGGTTGAGTAGTTGTTTATGTATGCATTTTTCCATGGTTTAGCTAAGGGGGATAAAAGTGCTATGGGACGATAGTTGGAGAAGTCGTAAGATTTGCCTCCTTTATGGAGGGGAATGATATGTGATACTTTCCAGATTGCTGGGAAATTACTTTCTTTTATTGATCTGTTTATTAAGATAGAGACAGGGTAAGCAATGGCTTTTGCTGCTAGTTGCAGGAATTCAGCAGGAAGCTTATCAGCGGAAGGGGTGGTAGGTTTAAGTTTTTGGATAAGAGATTGTATATAGGAGGTAGATACAGGTTGTAGTTGAATGGGGAGGAATGGTATTTATTAAGGTATTTGGAGGTAGTTGAGAAGTATCAGGAGATAGTTGGTTGGCTAGAATTTGTATAGAATTGGTGAAGAAGGAATTAAAGTTATTGGCTGTTAGTGTGGGATTATCAGGGTCAGAATCCTGAGGGTTGGGTGTAATTATTTGGCCGGGGGTCAGCAGACTATTGATGCTGGACCAGAATTTTTTGGGTTCCCTTTTGGTAGTTTTTTGAAGTTGAAAGTAATAGTTCTTTTGTCTGTAAGAATGGCTTTTTGTACTGTTTCTAAGCTCTCTAAACCTTTGGTGGTCTATTTGACTTTTGGTGGAGCCATTTATGCCAAGATTTATTTCTGAAGGTTATTTTATGCTTAGTATTTGTGATTAGCCAGGTAGCAGTTTTAGTTTTAGTTCTAATGGTTTGACTTGGGGCGTGTTGATTAAGAATTGCTAAGAATGTTGAGTTGAAGTGTTCCACTGCTTTGTTGAGTGGGAGATGTTTTAGAAATGACATTGGAAAAGTTCAGCTTGAAACCGATCAGGGTTAAAATGTTTCTTTGAATGAAGGGTTCTAAAGGTTGTGGGTAAGGTTAAGTTGGTTTTGCTTCTAATTATATAGGTTAGTGAGTGGTCACTAAGGTCGTCAGGAAGAATACCTGTTTGGTAGGTTTGCAGGGGGGTATTAGTGAGGATCCAGTCTAAGGTAGAAGCTTTATTGTTTATTTTATTGGTTCTAGTGGGAGTATTGATAAGTTGTTTGAAGCCAAAGAGGTTGATATGTGAGGTAGGGTAAGCATTGTTACAGGAATGCCAATCTATATTAAAGTCACCAAGGACTAGTGTTTCTTGTGGAAGTTTGATAGAGAGTTGGTAGAGTATATCTTCAAGGGTATTGATGTTATTTCCAGGGGGGAGATATGCACAGATGATGTTAATGGCTTTATTGGTATTGATTTGTATTTTAGAGCTAATTACTTCAGCATAATTATTTTGAGTAAGAGTTAGGTCTAGAGGAATCAGTTTAAGTTTCGCTTTATACAGGATGGCTACACCGCCTCCTTTCCTATTAGTGCGATCAAACCTAATAATGCTATAACCAGGTGGGGTAATTTCGATGTCTTTAATTGAGGGTTTTAACCAAGTTTCTGATAGGCATAAAATATCAAATTTCTCAGTTTCAAGAAGGGCATGGAGTTGAGTAATTTTGTTACAGATACTACGTACATTAAGATGGGCAATAGACAAAGAGTTGGAAGGTTTAGAGTAAGAGAGGGATAAAGGTTTAGTTAGGTTTTGTTCTATGTTGGTTGTAATATGATGTGGACCAGGATTGGGGTGAATATCACCATCTTGTAGTAAGTGGAGAAGAGTAGGATATATCTTTGGTTTAAGATTATAGTGAATGTCATTTGTTTTTTTGGTATAGGTTTTTCTGAACTTGCAGTGTACTAATCTGTGATATTTGGCTAGAAGGTAGATGGACTGAGAGGGTGAATGCAAATAGGATGAAGATAAAGATGTTGTTAATGTGGAGGTACTTTTAGAGGGCAGTGGAGTAGAGAGAGTCTGAGAGTATTCGTAAGAAGTTATGATGTAGGAAGTTACAAGAGATGATAACAATAGTAAAAAGATGAGTAGTCTTAGTAAAGCAGGTATAGATAGTGTGGGCATAGTGGTATCAAAGGAGTTATGCAGAGAAGTAGGAGGAAGTGAGATGAAGTAAAGTTTAAAGAAAGAAATTGGAAATTAAAGAGGGTGGGGTAGGAGGTAGGGATATAATGTGGTAGGAATAGTGTTTAAGAAAGGGGAGGGGGAGTAATTATGAGAAGAGAAGGTGTAATGAACTCAGAGAATTGAATATGCAAGTGTACAAAGAGAAAAGAAATTAAAAAATATATAAGAAACTATATATAAAATGTACATTTGTGCTCACTGATTCTTATTAATATTACTATTATAATCATGCTTCCTTAACTTACATAGTTTAAGAGGAAAATATGATTCCTTCTTCATATTTCTGAATCAAATCCAAAACAGAAGGCCAAAACCTAATATTTAAATTTTTGATTTAGAATTCAATTTTAACAAATCTATTTCTTTCTTATAAATCTTTTTCAACAAAATGATAAATCCTGATAGTTTGGTCGATTTTAACCAATTTCTTCTTACAACTTTCCTAGCAATAGCCAAATAACACAAAAGATACTGAGATGTGTCAAAATTCAGAGGAATAGATGCATTATACAAAACTAACTCTCTGGGTATACAAACATTGTCAAATCATAGTACTTATATATGATTCCCGTATTCATATAAGGAGGAACATTCAAATATCACACAATGCCAATCTACCTTACAAGTTTCATTACATCACCAGCAGGGCTTATCGTTCGATGCATCCATATTTGCTAGTCTGTGTAGAGTAAGAAACAGTCTAGATAAATTATTCCAATAATAAATTTTCCAAAAGGGTGAATGTGTAGTTTTGGTACTAAAATAATTATTCATTTACTCTGAAATATAAAGTTTCAATATTATGGATTTATTTCAGCCTTTTAGTTTTAAAATCATTGAATATAACATTGATAATATTCCTTTCTTATAATTGAAATTGTAAAGTACTTTACACAATTAATTAATAAAATATGATGTTCTTCGTGTTTCACTGTTGCAGTCATTACATTTGGGTAATCTGCTGGCTGGTTGCCCTCAGTCGGCCTGATTAACAAAGTCGTGGCTCCTCTGTCAGTTGCTATCCCATCTTCCATGACGTCAGGTCGTCAGGGGTATAAAACATGCATCTGACACCATTAAATCAGTCTTTCTTGCCGTGAGGTGCCCAAAGCAGAAGCAGTTCACAAGTGCCGGTCGTCCGACCCCTTAAATTTTCATTTTCGAGTTTCAGAACTGAAGTCTTCAACTAAAAGCTAAGTACCCCGTTGGGGAAACTTTTTCTTGCTCTTTACCGATGTCAGTAAAAGTTAATAATTGCATTACTTGTGGGAAGCAAATACCTCATAAGGACTTTCATTTGTACTGTATTCCTTGCCTAAGCCCTGATCATAACATACCTTGTTGTCGGTTTTGTGCTGGATTTAATCAATGCACTATTGAACATTAGTGCATTTTTGCTTCTAAATATTTTGGCTCATGATTTAACTATCTAGAAATTATGTCGGTTAGCAATCCGACTACCGGAATACATAAAAAATGCAAAGAAAAAGACAGAGACAGGCTGTTGATGTCCAAAACTGATGACAATGCTTCTCCTAAGCCAGTTGCTAGTTTGCTGGTACTCAGTGAGGCGCTTTCGCAGCCCCTGATGCTCACTACTTTTGATCCACAGGCCGCTACTGAGACCCATTCGGAGTCCGGTATGCCACGAGATGCTTCAAGTATTGAACCCGCGGATGTCTCTACCTTAGCAGCTGTGCAGGCACCGGCTTTTGAAGGTGTTTTCAGGCCTAATGATTTGTATATTAAACCAACACCATCTTCAAAACTAAGGCCAAAATCTACTTCTATGTAAAAAAAAAATGACGCTTGGGCCACGTATGCAGGCCTCTATGCCTAAAAAACAAATGATCAAAATGGCTGAATATTTAATTACCTTGATCAGGGGTAGCCAACCCCCTCCTGCCAAGAGGCCTAGGCAAGACATTGATTATGACTCTTCTGATCAGGATTCTATTTCTTCTGATTCTTCTACTGAACAGCATTTATCTGTACCTACTTATGAGGACTCTGATGCAGAAGATTCCATTCCTTCTGCTTCTCCTCCTGAGGATTTCTCTTTTGGAGAAACTTTACAAACCTTAAGGGAACATTTCCACTGGGAAAGTCAGGATTTTTCTGAATCTAAAAAGAGACTTAGGGATTTTCTTCTTCTTCCTCAGCACAGGCCTTTGGCTATACCTCCTGTTTTAGACATTGTTGATGATGTTTTTTCAGAATCTAGTATGACTCCTGATTCTCTGTCTCCGGCTCCTAGTAAGCCAGCCAGATACTACATAGTTCCTGACTCCCACAAATTCCTTTTCAAAAATCCTACTCCTGATCCTGAAACCATTTCTCAGAGTCCCAAGGGCATTAACGCCTCTACTGCTAAAAATCCTACCCTTCTGATAGAGATTCCATGGCACTGGATAGATGGGGTAAGAATGTTTACACATCTGCAACCTTGGCAATCAGGGCTTTAAACTGTCAATTTCATATGCTTAAATATCAACAGCATATCATGGGGCTACTTAAACAGAAAATGATGTAGATCTCTGACTGTGTGGAAAATAAAGATTTGCAGGATTTATTACATTCAGCTGAACAAGTTGGAAAACATACTTTGCAATGTGGTTTTGATTCCTTGTAGGCCTCTTGCAGGGCTGCTGTAACTGGATCTATGCTAAGAAGGCATGCTTGGCTCAAAAAGTAAACTCTGCCTGACCATATTAAAGCAAAAATATTGGATGCTCCTTTACAACAGGACCGTCTCTTTGGTAATAAGGCTGAAGAATTGTTAAAAAGGTGGAAGATAAAGCTAAATCTATGCAAACTGTGAAAGATTATTTACAAGTGCAACCTCCAAGATTTAGTAGGCACTGGCCTACTAAGAACTGATCCTTTCCAGTCCCCTCAAGAGCCACTCAAGTCAAATCAAGACATTCCAAAGGCTCCAGGTTTCAGTCACAAGGAGCTTTTAGAACAAAACAATGGGGTGCCTCCACCTCCAAATCTGGAAACAACAAGGCACCTCCCTATGGTAAACAGTCTCAATGACTTTCCTCTACAATCACCAAGCACTTACCATTTAGCCGCCCCTTTGGGGGGAAAACTGGCACTTCATGCATGAAACTGGCAACTTATTACCCAGGACAAATGGGTTTTAAATGTAGTATCCCAGGGATACAGATTTCATTTCCACACGTTGCCAATCCCAAATGGATGGCCAGATCTGCCCCCAAATCAGTGGGCAGAGGCCCATAAACAAGTTCTGTCCCTCATGAACATGGGGGCTATTAAACCAGCACCAGAAGAGGAAAAGGGACAAGGTTTCTATTCAAGACTTTTCCGGGTACCAAGAAAAGACAAATCATGGCGTCCAGTTCTGGATTTATCCACTCTAAACACATTTCTGGACATTCCAAAATTCAAGATGCTGACTCTTCAACAGTTACTACCTATGCTAGGCAAAGATGCCTAGCTGGTAACTCTAGACTTAAAAGAGGCTTACCTACATATCCCAGTCAGGAAATCTTGCAAAAGATACCTCTGCTACTTGCATTACCAGTTCTTTGCACTGCCCTTTGGCTTATCTACTGTGCACAGTGTCTTCACAAAGTGCCTGGCACCAGTAATTGCATTTTGCAGGCAAAGAAATATTCAAATATATCCATACCTGGATGATTGTCTAATTCAGGCAGAAAACAAGGACATTCTTCTAAAGCATCTGGCATTTGTAAAAAGGGTCCTAACTTGTCTAGGGTACACCATAAATGAAAAGAAATCACAAGTAGTACCCTCTCAAAAAATTACATTCCTGGGTGCAAGCTTGAATGCAACTGCCCAGATGACTTACCTTATGCCAGAAAAGCAAATTCAATTGGTGACTTACTTCAAACAGGTGGCCACAAAAACTCTGCTATCTGCAAGACTAATTCTGCAAGCCTTGGGGTTCATGGCCTCCTGCATTCTTTTAATTCCATATGCAAGACTGCATATGAGGAAACTTCAGTGGTACTTAAAAAGTTTATGGAGTCAACATTGTCACAGCCTGGAAACAATGATTTCTGTTATACCTTGCCTGCAACTAGAGTTCCTATAGTGGGCAGAGGCCTGCCACCAAAACAAGACTGCCATTCACTCTACCCCCTGCCGCCCAAACCCTAACTATAGACACATCAGACTATGCTTGGGGGGGCTCATCTGGCAGGAAAGTGCATTCAGGGCAAATGGAGCCCAAATCAAATGCACCTACATATCAATCAGAAAGAGATGCTAGCTGTACAGAATGCACTGACAGCCTTCAAGGACTACCTTCATCCAGGACAAATAATGATAAAGACAGACAACACCACAGTTATGTGGTACATAAACAAGCAGGGGGGTACACATTCCTACCCCCTTTGCAGACTAGCCATGGCATTGTGGGATACGGCCTTGACCTATCAAATACAACTACAAGCTCAATTCCTGCCAGGAAAGCTAAATACTCTGGCAGACAAACTAAGCAGAAATCTTTTGGACCCACAGGAATGGAAACTAGAGCCACACATTTTCAACATGTTAACAAACAAATGGGGGAGCCCAGACATAGATCTTTTTGCCTTACCCCAGAACTATCAGTTGGACAAATTCTGCACAAGAATTCATCACAAAAAAGCTTGGAAAGTGGATGCTCTATCATTCAGCCAGAAAATCCAATCAGTCTATGCTTTTCCCCCTCTGCCTCTGCTCTCCAAAGTTCTACTAAAAGTCAGACAGGACAAACCAAAAATGATTCTGATTGATCCAGACTGGCCTCACCAATACTGTTACCCACTCCTGCACAATGTTTCACACCTTCCGTGGCACTTGCCTCTGACACCTTACCTACTGTCTCAGCAGAACTACCAAATTCTGCACACTCAGCTCCAAACTTTGACTCTTGCAGCATGGCTAATCAACTAATTTAACCCTTGGCATCCCTCAGCAAACCTGTGATTGATGTCATTTTGCAGGCTAGAAGGCCTAGTACTAGAAAATCTTATGCTGACAAATGGAAAAGATTCTGTGCCTGGAACCAATCACAAGGAATAAGCACAGCAATGCCCAATATTCCCTCAGATTCTGCAATACTTAACTGAGATGCTTCACAAGAGTCTATCTTTTTCTTCCATACAAATCCATGCCTCTGCCATTTCAGCTCATTACAACACAGAACCTCCCCTCTTCTCTCATCCTCTGCACAGGCAGTATCTCAGAGGGGCCAGAAATTTAAGACCTCCCAGGAGAGCACCAACTCCTGCATGGGACATCAACTTTGTTTTGGAAAAACTCACTCTCCCTCCTTTTGAGCCAGCTGCTACTGCAGACCTAAAATTTATCTCCTGGAAACAGCTTTCCTTTTAGCAGTCACTTCAGCTAGAAGGATTTCAGAACTACAGGCTCTCATGGCAGTGGAAACTTTCATTATTTTTATCTGGACAGGGTGGCTCTCAGGACCAATCCATCCTTTATGCCTAAAGTGGTATCTAGTGTGGCCCTTAATCAGACCATTCATCTGCCAACTTTCTTTCCTAATCCACAGAACAAGGGTGAGCGGATTCTGCATTCATTGGATGTACACAGACAACTTAGATTCTGCTTAAACAGGACCAAATCTCTAAGAAAATCTGATCAATTTTTGGTGGCATTTGCTGCAGGGGCAGAGGGAAAGGCTATTTCAAAGCAGACTATTTCCAAATGGATAAGCCATTGTATTCATTTCTGCTATATGCACCATGGTAAATCTATCCCCAAGGGGATCAGATCTCATTCCACCAGGGCTGCATCTACCTCTGCAGCCTTTCTCAGAGGGGTTCCTACCAGACATTCTAGAAGCTGCTACCTGGAGCTCAGTTCAAACTTTCACCAAACATTACCATTTACCTCTCTTTTCGAAATCCAGAGCTGGCTTTGCCACTGCTGTCCTGCAGGGCATTATAGCTGCTCCTAATGCTCTATAAATCCATCCTCCCAACCATAGCTTTGGGAATCTACCCAAATGTAATGACTGCAACAGTGAAACATGAGGAGCATAGTACAGTTGTGTACATTTACCATAAATGTAGATGTTCGAGTGCATTCACTGTTGCAGTCCTAGTTACCCATCCTCCAGCCCCATGTTTTTCTCTTACTATACCTCTCCTTTCTTTTACTCTGTTTAAAAGCCTTTTTGGTGTATTTGTTTTTGTTTGGAGGTATATTTTTTGTGTTTTAAATTATACGTATGTATATATATATATATATATATATATATATATATATATATATATATATATATATATGTATATATATTGCTCCCCATTTGGGGGGCACCTGACATCTGGGGCAAGAAAAACTGATGTAATGATGTCGGCTGCATGTTTTATACCCCTGACTACCTGACGTCATGGAAGAAGGGACAGCAACCGACGCAGGACCCAAGACTTTGTTAATCAGGCCGACTGAGGGCAACCTGCCAGCAGATTACCCAAATGTAATGACTGCAACAGTGAATACACTGAAACATCTACATTTCTGGTAAGTGTGCACAACTGTACTATATTTCTAATCAATTTGAAAGGTTTAATAGAGCATATAAATGCATTAATCTTTAAAACGTATTGAATATAACTAAGCTGAAATTGATTTATTAATGAATGAATTGCTTTCAGTTTTAGAGCTGACAAACAGTTATAACCAGTGCAGTATTTCCAGTCGTCTGGGCTTCTGCCATTAGTGTTGCAAGGAGTGATGTGGCGTACCTGCACAGTCCCATGCCCTGTACTGGCCCACTCTCTGAAGTGGGCTAACTCTAGGCTTGGTTACTCACTGCAAGAGGTTTTGTTCACCATGCAGACTGCTGAGCTGGCAGGAATGGCTCCACTGAACTAGCTCAGGCATTCATGTCCTTTGTGAGAGTTTCTCTTGATCATACTGGCCCGTTCTCATCGACATCAGTGGATGTGAAACCTCAAGGTTGTGATCCACTAAGGGGATGCAATCAGGCTTAAAAGGATGAAGAGGCAACCTTAGCTTTCAAGACCAGACGGGTGGCTGGGAATGGAATGCACTCATTAACTCAATCTTCTTCTTCTTTCAGCTGCTCCCGTTAGGGGTCACCACAGCGAATCATCTGTTTCCATTTCTTCTTGTCCTCTGCATCTTGCTCTGCCACACCAACCACCTACATGTCCTCTCTCACCACATCCATAAACCTTATCTTAGGCCTTCCTCTTTTCCTGTTACCTGGCAGCTTCATCCTTAGCATCTTTTTCCCAATATACTCTGCATCCCTCCTCAGCACATGTCCAAACCAAAGTAATCATGCCTCTTTGGCTTTGTCTCCAAACCTTCCAACCTGGGCTGACCTTCTAATATACTTATTCCTACTCCTGTCCACCCTCATCACACCCAGTGCAAATCTTACCATCTTTAACTCTGCCACGTCCAGCTCTGACTCCTGCCTTTTTGTCAGTGCTACTGTCTCCAACCCATATAACATAGCTGGTCTCACTACCCTCTTGTAGACCTTCCCTTTCACTCTTACTGGTACTCGTCTGTCACAAATCACTCCTGACACTCTTCTCCACCCATTCCATCCTGCCTGTACACTCTTCTTCACCTCTTTTCTACATTCACCATTAGTCTGAACTGTTGATCCCAAGTATTTAAACTCATCCACCTTCGCCACCTCTACTCCCTGCATCCTCACCATTCCTCTATCCTCCCTCTCATTCACACACATATATTCTGTCTTAGTCCCGATGACCTTCATTCCTCTTCTCTCTAGAGCATATCTCCACCTATCCAGGGTCTCCTCCACCTGTTCCCTACTCTCATTACAGATCACAATGTCATCTACAAACATCATAGTCCACGAGGACTCCTGTCTGATCTCGTCTGTCAACCTGTCCATCACCATTGCAAATAAGAAAGGGTTCAAAGCTGATCCTTGATGTAATCCCACCTCCACCTTAAACGCATCCGTCACTCCCACCGCAGATCTCACCGCTATCACACTACCCTTGTACATATCCTGTAACATTCTTACATACTTCTCTGACACTCCCGACTTCCTCATACAATATCACAACTCCTCTCTAGGCGCCCTGTCATATGCTTTCTCTAAGTCCACAAAGAAACAATGCATCTCCTTCTGACCTTCTCTATACTTTTCCATCAACACTCTCAGAGCAAACATCGCATCTGTAGTGCTCTTTCCTGGCATGAAGCCGTACTGCTGATCACTAATCATCACCTCCCTTCTTAACCTAGCTTCCACTACTCTTTCCCATAACCTCAAGCTGTGACTGATCAATTTAATCCCTCTGTAGTTACTACAGCTCTGCACATCACCCTTATTCTTAAAAATCGGTACCAAAAACTTTTTCTCCATTCCTGAGGCATCCTTTCACTTTGCAAGATTTCATTAAACAATGTAGTTAAAAGCTCCACTGCCATTTCACCTAAACACCTCCATGCTTCCACAGGTATGTCATCTGAACAAACAGCCTTACCATTCTTCATCCTCTTCATAGCTATCCTTACTTCCTCCTTCACAATAAGGTTTCTTTATTAGCAGTATTCCTCTGTCGTAGTTAGGCTGCAGGCCTGACTGCATTGCAACCAGTTCCATAGACTGCTGTGCCACAATGTACTGGCAGACTGAGTTACATCCTATTCCACGGACAGCTATGCCACACGTTTATTTTATTTTATTTTTATTTAACATTTGTTGACCGGGCTAGTCTAGCTGGATATATGTCCATTTTCAGTAGAGGCCCGGGGAGAAAAGCTCCACAAAGAACAGTCGATTAAAACAAATCAAAGTATTTGGGCATGTTACAGGTCAGGCTACATTGTATCCAGTTTCTTGGACTGCTGTGCCACAAAGTGCAGATCATACTGCATTAGATCCAGTTCCATGGATTGCTATGCCTCAGACTGCTGTGCCACAAGTCATAATCTCAAATCAGCAGCTCCCAGCAATACCCTTCTGATTGCAGCAAAAAGCACAAAGTCACATGTAAGCCTACAGTTTCCCCACTGAGCAGCAGTGGAGGTAGCACCAGTTTCTCGATCAGAGGAGCATTGCTATCATCGTCTTCTTTATCATCATCATCATCAATCATTTTTCCCTATCTTTGCACCATGTTGGGGAGTCAGATATGCTCAGAGTTAGTTCACAACAACAAAAAATACACTGAACCCAACTTAAAGCTTGTAATTGGTCCCCATTAAAACAACTTTCCCTTGATGAAGCTGTCGACTACTTCAATGCTAATTTCCTAGCCATCCTTAACCAACACGCTCCTACCCGCTCTATTAGGATAAAAACCAAACCTGCTCCATGGCTTTCTAAGGAAACTAAGCAAAAACTCCATCTCAGAAATAAATACTGGCACAGATCACGTTTAACTAAGAACCCCATTGACCTCCAAAACTTTAAACAATTGAGAAATGAAACAAAAAAAAGCCATAATGTCTGATAAACAAAACTACTACCTACATTTGCAGCAATCCCAGCATAATAAACCACAAAAATTCTGGGCAAGCATTAATGAACTATTACACCCTGGTCAATCTATTACACCAAACCCACAAGTCTCTGACCACAACAACCCCAAACAAACTGCCAATGCCTTTAATACCTTTTTCACCAAAACTATTCAAACTCTAGCCAGTCAACTCTCTCTCCACATAATTCTACCTCATCTAAGTCTGAATCCAACCCACCTCCTCCATTTCACTTCCAGCCTGTCCCTACAGCTTTTATTCTCACCCTTTTACAAAAACATAAACCTTGCACTCCCTCTGCTGACCAACTACCTGCAGAATACTTACAGTTATCAGCCAAATCTATTGCCTACCCCACCTCCATTCTCATCAATAGAAGCATTACTGAAGGATACGTCCCCAATCTTTGGAAAGTCTCACATATTATTCCCCTTCATAAAGGGGGAGACTCCACTGACCTTTCCAACTATCGTCCCATAGCCCTACTCTTTCCTTTATCTAAGGTTATGGAAAAGTGCATCCATAGGCAATTATTAGACCACCTTCTCCATAATAACCTGCTCTCCAACTCCCAACATGGCTTCAGACCTTCCCACAGCACTACTACTGCCCTCCTCTCCTTCATGGACACCATCAACAAAAACAGCAACCTTAACATGCTCTCCTCTGCACTTTTCATTGACCTGTCCAAAGCTTTTGACATGCTAAATCACAATATACTCATAAACATTCTGAAATCTCTGTCACTTGATGCACTAGCTATAAAATGGTTCCTACCCTACTTAAATAACAGACATCAAGCTGTGCTCTGGAATACCACTCTGTCTACCCAACTACCCGTTAATATTGGTGTCCCTCAAGGGTCCATACTAGGCCCACTCCTATTTTCCATATTCATCAATGACCTTCACGAAGCAGTTCCCCAAGCTACATGCATACAATACGCAGATGATTCGACACTTATATGCTCAGCCACATCTGAATCTGAACTTCACTTCCTTACACAGAACTTATTTAGCTCAGTAGAACTATGGTTTACAAAACGCTGTCTCATACTAAATCCCACAAAACTAAACTTCTACTTTTTACACCTACCAATAAATCTCCACCAATTGACTTCACTATAGCTTCCAATAATAGCACTGTTATATCCCAGGATCTTACTACCAAACTGCTAGGTATCACCATAGACAACAACCTTAACTTTGACACTCATATTAATAATATCTTGAAAACAACTAACAGAAAAATAGGCTCTCTATATAGAATCAAACCCTTCCTCACTCCTGCAACTAGAATAACTATCGCCCGCACCCATCTAATCTCTACCCTACTCTATGCCTCCCATTTTCACTAACCTGTCAAAAAATAACCTTAAAAAACTAGAAAACTCCTACAACAACATAGCCAGATTTGCCACTGGTAACCCTTTTAAAACACACCACTGTATTAATCTAAAATACCTAGGGTGGCTTGAATTACAGCAACAGCTAAAATATAATCAACTGACCATTGCCCATAAAATTCTTTATCAACCTGCTAAGACACCCATACTATCTAATCTTATTCATCCCTACAATAACCTGAAATCCCTAAGATCTTCACAAAAAATCCTCATAAATATTATCAAATCAAACAATAGAGCTGGAGACTCTCTCTTCACTAATACTGTTGGGAAAATCTGGAACTTACTCCCCACTGAACTTTCAACACTTGTGCGAATTGGGCAGCTATGTATGGGGCGTAATTTATTTTTGTAACCGAGTGCCTTTTTTTTATTTTTTTTTCAGGTGAGAGTGGAATGTGAGGTACAGGAAGTAGGTATGTTTGGGGAGGTTTGTTGGGGAGGTTAACAGACAAGACAAGATGCATACAGGGGTGGAGTATGACACATGTGGGGGGTAAACACAATTGACGGGGACGGATGTTTGGATGTCGCGAGCCCATGAGCCCACAGATGGCAACAGTGGAACTGAGATCCCCACCCATGGGCAGTTACCACTGTGCCTTCACAGCCCAGGCTGGGGCCGTGCTGGGGGCTGGATAGGATGGGCAGGCACACCCGTGAGTTGCACCACTCTCAGCTCAAGCTGGCATAGGGGATCAGTCACAAAACGCCTGATCTCACTATGCACCACAGACCGGACCCTATGGAGGGTGAGTGGAGGCTCTCCTCTGGCCACGCTTGCAGAGGGGGGATGAGCCCCATCCTCTGCAGTGCTTCCACCTGAAGGTGGCACAGGGCCACCGGAGGAGGAGGTCCCGGCCTGGGCACTGGTGCCAGGTGCACTCGCCAGCTGAGGTGGGAGAGGTGGGTCCGCTGGAACCCGCCTTCCCTGTTGTCCCATGTTTAGCAGTATTTTATGGCATTTTGGGTTAGTAACAAACAACACCATTCAAAATTAGTTGTAACAGCATGCATCAGTATTCCCATTGACCAAACACCCATGAATTCCGACCATTGAGCAGCAAACATAACGCATGCATATTTAGAACAACAGTGCACATTCCAACAGCATGCAGGGTTGATTGGTGGCAACAGGCCATTAGGTTTGGATATGTGAACAGGGCACATGCATCAACGTACATGCAGGTATGTATGAACCAACAGGACAAATGTCCATGGGAATTAATTGTGAATACACATACCCAGTTTGGTGTGGAATGGCATAATTTGTGAAAATAGGGTAGGGTGGAGAAATATTACATTAACAACTTACACTACATATACATATACTGTACATTCCTAGTAGATGCAGATATATATCCCCTACATGTATTAGTACAGTTTCCTGTCTGTAACCTTAGGAATGTTGGTGATGGGGATGTTACTGCTACATTAATATACATTCCATTTTTATTCATATATGTTCATATCTGGCTGTGTTCAGGTACAGCATACTGCTACATTTGATTTATATGGGTCTAGACAACTGTGGATGTTCAGCATCTCATACAACCATACTATCTCCATAATGCAAGGGTACAGCAACATATCCAAATTGTGGGACGGACACAGTCCAGGTTCTGTACTTTATTTAGGACATTACACTCTTTGGTTGTGGCTGTCTCATTCATTTCATTATGTAATGACTGCAGTGTACCTTTATTCCAGATTTATTACAGCTTTCTTGGTAGCTTTAAACTGTCTTTCTCACACTCTCTCACTTATTTTATATTTACATTTCAGAATGGTACTTAATTCTAGGCTTTATTAACATTTATTAATGGATTACAACAATCCTTTCCAGCTGACTCACTTATTTCATATGGTGGAATTTACAACGATGTATTCAACACTTGTCTATCCTTTGTTGATTGATTACCACTCATTTTCAGGCTGAAGCAGTTATCTGATATTACAATACAGGTGGAAACTCTATTTGAGACTTGTTTAATCTTTATTACTGGATTGCAATACACTCTTTTCCAGTCTGCATCACTTATCTAATCTTACAATACTAGCAGAATTTTTATTCTAGATTTATTTCACCTTTATTACTGGGTTACAACACTGAACTCTTTTACAATCTGTCTCACTTATATTATATAACAATACCAGCTAAATAATTACTAACCTGCCTGGTGGTGCAACCTCAGCAGCCTATCAGCATAGGCTCGCCGATTCACGGAATGAACACCGCAATGAAGGAATATTGGAACATACCTCTCCATACTATAGGCTAGGATAGCATTTCTTACATACGTAATTACATGGATACTTAGTAGTGGGTCATTGGGCATTTGGCGGGCCTCCTGAATCCAACAGTTCAGTTGGTCCTCCTTACGCTGCTTCAGGTCCGCATGGTGGTGACGGACCTGTTCACCAGTCCTCAGAATGCCTGTGGCACTGGTGAGATCATGTGCCAACCGGTTCCATGCCTCTGCTTTATACACTCCCCATTGAACCTGGCCCTGCATGAGTTGTGCTTCATGATCATGGACTAGGAGCCAAACCATATATTTTGCCTCGTCAACACCCCACCTTTGTGCTCTAAAGCGATTTCCCTCACCTGCACCTGCCATACTGACTGCAAATGGGTACCACAATCAGTTATGGTGTGTATTCCCGCCTATAGGGCTTATATATGCCGGTTTTCCCGCACTTATCTGTGATTGGCCATTTTGGATATTTATCAGCTTAAAGCCAACCTGCTTTGTCATTGTTCTATTTTCATTCATTCCTATATATATGCTAATACTGTATTTCTCAGTACAACTGTCATGGCTTAGTGGTTCAGTACTTTGACTATGGTGCACAGTATCCCGGGTTCGACCCTTGGCATTGCTTTTTTTTATTTTACTACTGTCTAGACAGGCTAGGAGGTGTGTCTGTGTAAAGGCGGCTTTGATACAGCTTGCCCAATATTGCCCACCGGTAAGCTGGTTGGCGCGCTGCACAGCTCCGCGCAATTGGCTTACGCTGGGTAATGAATTATTTAGCTATGAGCACTCATATTACACTGGGTGAAGCACTGCTGAGCTACGGGCACTCATATTAAGCTTGTTAAAGTGCTGCTCACCTCCGGGCACTCATATGCAGCTTGTTAAAGCGCTGCTCACCTACGGGCACTCATATTCAGCTTGCTAAAGCATTGCTCAGCTATGGGCAATTATAATCCTTTTTTTATAAATTATTCTGTCGGATTTCTTCACAAATACATGGCCCATTTCATTACATTTTACTTAAATTATAGT
Organism: Protopterus annectens; assembly: GCF_019279795.1. NCBI lineage: Eukaryota > Metazoa > Chordata > Ceratodontiformes > Protopteridae > Protopterus > Protopterus annectens. The sequence goes on from NC_056726.1 coordinate 1,492,103,364, forward strand.
TTTATATATATATATATATATATATGTATAGATATATATATATATATATATATATATATATATATATATATATATATATATATATATGTCAGGGGATTGTTTCATACTTATTTAAATAAAAATGGTGAATGATGTTGTGGGGGCTCGAACCATGACTACCTCCTCTTTGGCCAACGTCATTACCGCTACGCTATTGCTACTTGGCTTAATTTGCATATGTAGATCTTATATGCTTTTCAATGTCTGCTAACTGTGGCTGAGCGAAGGGCATACCAGCGCAAAGGAGCGCAAATGCGGGAAAACATTTTTGAAATTATTAAAAAAAAAATGAAACTGCTATTTTTACTTTTACACATTTTCAGTAGGGATTAGTCTGTGGGGATGTGTGGTGTTGTGTTCCTTGACATTTCTAAGGACTAGCTCGTGGGTGTTTATTTTCAGGCCTCTGACTCTTCTGGGGGCGTGTCCCTTTGCAGTACTCGGCATTCGGACATGCCCCCTACTTTCCTACATGGACCGTGTTAGCCTAGGGTATGATTCAGCATGCGCTCATGAATATGCATGGCATGCTGACGTCATGCTGTTCAACTGCAGCCTCCGAGTAAGACATATTAAGTCTTACACGGAGGTTTCGTGAATCCAGCCCATTGACATTCCGTCATATGTCAACACATATTTATGCACAGCTTGTTGGTTTTGTGGATACTACATGTGTCTGGTATGCTGACAAAGGGTTATTCAAAGTCTATGTGACACATGTCTAGATGTGTTCATTGATGTATGTCCTGGGTGGCTGTCTTGCAAACAGTCTAGCATGTTTGGGAACCATGATCCTCACATGAACATACCACTGTTGGTAGGGTTGTGTGTATGTCAGCTTCCAATAGCTCTGTTTATGACTGCAACCATGATGGACTCCATGACCTTGCAGATCAGACTTCATAGGCGTACTGGACTTGACTTCCCATGGTGTGTTGTGCACCAACACTTGTGGGGAGTGCCATATGTAGCTGTGACACATTCAATGGTTCCACATCCTGTGTAGGGGGTGAGGCTAAGCTGACTGTTCAGGTGCATGATCTGTTTGTTCTGTAGTTTGTGCATGACACATATTGGGAATCAATGTATTCCACTTGCTGCCATGCTTTTGGCAGTGGGGGTAGCTGCTCATCCATTCTACATGTGATATCTTCTGGTATGATGAAGTGGACTATTGTCAGTGGGAGATGGGTATGTACATATGGGCCTGTCTGTCATGATGTCTGCATTGTCACTCAGGTACAGATGGCCCTGACTCAGGACATATATGGGTGTACATTGCTATTTATGACATAGCTGAAGGAGGTGTCATGATTCAGTCTGGACTCCTTCTCAGCTACTCTTTACAAAACACCAACGAACATGAGAACTAATCCCTGTTATACTCTTTTACACGCTTAACATCCTACTGATCCTTTGTGATCAGGCTACAGAGTATGTCATGATAATATCCTGGCATGTCCAGGGGTCGGTTTCGTGTGTACTCTTCAGTCCAGCTGGTGGATATTGTGATATAGACACAATGTCACATCTGCCTCATGTACGCAGACAACCCTTTCCTCCTCCCGACAAATGCAGATATATGTGTGAGATGCACCTATATAGACATACAGGGTGCTGAACTCTCTCGACCCATGACTGGCATAGTCTATCAGGTGGTGAAGGTAACCACACACACCACATACCAGTCTCACATATCCTTTAGCAACAGCACTCAAACCACATTATCACACATAGACATACTCGGATGCTGTAAATGTACTCTACCTAAGTGGCAGAAACCTCCAAAGCAGACACACACACACCTGCTACCCCACTATAATACCCACATATCACATAGTTCACAATGTCAGTGTGCCTCACAGTCACTGCCCTTTGGGCTAAACAACACACCTAATACACTTGTAATAGGCGACAGTTATTGTCAGACACACTGACATACCACTCACCAGCCCTAACAAGGGAATAGTCACTTTGGGCTGTCTGTTGGGTGCCAGGATCTGCCGCATAACACAGGCAGTCAGGTCACTCCAAAGCAAGTACATGACTGGCACCATCATTTTCCATGCTGGTGTGTATAACCTCAGACATTACTCCCTGGACCACATGACATGATACATGGAGGAACACTCTGATCATGTAGCCCAGGCCAGTATGACCCTGACCTTGTCTAGCATCTTACAGCCACCAATTATGATGTCACAGTATACGGATACACATATCACATTTGACAGTTGCCTAACAAATTTGTTTAATTCATAGGGGATACAGTGTCTGTTAGCCTATGGTGACATGCTCAACATGCCACGTTGCTTCACTATGGACAGCTTGCACCTGTCACCCTTGGACTTTGGAATGCTGGCTAAGGCTCTTGCTACCACCATAGTGCCTTTTTTAAGCAGGGCTCAGAAGACAAACCCACCTCCATAGACATTACAGGTTAAATGAAACTAAGGGTAATGCTGCTCAACAACAGTTGTGTTAACCTCATATTGCGGCCACTCAGGACTCTCCTCAGTATGGAGGAGAGCAATATCTGTGCACTGACAGACACCTGGTTCAGGCTCGCTTATGCACACCAGCACTACCAGGTTATGTTTCATACCATGCTGTCTGACAACAAGACTTGGAACAGACAACACAACTAGGGGGAGTATCCATATACATCACAGATACACACACCTCCGGGTTAGTAGCACTGCACAAAGCATCACAGACCATACATATACAACTACCATTGTGCAATACTGCCTTTCAGTTTGTTGCCTGTTACAGAACACACTCCCAAACTCAGGAACCACACTAGGCTTTAGTGGGAGCTATGGAGAATATGAAGGTCTCCACAAACACCATTATATTGTGTGTCTTCATATACACAAATATTGACTGGGGATACTACTCAAGCCCTGACACCCTCACCCAACAGTCGCTACATTTTGTAGACTCATATGCTATGGCACAACCAGTCAGCACAGCCACAAGGGGGAATACATATTGGACCTGATCATCACCAACATGGGGACTCTATGCTCCACATCAGCGATATACCCCTCATTGGTAAGGTCAGAACATACATGTATCTCACTGGAGATACATATACCCTCCACACACCCATCCTGGGTAATCTTGGTGAACTTCTCATGAGCCAACGTCTCACTTCGCCGAAGCAAGGTGGTATCCTTCAGAGACCCTGAGACAGTGGCAAATACGGCTCACACTGCTGCATCCTTTACATACACATTCTATGGACACCTAGTGGACTGCATGCATTGTACTATCCCAAATAACAACAGGACTCACTACTCCAATGGCAGGGGACCTGTGTGGTAGACCCCAGCCATTAATAAGCTGTACAACATCAGGAGGAAGCTACTACATGATAGAGCACAATCCCAGACTGGGAAGGCATCTGTGATCTGTACTAGCAGACAGCTACAATCACTCATGAACTTTTCTAAGGGCCGCTTCTACCAGACAATTGCAACAGACAGGTAGGACTATCACACGGCCTTCTTCAGTTATGTCAGGAACCTGGGTGGATACTCACTGATATGCTGTAAGTTACTGCATACTGACTAAACCTACCCTGAACCCACTGGCTTTTCCAACATCCTGGCAAACAGGTTCAGTGCAGATGTCTCCCACCCATCCCCCTAAAGAGCAACTATCGATCCCAACAGAGTATAACCTCCCTGACATCACACAGTAATAGGTGAGTGCTGCCCTCCCCAAAGCGTACATCACAGTATCAATGTGACCAGATGGTGTCCCAGCCTGCATCTTACACGAGCATCATGACAGACGCAACCCTCACATTACATTACTGTTCAATATCAGAGTTACCACAGGATATGTACCCAAGGAATGGCATACAGTGACAGTGGTCCCGCTCCACAGAGTTGGTTGCACAACGGACCACAGATAATATTGCAAGTAGCCTGTTCTGCAAAGCTATGGAGTGTATTGTCATGGGACTCATACACTTAGACATCGGGAACCTACAGACACTGTGTCCTATACATTTCAGCATTGTTGTGGGCAGATCTTTCCTCTTGAACCTGTTTGTATTCTTTAAATGGCTAACAGGTCCATCGACATAGGGACAGCTGTCTGCACAGCCTACTTGAACTCTGCAAAACCCTTCAACACAATAACCCATTGGGCCATTATGCATAGGTTCACCAGCATCAATATGGACACATATCTCACGCGATGGATTGATACCTGGATCAGGGATAGCACCCACATGGTCAGAATTGCAGGTGCCATGTCTGACTATACACCAGTTACATGTGGCATCCCACACGGCTCGGTCCTGGGACCTCTCTTGTTCAGTATATATTTGTCTGACATACAGGCTACCACAGGGGGAATATGGCTGAACATGTTTGCACTTGACTGCAAACTGGGTGCCATGATCAACTCTCCAGCTGCCACATGCATACTCAAACAGGGTCTCACAGAGATGGATGACTGGTGCCTGAGCCACGGCCTACAGCTAAATGCCATTATTTGCATAGTCATCCCCTTTGGGAATAACAACATGCCCACACATTACCACATAGGTAGTACTCCATTACATACGGTAGGAGTTGTTAGGGGTTTGGGGACATGACTTGTTCATACTGTCGCCTTTGACATTCATGTTGCCAAAGTGGTTGGACACACCTTCTATGTGGGCCACCTTATCCCATATGGTTTCACATCTAGATCGAGTGAGGTCATTGTGCCCCTATACTCATCACATCCATGCTTGGTTACAATGCCACATTTGGGGTGTACCTTACCCGACACCTGCAGCAACTTTACTGGCCACGGAAGTTCCTCACCAAGCAGATCTAGGGACTCACACAGATGCCCTGCACAGTTCAGATGCAGTAACTCCAGCTCTACTCAGTCGCTTACCACCTACTCGGATATGATGTGTGCCTGTTGTATACAGATATACCCAACCCAGAATTACTGGACATGCTCCACCTCAGCATATCCGACTCCCTAGGAGCTACACACTCCAGGGACGTATACCTCAGCACAGATGTTAATAGGACATTGTGGAGGGACAGATTCATATCCCAGAGGCTCCACTCACTCCAGAATGTAATCCCAGTTTCACATAGGCAGAGCCACCCACTGACCACCTACAGGAGACATCTTGACGACTGTATGGGTGATCGTATGTTTACCCCTGGGATATCTTCTGTATCCCTGCTAGACAGAGGCACACTAGCCTAAATGTGCATGGGCTATCTTGTGTGACCTACTATTCACACACACAGTGTAGTAATCTGACAAGGTTACGAATGCCAAACACACTCTGGCTAGGCTTATACATGCCCTAGGGCAGATAGCCTAGTATCGACCTCTGAACCTATGCTAATGTTCAGGATGCACAATGTTTATTGCTGATACTGTTTGCAGGTCTTTATCATCTTTGCTTTACCAGTTTCTATGAACAACTTTGGTATCTGCAGAACATATTTGATTATGACAGGGTTCCACTATATTATAGATGTGTCTGTTGTCATATAACTGTGTGCACAGGGTGGATTGCTGGATAGTGACAGGTTCCTGGGTTAACACATGCAACTGCCAGATATGCATGGCCCACTGCTGTATTCAGACATGGCCTAAGAGTGTGAGCATTCCCAGTTCTGCCATTCCGTGTTTTGTTGCCTGACATTTGTCTCATTTATTCAAGTGTGTGAGCATGCCCAGTGTGAGCTTTCAGTATGTTACTATCTGAAGTCCACTACATTGGTTGATGTGTGTGAACATGACCAATATTAATATTTATACTATGTGTGTTGGAAGTCAGGTTCTGTTCTCACTGCAGGACTCACCTTTGTGTCATAACTCGACAAGGATTATGCTGTGCCTGCAGGGTTTCCATGAAATACTTTGCATAGACTTATCAACATTCCTTCATACAGGCTAACCACTGCAATACTGTCATGGTTTAGTGGTTCAGTACTTTGGCTATAGTGCACAGTATCCTGGGTTTGAGGCCCATCATTGCTTTATATTTTCATACTGAGCAGACCAGACTGTTTAAGGGCCCGTTAAGCAAATATGAGCATGCTGGCTTTTGTTCAGCTATGTCCTACTTAGACCAGGCTTGTCCGACATTGCTCAGTATTCACCAACATTGCTAGACTTTGCCCAGTATTACTGAACATTGACCACAGTTGTGCTTGTTGGTGTGTGCGATTTTGTTTGCATATACTACATGGTGGTAAATGCTGTTTAGCACTGCTTTATATTGCTTAACACATGGCAATCATGCCTTAGGTGGTGCTGCAGGGCTGCCTATGTCAGATGCACATACTACACTCCCTGTACATGTTTGAAAGCCAGGTAGTGTCAACTTAGGCATCCCTTTTACTATATGTGCGAGTCGGAGAGAGGTATCATTTCCAGAGTTCCTACTGAGCCAGTGTATGTGCTATGCATTGTCTCTTTGCCAAGGGCACGCCTCCTTCTGCCTACTGGGGCAGGCTCAGGTTGTTCCTCCTCCAAGTCATGCTCTGCCTGTGATGGCCTTGGCAATGGTGGGGGCTGTTTGGCCCAGGCCTATGCTGGTCCTGCTGCAGCTGTTTTCGCAGGATCATATTATGTAGCATAGCACATACCAAGACAATTTGGGCACATGTACTTGGTGAGTACTGCAAGGCTCCACCAGATGTGTCCAGGCACCGGAACCGTGACTTGAGCAGCCCAAACACATGCTCTATTACATTACGTGTTTGTGCGTGTGCCTCATTATGGCGTTCCTATTCAGGTATGTGTGTGTTTCTGATGGATGTCATCAGCCACGGCTCCAGTGCATAACCAGCATCCCCCACTAGGTGACAATGTGGGATGTCCCCATTGGCAAATGTCTGGTACAAGTACGTCAGATGCCATATATGAGAATCATGGTAGCTTCCAGGGCAGCCTACACATACATTCAGTACTATGCCCTGGGCATCACACATGACCTGGCAGTTGATGGAGGGGAACCCCTTGCAGTTGAAGTAGACCCTAGCCCGCTCGCTGGCTGGTGCTTTGATGCATATGTGCGTGCAGTCTATTGCACCCACTACCTCGGGGTATTCCACTATTTGCTGGAAGAGACGCATATTGCTGGCCAATACCTCACGGGAATTGGGGAAATATACATGATCACTGACATGTGCTGACATGGCATCCAGAAGCTGGCGTAGTACCCTGGATGCTGATGCCTGTGATATCCCCATCATATCACCAGTTGGTCTCTGGAAGGTACCTGTTGCTAATATTCTTAGGCCAACACATACCTTGGTTTCCACTGGGATGGGTTCCCCTCTGTTGGTTCTGTGTGTGAGGCGTGGCCTACACAGCTCAACAATTTGCTGCAGGAGGTCTCTGTCCACTCTATAGCGCTCCACTATCTCCAGCTCATGTAGCCCCTGGTAGGTTACCCTGGTCCTGTACACTCTTCTCCGTCTCCTCACTGTGGGTTGTCAAGCAGCATTTCCACTGTCACCACCCTCAGCATGTTGCATATGTCGCCTTATAACAGCAATGGCAGCCCCTAACATTTCTTTGTCTCAGTAAAGCTTTTTCAGTTTTCACTTCTATTAGCTTACTGCAGTGTCTGTTGTGAGAAACATACTGGACTGTTGTTTGTAGAGTTTTAAGTGCTAGGCTGGGCTGGGCTAGTGTACTGCCTGTGTAATTGCCTGATTCTGATTGTTCTCACCTGCTAGCTCTGCTAGTACTCCCTGGTAGCTTCCTACTATTTGTTGTGCTTCCTTTTTCCTTTCTGTTTCCTTGGGGGGGGGGGGGAGCGCTGCGCACAAAAGTGCAAACACGCGCACAGCAGCTAACACGCGTGCACACATGCTTACATGCACTAAATCTTGCTTATTCACATGCCTTAGGTGGTGCTGCAGGGCTGCCTATGTCAGATGCGTGCACACTAGCGCAAATGCATATACAACTCTTTAAATAGCCTTATACATGCTTACTCCGGCTTAAACGTGGGCACTCACGCTTACACACGCGAACTCTGTCTTACTCGGGTTTACACATGCGCACACGCGTGCATACCCATTCAGCAAGAAACTTTGGAGTTATCCATGGCATACACCTTCCATTTCTTGTCTTTCCCTAGCCTACCTGTTGACACACCTCTTTCCATGATGTATAAATGACAGCTGACACATGCCACTCTGCTCCAATGAGCTTCACTTCTTTCATACATACCCCCCTCATGATGTCACCTATCTTCTACTCTGTTACTCCCCATATCCTACTCCTACACTCCACTGACTCTGCTCATTTGCTATATAAACTTGTGATTCGCTATCCTAATGCTCATTTACATAGGATTGTCTATTAATGCTTGGTTACATGTCTTAGACTGAGCTTCCCCCCTTAGCAACCTCTACTTGGTGCCATGTTGTCTTCAGCCTGCCATTCCCTTGCATTGTACATTAACTATTTCAATAAAATCCACATTTGTGGGTTTTAATTTATAGTATTCTGGGTTTTAGAGCACAGCCCGTTTGCGTGGCACTGCGCTATGCTTAAACATTGGAAATTGGCGAAAAAAATAAAATATTTTTATTTTCATATTGCATCAGGAAACATTTCACATGGCCGTATATTTGGCCATTGGCATGCTTCCTGCACTGGATGCAACCTTTATTTGGAGCTGTCACGGCTCCGTTTTGCTATTTGCAGAACGGTACTCAGTTGTCAACTGAGTACATTTCTGCAAATAACACTGCTCTTACTTGGACAGGTTTGGGTTTCCTGAATCACAAATCTACCTCATTTGCATGCCTTTCACCTGCAATTGAGGTAATTTGCATATCCCAGCCCTGTCCGTGTAAGAGCCGATTTAGGAGCTCTCTTACACACCCCTACAGGCTGTTTCTGGATTGCTCTTCGGACATGATGGCTGCATGGAGTCTTACTCTACTCTAAGACTTCGTGCAAGCCTTCGTGAATCTGGCCCTCTGTCTGTACAGGGCATTAGTAGACTTGTTTTTCCTTATGTTTATGTGTACATGTGCTCTCTTACTCACTGTCTCTCCCTTAATTTCCTGTTAGTTTTCCCCACATAGAATGCATCACATCAGTGAGTTAAAACTGGCAAGGTATACCATCTGGGTAGTATTACAATTACATCTCCCTGGGCATGGCACAGTCCTGTCAAAACCATGTACCACTATATAAGGGCCTTCATGTATTAATCTACAATATTTACAACACCTACATTTTCTCATAGCCCCCTGCCCAAAGTTCACTTTCATATTCCATGTGTTATTCACCTGTTATTAAAGAATAACACCTGTAATATGTCTATGTGGGGAAAAGTAACAGAAAATGAATGGAGAGAGTAAGAGAGCACATGTATGAGATAAAGAAAAACAAATTTACTAACGTCAAGCATTGGCATATAGTGTTGGGTGTCCCAAATTCAAAAAGTTTACGTTTTTTGTTATTGATAGGGTGATGGCTTTGAATTTGTTAGAAGATTTTGAAACTGTTTTGAAGTTTAAGGAACTTACTTGGCAGTTGAGGCTTAATGCCTCTATTAGTCCAGGAACAAATAATTCTCTTTCACTAGTGAGTGTGTTGAAGAGAAAGGCTAACGTTGTGTAATTATTATTAAAACAACACAATTTTAATTTATTTAGTTATACATCTATGTATTTATTTACTTAATGAACTATTATATTTAGTTAACATAATGATGTTTTTATGAAATGAATTTATTGAAATGTTTTATGGATTGTAGACAGTGATTTGTTTTAAATAGTACTTACATGATATTTATGATATGCTAATTTTTTGTTGTGATTGATTGCTGCACAGTATTTGAATTGGGGGGATTTGTGCAATGTATTACTCTGATGAAGTCAAGTCAGTAAAGTGTTTTCTTGAGAGACTTTGGTTCTTTTATCTGTTTTTTATTTTTATTAGTTGTGTATGTTCGTAGGGAGTGGCTTTTGTTGCCTCAACTATCTTAGGCAGAGGAATGTGGTTAACCTAGTACAATGCTTAACCTTTCAGGAATGATGAAATATGTCATGCGGGACTACAGGATGAGTGACATTCATGCTGTACTTTACCTGGACAAGTGATGGTTTTGTGTGCGCAGTGCACAGGGGAAGCCTTTGGGTTAAGTATGCCTCACTCCTGTGTATGATAGCCTCAGTACGCAAAGGGATAAAAACTAGCGTATGGATTCTTCCTCCACCAGGGAATGAATGGGTCACATGACTCTTGCCTTGTCACCTTGGTCCTCTGGGACAGCTTTTGCCCCAAGGAGTAACAAATGGGTTGAATTGGTGAGGGAGGGGCACTTAAAGCTCGTCAGAGTAAAGAATAAAATAAAATAAAATAAAAAAATAACAAAAATACAGTGTGATAGCAAACTTACTTTATAAAAATATCTTCTGACAACTTGGCATAAATGCCTTCCAAGAAAGTTGTACAATTAAATATATTGTATACATATAGGTGTGTGTACGTTGTATTGATTATGTAACTTCCTTTGAAGACATTCATGGCAAGGTGCTAAAAGGTATTGGATAATAAAGTGAGTTTGCCACCACTTCATATTTTTTTTTTTAGTTGTACTTATATAAAACAAACAAACAAATGTTACTATCATAGTTAACAAATATATATATATATATATATATATATATATATATATATATATATATATATATACATGGATTTACTTTACAATCTCAAGATACCAAAATATTGAAACCCAGTATCTTGAGACTGTAAAAGCAAATCCAAAGAACATCGAAATGTCACTTACTCATATAGCATGTAAGCGAAATCCGCTTAACAAACCCCACATATCAGCAGTAAGTAAAAGTGGCAGGAAGGTGTACAGAACTCAGCAAAAGGAACGGCTGACATGGAATATCCTGCACCAGGAAAAGTAGGTGCAATATACCAAACGAGCGTGTCCCACAAGGGAATGTCTGTGCTTCTAATGGAGGGGTATATACTGCATCAAGAAAGAAAAGTGAGGAACCGAACACACTGGTGCTGCAAATGGAAGTGCACACAAGCATGCAAAGGTAGGGCAGTCATGATAAGTTGCGGTAGTGGGGAGGAATCGCAGAAAACAGTGCAGCACAATCACGTTGGCAACCCCACTGAAATAGAGACATACAAGTTGTGTTCAGAGCTAAGGCACAGAGCCGAGGTCTTCCGGGACACCCCATGTTTATTAGTCGATGATGCCCCCACAACCACTGCTATTGACATAATCCCCAATCTCCCCTCTAGAAAGACCTTTTTGCAACAGGTAGGGAGGGTAAGGAGAAAGGATATCAGATGTGGGTTCAACCCCTCCATGAAGCTGCAGGACATAGATGTGGAACAGTCCCCATCTAAAGCTGGTGCATTCATAGAGAAGAGGGTAGTGGATGCTAGCACAATGTAGCTATTGTGCTAGCAACAGTAAACCTCTATGACCTTAATAATGCTACCATATGGCGTATGGATGACACCTTTTTCTATAAGAGGATCATCTGTCAGCAGCTATATAGTACACAAGGGGTGGTGACACTCACGTGTTACGCTTGTCACTGGAACCTGTGAACCTATTAATAATATAGGGGTTATGACACTCAAGCGTTACACTTGTCACTGGAACCTGTGAACCTATTAATAACATGGGGTTATGACACTCAAGCATTATGCTTGTCACTGTAACCTGTGAACCTATTAATAACATGGGGTTATGACGCTCAAGCATTACGCTTGTCACTGGAACCTGTGAACCTATTAATAACATAGGGTCATGACACTCACGTGTTACGCTTGTTACTGGAACCTGTGAGCCTATTAATAACATGGGGTGATGACACTCACGCATTATTCTTGTCACTGGAACCTGTGAACCTATTAATAACATGGGGTTATGACACTCAGGCGTTTCGCTTGTCACTGGAACCTGTGAACCTATTTCCCTTTGTTCCCTGTTACATTGTCAGTCCAAATAAAAAAGCCTGTTGATTTTAATATATAGTGTCAAATAATGGTTGTATTTATATTTTTTCTGAACTTCCACCCCCCCCTGAGCTCCTACTTTTGTCTGACTTCCCTAATGACCATCAGTATTGTAAAGAGGACACCATGTTGTGTGTCATCAACTCCACTTTCCAGTAGAACAAGCCTTGCTGTCTGTGAGAATCTTGGTCACCATCCCAGAGGAAGTGATAGAATTACAGACCCAGCAATACTGTTTGGAAGATTTTTTTTTTCAGTCTGGATGCATACTAAGTAGAATTTACCTTCTCTGAATCCCAACTCCAGGAGAATGCCATTCGCTATTCATTTATTTAAATTCCCTGATGGCGTACTTGCTGATTGTTTTGTTTCTTAAAAAACAAAATCATTGTGAGTGCAATTTCTAAGTGCACTCTGATAGTAGTTCCTTTGTTTTGGGTAAATTCTACTCACTTTGCATTTGTTTGACTATGGAGTTGGTAGGGGTTAAGTTTGAGGAATGTGGAAGGCTGGCATCTGACATGTTTGAGTGCAAAGGTTAAATCCTAACTAGCTTAACTTTTATTGTTGAATCCTCCCTGAGTTAAATGGTGGCTATCTGTTTGTATATATATATATATATATATATATATATATATATATATATGTGTGGATCTACTACTATTCACCGAAAGCACATTTCACTGAAACACATTTGACCGTGCACTTTTCACTGAAAGTACATTTCACCGAAAAAACAATTCACCGAAACACATTTCACCAAAAGTTGTAGATGGCCTTTTCCCCACTGTAGTGCGACCCTGGAGTTAGTATATATAGTAAGGGGGGTGTGGGAAGCACCACCCCCCACATGCGCAATGTGGGGGGGTAGAGCCTACCACATATTTTAAATATTTTTAATTATATACACGGATACATATGATTGCAATATATAACTGTTCTCTGACAATAATATATACATAAAATATGTGGGGGCAATGCCCCCTACACCCCCCCTTACTATATATACTAACACTACAGTGGGGTAAAGGCCATCTACAACTTTTGGTGAAATGTGTTTCAGTGAATTGTGTTTTCAGTGAAATGAGCTTTCTGTGAAAAGTGCACTCTAATTTGATTTTTGGTGAAATGTGCTTTCAGTGAATAGTAGTAGATCCATGTATATATATATATGGGTCCTTGTTAAATGATCGAAGCACAGAACTTCGAATCTCATATGGCTGAAACCATATGATCAAAGTTCCATAACCTCAAACATCTAAATGGAGATCTCTGTACAGCGCGGAATGGGAATATTCCCTTTTCTTTACTGTAGTGTGATCTCGGAGTTGATATATTTTAGTAGCAGGAGGTGTGCCCCCCCCCCCCCCCTGCATACATGTAATGTTAATGCTTTGTGTTTTTTTTTTTCTTTTTTTTTGAATAATCGATGTTACGGAACTTTGATCATAAAGTTTCAGCCATATGAGTTTCGAGAGTCTGTGCTTCGATTATTCAACATAGACCCATATATATCTTTTTATATATATATATATATATATATATATATATATATATATATATATATATATATATATATATATATATGTGTGTGTGTGTGTGTGTGTGTGTGTGTGTGTATATATATATATATATATATATATGTGTGTGTGTGTGTGTGTGTGTGTGTGTGTGTGTGTGTGTGTGTGTGTATATATATATATATATATATATATATATATATATAGATATATATATAGATATAGATATAGATATATATATATGTGTATATATATGTATATATACAATTTAAAAAAATAAAGAAAAAACTAAATGTGTGAAGACACTTTTGTATTAAAGGTGTGTAACCTGCAAATGGTTAATAGCTAACTCATACTCTTAGCTTAAGGTAGAAAAACATCTGTGCCTACATGGTCTTGAAATTTAAATTAGGCCTGATCCCAACTGTTCATGCATGCCACTTTCATTTATGTTTCCTAGAATTGTTTTGAGCTGTATTATTTATTTTTTAAGTCTGCCCTCCTGAAATGCAGAATCCTCACCTTTGTTTGCTTCATGTCTCATGAATGGAGAAAGGCAACATTCATCCCTCTACACAAAGGTAGGCCATCTACAGACCCTGGAAAGTACAGACCCATGAGACTCACTAGTCTTATATTTAAAGCCATGGAAAGAATTACCATGGAGATGATCAATAGAGATATAGTAAACCTCCAGGCACTGGAACTAACCCAATTTGGTTTCATCAAGGACAGATAATGCCTTCTCAGCCTGGTGGACTTCTTTGAAAAGGTAACCAAAGTAATGGATGACAGCAAAATCATTCACACTCTCTACCTTGACCTGGCCAAGGCATTTACACATACTCAAGAGGTAAGGTACAAACTCATATGTCACCCGGTGGATAGCCAACTGGCTCACAGACAGGACCCAGGAAGTTAGAATTGGGGAATCCACCTCTACAAAGAGGTCAGCTACAAGTGGGGTCCCTCAGGGATCATCCCTTGGACCATTCCTTTTTGGCATTTACTTCTCAGAAGTCAAGGCCAATGTCAGTGGTCTCTGGCTGACTAAATTTGCAGATTATTGCAAATTAGGAGCTGTCATTGAATCTCACACTGACACAAATGTTCTCCATGAGGGGCTGACACAGACAAACAACTGGTGTCAGAGCCATGGACTAAAACTAAATGCCAAGAAATGCATAATAGTATCCTTTGGGAAGTCATCCACCCCTTTAGCTATCATATTGACAACACACCGCTTAGAGTTGACCCAGTAGTCAACACACATAGATAGTAACCTAGCCTTTAACTATCATGTATCTACAGTGGTGTGGAAATCATTCTATGTTGAGCAACTTATAAACAATTGGCATCTAAGTCCAAGGAAGTCATTCTTCCACTGTATTCAGCATTCATCAGACCTATCATTGAGTACAATGTCACCTTTGGTATGTACCTAATTAGGCATATCCAGCAATTGGAATGTCCACAGAAGTTCCTCACTAAAAGAATACAGGGTGTAAGTAAAATATCCTATGCAGATCACCTCAAAGCTCTATTCCTGCATTCTGTCTCCTACAGGCTTTTGAGGGGTAATCTATGCCTGGCATACAGGGCTTTGCCAGACCCCACTCTGCTGGACCTCCTGCATCTCCAGAAAACAAACAGTACCAAAATTACCCATTCTAAAGGCTTAAACCTTACCTGTGATATATATGTAGGACCTACTGGAGAGACAGGTATGTATCCCAGAGGTTACCCCATATCTGGAACAGGCTCTCCATCCATTTGAAGCAAAGTTCCTCCCTAACCCAATTCAAGTGCAGCTTGCACAGTTGGATAGTAAATGGGAAATTCATCTCTGGTTTGGCACCTATGTCTCTAATGGACACAGGTAACCTGTAAATGATTCACCTCCCAGGCCCATGCTTACACTTATCAAGGGTACCAGTACGTGTCAGAGATTTGGGCTGCATAGCTAGGCTTAAAAAGGCCATTGTGGTCATTAGCCTAGCAAACACCTACGAGCCTTTGTCATCATTATGTTAAAATGTGTGCCATATAATTTGGTAATCACTTGATCACAAAAGCCTGCTTCCTTCCAAATCTGAGATCCTCTTTGTCTTTGCATTTGAGAATACCTCACAGTTCTTCAGATAGGTTTTAGTAGCTATTGTCAAAGGTCTTGAACTACCTTGTACATGATAAGGAAAAAAGTAAAGTGTAGTGGCACATGGAATTTAAACAAAAAAACTTTCTATGTTCCTGTGTTGATAAATGTATTACAATTGTGGCAGTTAGTGCAAAGAATTAAGTCTGTGCATTGCTTTCTGTAGTTCCAGGTTTGAGCCTCACTCTTTCTCACAGACTTCATTTTCTTACTCTAAGCAAGTCATTTAGTCAGACAGTGCTACCCGTCTGAGTCTAAAAATGTATATATATATATATATATATATATATATATATATATATATATATATATATATATATATATATTGCTGTTGTTTATTTGCTTTTGTTTACTAGGATAGCCCATCTGGGAACTGGAATGCCCATTTTCAGTGGTGGTCCATGGAGAAATGGTCCAAAGCAATGACAGAAATACATTTTTCACAATTCAAGATAAAAATAGTCAAACACTATTCTCAAATTATTTGAAAGCAAACAGTCAACAAACATTATTTAGAAAGCATCTCAAATGAAGGAAATACATGTCTTCAAATTACCATAAGTAGAATAGAAAAATATTACATTAATACACTTGTATTGTATCTATTGTAGACAGAGGTAGGATTGCATACTTCAAACTGTAGGTGTGGTACCGTTGCATAGTTTATTAGTTGCCAGGTGATATTTTAGGATGGATTTGAATTGATGCAGGCTATGTAAAAGCCTGATGTAGTTTGGAAGTTTGTTCCATGCCCTGGAGATGGCAACAGAGGGAGGCAAGTCACCGTAATAATTATTAGATTTATTAGTAAAGGTTAGTTTAAGTTCTGAGGATCTTAGGGTTCTATTTGGTGCATGCCATTGGATGAGATTTGACAGGGAATGTGTTTTAAGCAAATGATGAAGTATTTTGTGTGTTGTAAGTAGCTGGGAGAAGGCAATATGTCGAGGCAGTTCAAGATAGTTGAAGGTATTGAGCACCATGCATTGATGGGAGTGATTTGACAGGCTACAGGCAAATTTGTTGTATGTGTTTTCTAGTTTGTGTTTGGTAGAAGAGGTGCCATTTGTGAATATTGTTAAGGCATGTAGGAGGGTAGTGACAGCTATTTGTTTTTTTAGTATGATCACTCAGCAGGTGATTTGATTTGTAAAGATAGCCTAGTCTGCAGTGTGTCATTTTGACTGCAATGTCACTGTACAGAGCAAATGTTAACTTGTTATCAATGATAACTCCTAGTAATTTTTTGTCTTGGTGACATTTTCTATTTGTGTGTTGTTTGAGGAGATAATATTAAAGTCAGTGCATTTTTTATTAATGTTTTAAGAAGGAATAGTATTAGATTAGTTTTGTTGGAGTTTAAGAACAATTGAAATTTATAGACAGTTTTATATAGAAGAGAAAGCTTACTGTGTCATATTTTCTAAGGTGGAAGATTTGTGGCTGAGCAGACTAAAGTTGAGTCTTTATCATATAGTATCTGGTGGTGAGTTTTGAGTCCTTGTACGTCATTAATGAAGGTATTGAAAAGTACTATCCCAAGTATGAAGCCTTGGGGGACTCCTATAGTGATTGGAAGGAATGTGGAGTGGCACTCATTCCATTTTCTAGGTTGGGTATGATTGTTTTGGTAGCTTGTGAACTAGCTAGTTGAGGGAGTTAGTATTGCGGTGGTGGTGCTGCGGTAGCGTTGTCGCCTCACAGTTAGATGTTGCACGTTCGATTCTCAGTTAGAGCGTCTTCTGTGTGTCGATATGCATGAATGGATGTTCCTTCATTGAAGGTTGTGCAGTAGGCCCAGCAAGCCAGTACGTAAAAATCTACTGCCAATCATTAGCGGACCGGAGTTCAGCTGTGGCGACCCCTAACTGGGAAAAGCCGAAAGACAGTAGTAGTAGGAGTAGTTTACATGAGACCTTGTTGAAGGATTTTGAAAATCCAGGAAGAGGAAGAAAACAAAACTATGTGGGATTATACTTTGACTAATGGCATCTAGGAAATGCAGCAGGGCGCTTTGGTGGGGTTAAAAGTCATGTTGAGTAGGAGAAACTAATCAGTTCTCAAGGAGAAAGGCTAGCAGTTGCTGATGTATGCATTTTTCAAATACTTTGGAGAAGGGAGGAAGGATTGCTATAGGGCAATAATTTGACAGATTGGTAGTTGTGTCATCTTTATGTAATGGGATTATGAATGAAGCTTTCCATAGAGCTGGAAAGTAGTTATCTGTAACGGATCTATTAATTAGGATAGTTACAGGGTAGCAGATTGTGTCAGTGACTATACTCAGATATTCAGGCAGCTTGCCAGGAGCTAGAGTTGTGGGTTAATTTTCTTAATATAGTTATTGATGGTATTTGTTATCTAGATGGTTGTTAGGTTGAGTTGGGGTGTGGTGTTCTGGTCGGGGGAGGGGTAAGTGGGGGTGGGGTGGGTGTAGGTTGTTACTGTTTGAGTTAAACTGAGTACTGGATGTAAAGCATTTGTTGAATGAGTTTGCAATGGCCCTGCTGGCTTCAAATGGGAAACAATTTGGGGTGGGTTTTGTGCCAGGTTTTAGGAGATTATTTAAAAATGTTGCCGAAATCTTTTGGAGTTTTTTGTAAGAGTGGTCTTGTTTGTGGAGAAAAAGTTCTTTTCATCATAATGAACTTGTGCGTTTGTGCTTTTTCTGAAGCACTAATATCTGTGCGGATAGAATCAGCTCCTGGTTTGTGCCATTTTTTCAAGGCTTTGTCTCCATTTGTCATGAGTTGTTTAGAATGAAAGGTTAGCCATGGGTCAGGATTCATTTTTACTCCTTTAAAAGAGTCTCTGTAGATCATTCTTCTACTCTAGTTAATAAATAAAAATAAATAAAACATTGAAAGTTCAAACGTGAGGATTACAAATGTAAGGAAAGTACTGATAGTTGTACAAACAATGTACATCTGCATCCACCTTTTGCATTACTTCTTTAAATATCTTGAGTGGAAAATTAAACAAATGTTCCATCATTAGTTATACTGTACTTCCGAATACTGTTGGTGTCACTCAGCTACAACTGACAGATTTAAAATGTTCAACAGCAAGATTTTATGGCATCTGATTTCATTTAGCTAGAAGTTAAAAACATTGCATTTTTCACAATTTATATTCCCTGTATCTTAATGTTACTGCATCTCTACGAGTTTTATTTATTCCAGTAAGTCTCTCATTTTATCAGAAGTATTAGAAACACCAAAGGAAGAAATCACTGCTATAGCGGCCAACACAAATGAAAAAAGGTCAATGTGGCAAACTGATTAGACAGTGATTAAAACTAATGAAGTGCTTTGTAATAATCATGCACTCATTTTGCCCTTAAGGTAGTTGTAAAAATTCAGGATTATCATATTAAATATTGCAATATATCTCTCATTAGACTAGAAAAGTCACATCTGGACAGCACAGAATTTTACCGTTAGAAATTAATAAACTGAAGGCATAATTGTCTAATCTGTTTTAAGAATCATACATGCCAACCATGATATATAAGTTTGGAGTAAAAAAATGTAACTCAAGAAAGACAAAATCACTATGAAGAACAAGTGTAACAGATGTTACTTATCCAGTTGTACAAATAGAAAACTAAGATATAAAACATTTGGTTGTATACCAGAAGAAATGTTAGAAGAAGAACAGCCTGGCAATAGTTGGTGATATTAAGGATGAAGGCATTGCATGACAATGTTCTCCACTCATAGAAAGCAAATTATACTGTTCAACTGTGCAGATTTTCACAGAATGTGCAGATGTTTGCCTCAAATATTTGGTCCATTTTTCATAAAATTGAGTTTTTTCTGGCAAATCCGTGGCAAATCATTAAACACTGAAAGTTAGAAAATAATGACAGACATTTGATTTTCAGACTTCATACCCTTCAGAAAATTCTTGCTAATGCAAAACCTGTCATTCTATCAACTTTCTAAGTTTGTAAGAGCAATATTTAAAAATTGTCCATATTTTTGGACTTGACATGCTCGACAAGCCACGCTGCTTTGCTAGAGACGGCTTGCACCTGTCACCCTTAGGCTTTCAAATACTGGCCAAGGCTCTTGCCACCCCCATAATGCTTTTTTTAGGCAAGGCTCAAAAGACAAACCCACCGCCGTAAATAGCACAAGTAACAGAAAACGGAGGATAATGCTACTCAATGCCAGAAGTCTAAACCTCAAAATGCACGCACTTGAGGCACTCCTCAGTATGGAGAAAATCGATATATGTGCAGTAACAGAAACCTGGTTTAAGGCTCCAGAGAGCACCCCAGCACTACCAGGCTACAACTCATACCATATATTTCGGCCACAGAATCTGGACCAAAATACAAAAGGTGGGGGCGTATCCATATTCATCAAGGATACCCACCCCTCCAGGTTAGTGACACAGCACAATGTTTCAGAGATCATCCGCGTGCAACTAACAATGGGCAAAACTGCAATTCAAACTGTAGCTTGCTACAGATCACCCACCATGTCTCAGGAGCCCATTCCGCATTTCTGGAAACACTGGGAAACATTAAGGTCCTACCAAAGACCCTAATATTGTGCGATTTCAATTACCCAAACATTAACTGGGAGAACTACTCAAGTACTAACTCCCTTGCCCAACATTTCCTAGAATTTATAAACTCAAACACCCTGGATCAACTGGTCAACACTCCCACCAGAGGTGACAACATATTGTACCTGGTCATCACCAACATGGGCGATCGGTGTACCACATCAGAAGTCAACCCCTCGCTGGTTAGATCTGACCATAAACAAATCACTTTGGATATCCGCATTTCGCCCGCATCCCCATACAAGGAAACCACCAAGAAAAACTATTCAAAAGCAAACTTCATGTTACTTAAGACCAAGGTGGACAGTTTCAAAGCCCCCATGCTAAAGGATAATGCTGTCCAAGCTGCAATATCCTTTACTAACGCATTCTACGGGCACCTACAAGAATGCATGGATCGTGCTATCCCAAGCAAAACCAAGACTCACTCCTCCAAGAAAAGGAAACCAGTCTGGTGGACTCCTGCCATAAACAAGCTATACAACAGAAGGAGGAAACTAGTACAGAAAAGAGTAAAATCCCAAGAAGGGAAAACATCCCTGATCAGTATCAACAAGAAACTACGATCCCTCATAAAATCATCCAAGGCGAACTTCGAAAGAAAAATATCCAAGGACTCCAAAGATAACCACAAGGCATTCTTTAGCTACGTCAAGAATCTAAGTGGCAATTCTCAGATCTGCTCAGAGTTAGTGCAGAATGGCACAAAACACATTGAACTGACCGATATCGCCAACATCCTGGCAGACAGGTTCAGTGCAAATTTCACCCCCTCTCACCTCCAAAAGGGCCCATAACCATACCAGAAGAATGTAGAGCCCCTGAAATCACAGACACTCAGTTTAAAATAGCCCTCTCCGAAGCCAAAAACACAACATCAAAGGGACCGTATAATGTCCCAGGCTGCATCCTATATGAGCTCAAAGATGAACTAACCCCTCACCTAAACACACTGTTCAAACTCAGCCTCTCCACAGGCTATGTACCCATAGAGTGGTGCACAGCAATGGTTATTCCACTCCACAAAGGTGGAGCCACAAAAGACCTCGGGAACTATAGCCCTACTAGCTTGGTTTGCAAGGCTATCAAGCGCATCATCATGGAACTCATTAACAGAGACACTGGGAACCTCCAAACACTGGAACCTACCCAGTTCAGCTTTGTTAAGGGCAGATCATGCCTGCTGATCCTGGTGGACATCTTTGAGATGGTTACCAAGGCTATAGACGAAGGAAAGGTGGTACACACAGCCTACCTAGACCTCGCAAAGGCCTTCAACACCATTCCCCATTCTGGTATTATAGACAAGCTCACCAGCCTGAACATAAACCCCTATTTCACAAGATGGGTTACCAACTGGCTCACGGACAGAACCCACATGGTGAGAGTTGCGGGAGCTAGGTCCGACTCTAAACCGGTTACAAGTGGCATTCCCCAGGGCTCATTCCTAGGACCCCTTCTGTTTGGCATACACTTCTCAGAGGTACAGGCAATCACAGGAGGACTATGGCTGACCACATTCGCAGATGACTGAAAACTAGGGGCTATAATTGACACTCCAGCTGTCACAGACATCTTCCAAAAGGGTCTCACTGAGACGGATACCTAGTGTCAAAATCATGGCCTCAAGCTAAATGCCAAAAAGTGCATAGTCATCCCCTTTGGAAAAAACAAAGTACCCACAAACTACCACATAGGTGGTAGTCCCCTAAATATGGAAGACATAATAAGGGATCTGGGGACCAAAGTAGATAGTAATCTCTCCTTTGATAATCACATTGCCAAAGCGGTTAGAAAATCCTTCTATGTGGCCCGCCTACACAAAAGGGTGTGCATCCAGATCAAAATAGGTCATTGTGCCCCTCTACTCATCACTCATCAGTCCCATCATAGAGTACAACGCCCCATTTGGGATGTACCTTACAAGATACCTCCAACAGCTGGAAAGACCACAGAAGTACCTCACCAAGAGGATCACTGGCCTCAAACAGATGCCCTATGCAGCTTGACTGAAGAAACTCCAGCTGTACTCAGTTGCATACCACCTACTTAGAGGTTATCTCTGCCTGATATACAAGGCCATGTCCAACCCAGAATTGATGGACATGCTCCACCTAAAGAAAACCTTATCCCCTCGAGCCACATGCTCTAGGGACCTAAACCTCACCAAAACAATAAATAGGATGTGCTGGAGGGATAGATTCCTGTCCTAGAGACTTCCCATGCTTTGGAACAAGATTCCAATCTACATTAGGCAGAGCTCCTTGCTAACACTCTTCAACAAAAACATTGATGAGTGGATGGGAAACAGAAAGTTTACCATGGGGATCACTTCAGTGGCTCTGCTGAACAGAGGCACAGGGAACTAATCTAAGCCGGCATCAAAAGCCAACACATTCTGGATAGACTTATAAATGCCTTCGGGCAGATAGCCCAGTACCTACCAATGAACCTATGTCCCACTTTCACTTATGGCTTTGTCAAGATTTCTTGTTCAAAGAGGCTGAGAGGAATGAGGCAAATGTCGCATAGCATATAACGCTGCCTTCATAAACAGACTTGCGTATTGCACACAGAAGAACATGCAAGCTTATGTATGCTTCATGTGGAGGCATTTGTAAAAGCCAGCAGTAAAAACAGAGCCTTTGGGCTCCATCAGTTGGTCTTGGTCACGTTTGGAGTTTTCAGTGATGATAGGGACTACTGGAGATCAAACATTACGCTCCCACAGTGATGCAGCAGATTTCAATCACTGCCACTCTCTTCAACAACTACTTCATAGAAACTATCCAAAAGCTCAAACAAAATAGTACATCTCACCCAACCCCTCTATCACCCCCTAACAAAACTCTTCCCAATACATTTTATTTCCAACCAGTTCCAATCACCACTATTAAATCTCTTTTAAATAAACGTAAGCCTTGCTTCCCCCTCTACTGACCAACTACCCTCCTACTTCCTAACAATAGCTGCACAATCCAGCGTCTACCCTGTCACTATACTTATTAATAATTCCATCTCTGATCCCTTGTCCCAGATATCTGGAAATCATTTTATACAATCCCTCTTCATAAAGGCAGCAACTCTACTGATCCTGCTAACTTTAGACCGATTGCTATCCCTTTCAAAAATTTTAGAAAAGTGCATCCATGCTCAGTTAATCAAACACCTTCTTGACAAAAATCTCCTTACTCCTACCCAACATGACTTTAGACCCCACCATAGCACAGCCACTGCATTACTCTCCTTTAATCAAACAATAGCTGAAGTCCATGACAATAACTTGCTCATCTCCTGTCTATTCTTTGATCTTTTAAATGCCTTTGATACTGTCTCTCACACTAAACTCCTTATTAAACTTTCTGATCTTCATCTCACTTCCTGCTCTATCAACTGCTTCTCTAGCTACCTCTCTGGAAGGCAGCAACCTACCCACTGGCAAACTGTCCTCTTTTCATTTCACCCTGTAACTACTGGAGTTCCCTAAGGATGATTCTAGGCCCCCTTTTGTTCAACATATTCACTAACAAACTTCACTCTGCTACTAACCTCTCTACACGTCTACAATATGCTGATGACTCCACCGTTATCACCTCTGCCCACAAAAACTTGAACTCCTAGCTCTCACTCAACAAACCTTCACCTCTGTCAAAGCCTGGTTCTCTGATAACCAAGTAGTACTAAATCCAAAAAAAAAAAAAAAAAAAAACTAAACTCCTTCTTTTCTTCCCTAAAACAATTGCCCAGCACAAACCCTCTTTCTCTATCACCTCTCTTAATTTCACCATCATCAAACTCCAACCCCATACCAAACAAATTGGAGTAATTATTCATGATGAACTAAAATTTGATACTCATATCCAACAATGTATAAAAAAGATCCACCAGAAACTCAGACTAGCCTATCGCAACCAGAAATTTCTGTCACCGTCTTCCAAACCTTCCCTTGCTCAGTCCCTTCTTCTACTCTGCCTTCTCTATGCTGCCCCTGTCCTTACTAATGTTCAAACTTCACTTATCACTAAACTAGAGCAAACTTATCACAAAATAGCCAGGTTTGCCTCTAATCTCCTGTATACATCTCACCACTGTTTTGCCCTTAAATCACTTCAGTGGTCAGAATTCTCTAAAAAACTACTTCTACCCCAACTTCACATTAGACACTCTATCCTGATTGACCCCTCTTCCTGCCCTTCCATTTCCAACCTAGTCTCCTACTACAACCCCCATCATCATCTTCGTACTTCCTGCAAACACCTCCTTGACATATATAAACCCAATAAAAATACAGGAAAGTCCCTCTACAAATACTCTGTTGTGCATGCGTGGAACTCTGTCCCTTAAAACATAAGAAGCATTTACCAAAAACACCTGTTCAAAAATGAACTTGAGTTTTTTCTTCAGACTACATGGTCCTGCCCTTGTGTAGCCCCACTTGATCTAGCCTCTTCTCTTCTCAGCTTTCCTTTTCCATATTGTACTCTTTACTTCCTTGTACTCGCCTCGTATACCTTTATACCTCCCTCTCCCCTCACTTCCATAGCATATATATTCATATAACTATCTTTATTTAAAAAATGGATTGAACGGTTTATCTATTTGTATGTATTTCATGTGTTATATTCTCTACACCTGTCAGTTATTTAACCTACTGTATCCACAGATATCCTCTGACTGTTGATTCTGTTATTATGTTTCATGGTGGTTTTAATGTTTTATCTTATTTTTGATTTTATTTTTATTGTAAAAATATGTAATACTACTTCTGGAGCTTTTCTCCTCGGGTCCCAACTGAAAATGGGCCCCTGGCTTAGTTGGGCTAAGCCAGTTAACAAATGTCAATAAATACATAAATAAAATAAAACAAGCTCTAG
Source organism: Protopterus annectens (assembly GCF_019279795.1). Classification (NCBI taxonomy): domain Eukaryota; kingdom Metazoa; phylum Chordata; order Ceratodontiformes; family Protopteridae; genus Protopterus; species Protopterus annectens. The sequence continues at coordinate 1,492,128,542 of NC_056726.1, forward strand.
TCTGTAGAAATTTTCAAACTAGCTAAAAAAACAAACAAACAAAAATGTAAATAAAATTCTATTCTGAGTTAATGTCTGCTGGTGTTAGCATTAAAAATACTTGAATACTGTAGAAAGTAAAAATATTTAGGGAATTAAACTGAATTATTACTTGACTGATACTTGAAAAAAATGAGAAACATGGCTTTTTGAAATGTTTTGTTGAAAAAATGGGCAGATAGCTAAAACTCAGTAATAATTATTTGCAAAGTTTCATAGAAATAATTGGTTTAGACAGACAACTTCCTTAAAAAACTCTTATCAGTTACTGTTTTCCTAAGTGTTTAAAATTGCCATTGAAGTACATTTCAATTAAATGCATTTTTTAGAATTTTGCATTATATTTTCCATCAATCCAAATAACGAAATATAAAAATTCATGTTTTGAACCTCAGTTTATCTCATTAAAATTCTTTAAACCTTATTTTGGCATCCCAGATAAAAAAATAAATAAATGACAGAGCCAGCGAAACAGAGATACAGATTCAGACCAGGATTCAAAAAAGTCTGTCTAGGTTCTGTTTAGAGCCTACAAGTAATGTATCCATGTACACAGCCATGGTGTTCTCCACCGGTAGCATGCCAAGCATATTAATGGTGATGCGCATCTAAGGGAGGTCAGAACAACATGGATATTGAATCCATGTAAGACCAACAACACACCCATATACCTTTCAGCCCATTAACCTGACAGAAAGGTGCATAAGACAATTTATTTCACTAATTTGGATTTATTTTATTTTTACTTTTATGTATGTGTTTGTATGATGCACCACATTATTTAACTATGCTAGCTCTATGCATCCATACATCAGACATGTACCAGACATGTAAACATAGAAACCAGATTTAAAGTTCTATTTTTTTTATTTTTATGTGCTTGTTTGCATGATGCACCACGTTATTTAGCTATGCTTAGCACTGCGCACTCATGCATTAGACATATGCTAGGCATCTAAAAATAGAAACAGGATGCACTTAATTGTTGAAGTTGTGCAGTGGTTAGCACCAATCAAACTCAAGCAGTGAAGCTGCACTATGCTTATAGTGACACCTTTGCAGTATATCTGAAGATATATGAGCTTCCTTCACTATTCCAGTGGCTAGATAGGTTGAGTCATGACCTACAGTGCATAAGTCCTGGGATTGAATATTGGGCAGTAATACCTTTTCCATATACTCCTGTGAAACTGTGTGAGGTCAGTCAAGCATCGGTTCACTTTAAATTCAGTTATTGGAAAAGATGCATAATGCTAAGCATTGCTTAAACATAGGTAATGTTTTTTTTGATGTTTGTGCATTGCTAAGCTTCACCTAAACATGGGTTGTGCGAGTTTGTGTGATGCTAAGCATATTGGTGCATTTTTTAAAGTTACAGTATGATGCACAATGGCAGAAATGCATCCAATTTAAAGGCAATAGGTGGGAATTGCACACTATTCCTTGCAGCCTGATCTTGACAGTAGATATGGCTGTTGTGGGGGAAGGTGTGCACTTTAGGGCACAACACTGGGGTGTGCAGGAGCCTAGGGTTTTAATTGGACTCCTGGTAGAGCCCTATGGACTCTGGCTGCTGCAGGGCAAGTATCAGGGATGAGAATACAAGTCTGAGGCCTGCGATAGTTTGGCCAGGGACCTGACCAGTGTAACTGTATCCCCCACACTTGTGAGCAGTGCAATCATCATTATGATGACCTCTATCGATGGAAGAGGGGAACCTTGGAGGTGGATCCAAGAAGCATGCGTGGGGAACACCCCACAGATATGTAGTATGTTTTCTAGTAGTTCATAGCAGTACTATACAGCGAGTCAGCCATCAAGACAAACACTATGTGGTGAACAGTAACACCCTCCTAGGAATGGCTGTAAAATATACATATATATATATATATATATATATATATATATATATATATATATATATATATATATATGTGGTTGAGGCAGGCTATGGATTACATCTGTTAATCCTTCCATCAAAGAAGAAGGACAGCAAGATTTGCATTTTGTAAGTCTGCTAAGTCCAGTAAATGAAACCAAGGAACTTAAGATTTACTTGCCTCCACTTAAGTCAAAGTTCATTTGTGATTCTATCAGAAACTGTATGAAAAAAAAAGACAATATGCTTCCTATCAGTTGAATACTGGATCCTTTGTCTACGTGAATTCAACAAACTAGTGGAGAATTATATGTTACTGTTCCTGGAATACTAGTCTTTCAAGCCATATGCCCCCCCCCACCCAAAAAATACAATTTTCTCTGATGTACAGAAGCCATAGACAAATCTTCTGATGTGTGAACAAAATACTGCACCAGTGGGATGAGATATGATTCCATTAACGTTGTCCCCATTAGTACCTTCTCAGTAGCTCGTAGTTCTAGTGGGAACACAAAGTCCTGGTGCTGGCAAGATATTGTGAGATTTGAGAGCTATGTTCTGTGTGGTTACATGCGATTATTTAATTTTTTTTGTAGAAGATTAAATCAGCTGAGTCCGTCACTCTTACAGAAATTATTTTATTATATATAGATTTATAAATAAACATGTCTTATGGTTTAACCAAAAACAGATCAAGTAGCATGAATTCATTAAATCTTTTCTCTTTTTTCTGCTTTGAAATGTTTATTTTAAAAATGCAGTGAACAACATAACAATATAACAAATGAAAGATCAGCTCATTTACACAGATGATGTGTGAGAGTTCTTCTATAAAAAAATGTTAAATGAAACATTAACTCCTTTCCTCGAAGGAAATGTTTTTTATGTCTCAGATGGACAGATGCAGTCATTAAATCATGCCCTAAATGGCATATAACCCTTAAAATAACCTCTAACTCACAGCAATTCATGGAATACTTTTGGGTTCCAAAGCTAGGTGTATAAAAGTTGCACTAGTTGTTAGCCTAGTATAAACCTATGTATCTATTTGTGTGTATGTATGTTTGTCTCTCTCTATCTATACACACACACACACACACACACACACACACACACACACACACACACACACACACATATCTATACCCATCTCTCTCTGTGTTTATATATATATATATATATATATATATATATATATATATGTGTGTGTGTGTGTGTGTGTGTGTGTGTGTGCTTATATGTTTATATCTATATATTTCTATATATAGAAATACTGTAGATATATCTATAGGTATATATACATATATCTATATGTATCTATGTGTGGGTATATATATATATATATATATATATATATATATATATATATATATATATATATATATACATACACATATACACACACACAGACACACACACATACACGCAACAACATAAATTTGTCGACAAACCCAAATATTGATGTTCATAAGGTTGACCACAAAATAAGTTTACTACTTATGCAATGAGCATGTATGCAAATACAAAAAGTAAAATAAAAAAATAAAACATTATTTTTGCAGGGTAGTGGCCAGCCCCCCCCCCCCCCCCCGCAAATTGTATATACTAACTCTGATATCCCACAATGTTGGGAAAAGGGCTTTTTTCCCAGTCCTGGGAACTGAGATTTTGCACACCTGTTGACCATCTGTGTAGTCTACCAAATTGTGTTGACTAAAATATATCAACCACACGTGGATTCGACTCCACAAGCACAAATTCCTGGTGCTGGAATGCTGGAAGAGAAACAGTATCAGTAATGACTTCCTCTGAGAAAAAGCGATCAGAAAGCTACAACTCATCCTGTTGTGATTTATAAGTTATGGGTTCATTCACTTGTCACTAGACTACTGTAAAGAAACCAGAAATAGTTTTCTAAGCTTCTTCCAAAGCTGCAGACAATTATTCTACTGTAATTGAACCTCTTTAATGTGAAATGAAATAATGAGCTACCAATATTTATGAGTGTTTAGTTAATCTGAATCGCAAAGTAAAAAAAGTAATTTTCAGTGTGTCTGCGACTGCTTTGGATCCCTATAGAAAAGTGCACTGTTGTCTTGCTTGTCATCAGAAACAACAGAAAAAAATAAAACAGATTTAAAGGCAAGTAATGAAGGTATGATTAACTACAATGCTGAGAATATTCTAGAAATCCGATCTCATATCTCACTGTGCTGCATGCTTGGTGAACTGCTAGCAGAGAGACCTGTAAACAAAAACACACTCCAGCAACTCCTGCAGCTTGGAATCTTACTGGAACATGACCCTAGCCCTGAGTCGCATCCTGCCGTCACCCAGAATGATACCACAGTACAAGGACAAAATGATTGACTTCAACAATTGCCTCAGCTTCTGGTGTCATTCTAAGGGAATCCAGTATCTGTCTGCCTGGGATGACATGATCGACAGACCACGATGCTTTGCCAGAGATGGCCTGCACCTGTCGCCCTTGGGATTCCAGATACTGGCAAAGGCTCTTGCCACCCCTATAGTGCCTTTTTTAGGCAAGGTTCAAATGACAAACTCACCACCGTAACAGAGGCAAGCAAGCAAAATATGAGGGTAATGCTCATCAATGCTAGAAGTCTAAACCACAAAATGCACTCACTCAAGGCACTCCTTAAAATGGAGAACATTGACATCTGTGCAGTGACGGAGACCTGGCTCAAAGCTCCAAAGTGCACCCCTGCATTACCAGGCTATACTTCATACCACACCTTTCGGCCACCTAACCCGGACCGAAACACTAAAGGTGGAGGCATGTCCATATTCATTAAGGATATCCACACCTCCAAGCTAGTTACTCAGCATAATGCATCCGAGATTATCCAAGTTCAACTAACTCTGGGCAAGACCACAAACCAGATTGTAGCTTGTTACAGACCCCCTACCATGCCCCAGGATTCTCACTCCTCTTTTCTTGATACATTGTAAAATATTAGGGTACAATCCAACACCCTAATAATGGATGATTTCAACTACCCCACCATTAACTGGGAAAACTACTCATGTATCAACTGTTTTCCCCAACGTTTTCTGGAATTCATCAATTCCAATGCCTTGGATCAACTTATCCACACCCCCACCAGGGGCGGCAAGATCCTAGACCTGGTCATCGCCAACATGGGAAACTGATGTTCCACACCAGAGGTCAATTTCTCATTGGTCAGATCTGACCACAAGCTAATTACCCTAGACATCCACATCCCGCTCCCACCCCCCATTAGGAAAACAACTGTAAAAAATTTCTCCAAAGCCAACTTCACGCTTCTGAAGACAGAATTGGCAAACTTCATGACATCCATGCAGATGGACAATAGAGGTACGACTGCTGAATCCTACACAAATGCACTTTATAAGCACTTACACGAGTGCATGGATCGTGCTATCCCTAACAGAACCAAGATACTACCCTCCAAAAAAAGGAAGCCGATCTGTTGATCTTCTGCCATAAACAAACTCTACAACAGAAGAAAGAAACTATTGCAAAAAAGAATAAAATCCCATGATTGGAGGAACTCCCTGATAAGCCTCAGTAAGAAGCTGAGATCCCTCATAAAATCCGCCAAAGCTAGTTATGAAAACAAAATTGCCACTGATTCTAAAGACAACCACAAAGCATTCTACAGCTATGTCAAGAATCTCAATGGCAACACTCAAATCTGCTCTGAGTTACAGCATAATGGCACTAAATATACAGAACCAACTGATATTACCAACATCCTGGCAGATAGGTTCAGTGCTAACATTACCCCCCTCTCACCCCCTAAAGTGCCCATCTCTATACGGGAAGAATGCAAAGTTCCTGTAATCACGGCTGCACAGGTAAAACCTCACTCTCCAAAGCCAAGAACACAGCATCCATGGGACCTGACAACATCCCAGGCTGCCTTCTACACGAACTACAGAATGAACTGGCACCCCACCAAAGTACCATGTTTGGTCATAGCCTCACCTTAGGCTTTGTGCCAATTGAATGGCGCACCGTGATGGTTAACCCACTCCACAAAGGGGGAGCTACGACAGACCCCGGGAACTAGGGAAGTAAATAGTGTGGGAGTTGTTATGGCTTGGCTTGTATAGGCCCTAGGGCCAACCTATGAACCTATGAATTACCGCCCCATTAGCCTGATGAGCCCGGTCTGCAAGGCCATGGAACATATCATCATGAAACTCATAAACAAAGACATTGCAGATCTCCAAACTCTAGACCCCACACAGTTCGGGTTTGTAAAGGCAGATCATGTCTCCTAAACCTGATAGACGTCTTTGAAGCAGTCACCAAAGCCGCAGATTAGGGCAAGGTGGTTCACACAGCCTATCTACATCTCCCCAAGGCGTTCAACACCATCCCTCACTCAGGAATTATAGATAAACTCACTAAACTAGGTATAAATCCCTATGTCACAAGATGGGTTGCCAACTGGCTTACTGAAAGAATCCACACTGTGAAAGTAGCAGACTCCAAATCAGACTTCAGACCAGTGACCAGTGGAGTACCACAGGGTTCAGTCCTGGGTCCTCTCCTGTTTGGTATCTACTTCTCTGAAGTACAGGCTAACACAGAAGGTCTTTGGCTAACTAAGTTCGCAGATGACTGCAAACTAGGAGCCATAATCGAAACTCCTAATGATGTGGACATCCTATAAATGGGCCTCACTGAGATAGATGCTTGGTGTCAAAGCCATGGCCTCAAGCTCAATGCCAAAAAGTGCATTGTCATCCCCTTTGGTAAAAACTCTGTACCCATGAAATACCACATAGGTGGTAGTCTACTTAACACTGAAAGTGTGATAAGAGACCTTGGGACACAGGTGGACAGTAGTCTCTCCTTTGATAATCACATCATCACAGTGGTCAGGAAATCCTTCTATGTGGCACACCTCATCACAAAAGGTTTCTCATCCAGAAAAAAAGAGGTCATTGTTCCCCTCTACTCATCACTCATTAGACCCATTATAGAGTACAATTCCCCTTTTGGTATGTACCTCACAAGGCATCTACAACAACTGAAAAGGCCGCAGAAACACCTCACAAAGAGGATTACTGGCCTCAAACAGATGCACTACACAGACCGTCTCAAAAAACTCCAGCTTTACTCCATTGTATATCGCCTACTCAGAGGCGATCTCTGCCTAACATACAAAGCTATGTCAAAGCCAGAGCTGTTGGACATGCTCCACTTAAAGAAATCCCAATCCCTCCGAGCTACATGCTCCAGGGACCTAAACCTTGTCACCACAATAAACAGAACATGCTGGAGGGATAGATTCCTGTTCCAGAGACTTCCCATACTCTGGAACAGACTACCTATGTCAAACAGAGCTCCTCATTAGCACTCTTCAAGAAAATCTTGTTGATTGAATGGGTAATAGGAAATTCACCCTGGGGATCACTTCTGTGGCTCTGCTTGACAGGGGCAGAGGAAAAAAATTTTCTTGGGTGGCGAAAGCCAGGGTACCTTTTTGGCTAGGCTTGTATAGGCCCTACGGCCAATAGCCTAGTACCTACCTATGAACATGATAAAAGCTGTAGAAACCTGTCAAACATGTCTAACCACTTGACAATCATATATGGGAAGCATATTAAAAGGAAAGGATGTGAATGATCAAGGAAGAGAGGCTCTAGAGGAGGAATTAAGGCCAGATGGAAGAGAAATCCACAGAAGCCTGCACTTCCTTCCATGCTGCTGGCAAACTTACGCTCACTGGAAAACAAAATTAACTACTTAAGGCTGGTTCTTTCCACACAATCTAAGGTGAGAAATGTATTTATTTTTATTGTATTTATTTAACATTTGTTTACTGGGAAAGTCTGGCTTGGAATGAAGCCAATTTTCAGCGGAAGCCAGGGGAGAAATGCTCCAGATGCATGTCTTTGTAACATGTGAGGAAACCAGAGCACCCGGAGGAAACCCACACAGACACATGGAGGACAGGCAGACTCCATACAGAAGGCACTCCAGCCGAAAATCAAACTGGAGAACCTTTTGCTATGAGGTGACAATGCAATCACTTCACCACTGTACCATCCACAGAAATAGGATTTCCTTACAAAATTTTGGAAATAGTTATTTACTTGTGTTCAATGAGACTTTGGCTGAACTCCAGTATAAATTATAGTACAATGTATGTGGAGGGGATGTCATTATTTCATGCTGACAGAAATCAGTCTCTCTGTGGTAAATCTTGTGGAGGGGGTGTTTGTGTGTATATCAACAACAGCTAGTGTACAAACTGTAAAATAATCACCTCTCACTGCTCACAGAACATTAAGATCATGTCACTAAAATGCAGACCCTTCTACTTACCTAGGGTATTCAATGGGGTGAGCATAACAGCTGTTTACATCCCCCCCCAGTGCTACCACCAACGTGGCATTGAACATTCAATATCTGTCAATAAATGACCTCCAGAATAAGAACCCTGAGTTTGCACATATAATTGCAGGTGATGTCAGTCAAGTTGAAATCCATATTACTCTGTTACCATCAACATGTGAACTTTGCAACAAGAGGAGAGAACACTCTGGATAAGGTGTACACAAATGTAAAATTGGCCTACAAAGCAGTACCTTATCCACATCTGGGCAGCTTAGACCATCTGGCCATCATGTGGCTTCCAGCATACACACCACTGCTGAAAAGGGGCAAACCTACAACCAAACACGTAAGGATATGGCCTGAGGGAGCAGTCTTGGCATGACAGGACTGCTTCCAGTGTATGAGCTGGTCAGTATTTACAGATGCAGCTGTAAAGAACTACCGTATTGACCTGGAGGAGTGTACAGAATCTGTAATGGCCTATATTCCAAAATGTGTTGATGATGTAACAGTCATCGAATATATCACCATGTATGCTAATCAGAAACCCTGATTATCTTGTGAAGCATATAAGCTTCTAATGGCACAAAATGCTGCATTTAAATCAAAAGACAAGGATGCCCTAAGAGAGGCCAGAGCAAATCTAAGTAGCAGTATAAAAGAGGGTAAGAAGACCTATGGACATAAAATTCAGGGACACTTTTCTGACTAAAGGGACATCAGTCATCTCTGGCAAGGCATACAAGCCATAACTGACTACAGGCCTGCATCCTCCCCATGTGATGACAACACAGAATTTCTGAACAAACTAAACACCTACTTCAGCAGATCTCATATGGACAACAACAATGTGCCAAATAATTTCCCTGTTGAACAGGGTGAGGAAGGGCTATGCCTAAGACCGTCTGATGTTCTGAAGACGCTGAGGCTAGTAAACCCAAGAACAGCAGCTGGTCCTGATAATATTATGGGAAGGGTTCTAAGAGACTGTGCTATCCAACTGTCCAATGTAGTAACAGATATACTCAACACATCCCTGCAACTAGTCATTGTACCCAATAATTCCATTACGCAAGAAATCCCAGCCGACAAGCCTAAATGATTACTAGCCAGTTGCTCTTACATCAACAGTAATGAAGTGTTTTGGGCGTTTGATCAAGAACCATATCTCTTCAAGCCTACCTGCAACACTGGATACATTACAGTTTGCTTATAGCTCTAACCTTTGCAATGTTGATGCAATAACTATAACAATTCATGAATCCTTGGCACACCTAGAGAACAAGAATTGCTATGTCAGAATGTTGTTCATCAGTTTTAGTTCCGCCTTTAACACTGTCATCCCCCAGAATCTGATATTGAGGCTACTCCAGCTGAGTATCAACATCAGTCATCTCTGGCAAGGCATACAAGCCATAACTGACTACAGGCCTGCATCCTCCCCATGTGATGACAACACAGAATTTCTGAACAAACTAAACACCTACTTCAGCAGATCTCATATGGACAACAACAATGTGCCAAATAATTTCCCTGTTGAACAGGGTGAGGAGGGGCTATGTCTAAGACCATCTGATGTTCTGAAGACGCTGAGGCTAGTAAACCCAAGAACAGCAGCTGGTCCTGATAATATTATGGGAAGGGTTCTAAGAGACTGTGCTATCCAACTGTCCAATGTACTAACAGATATACTCAACACATCCCTGCAACTAGCCATTGTACCCAATAATTCCATTACGCAAGAAATCCCAGCCGACAAGCCTAAATGATTACTAGCCAGTTGCTCTTACATCAACAGTAATGAAGTGTTTTGGGCGTTTGATCAAGAACCATATCTCTTCAAGCCTACCTGCAACACTGGATACATTACAGTTTGCTTATAGATCTAACCTCTGCACTGTTGATGCAATAACTATAACAATTCATGAATCCTTGGCATACCTAGAGAACAAGAATTGCTATGTCAGAATGTTGTTCATCAGTTTTAGTTCCGCCTTTAACACTGTCATCCCCCATAATCTGATATTGAGGCTACTCCAGCTGAGTATCAACACTCCCCCCTCATGTAACTGGATACTGGACTTTCTCATCAACTCACCCCAAATAGTATGTGTGAGAAATAACAGTTCATTCAGTACTACACTGAGCATGAGTGTCCCTCAGGGCAATGTCCTGAGTCCTCTGATGTTCATCTTGTTGGTGCACGACTGCATGGCCAAGCATGAATCCAACAAAATCATCAAGTGTGCGGATGATACCAGTGTCGTAGGTCTTGTCAGAAATTGTGAGGAAACAGCCTACAGGGATTAAGCGGAGCATCTGATTACAATCTGGCCTTGAATGTAAGCAAAACAAAAGAATTAATAGTGGATTTCATGAGGACTCAGGAGATACATCAACCTCTGGAAATTAAGGGGGTGGCAGTGTAAATAGTCAAAAACACCAAGTTCTTGGGAGTGCACATCTCAGATGACCTATCCTCATCAACTCATATCAGCCACGCAGTGAAGAAGGTACAACAATGTCTGCAATTCCTATGGAAACTGAGGAAGGCCAACCTGTCTCAGTCCATCCTCAAAGCCTTCTACAGGGGAACCATCGAAAACATCCCCTCAAATAACATCATAGTTTTGTATGGTAACTGCAAAGCATCTAACCACAAAGCACTCCTGAGGGCAATGAGGACAGCAGGAAAAAGTCATTGGCTCCTTGCTCCCATCCATGGATGATCGGCATGAGACTCGGTGTGTGGGAAGGGCTAGGAAGATAATCAATGATCCCACTCACCCTGCCCATGACAAGTATTTATACATTTCCTCAGGCAGGTGGTATCATAGTTTACACTGCAAAACATCTAGACTGAACAGGAGCTTCTTCCCTCTATCCATAAGGCTGCCGAACTTGAATGCCAGGCATGATAATGCATAATTAGATCAATTTGTGACTTGCTGTGAAGTATCAGCTATAGTAATCACTCTGGGAAATTGCTTCAGTAACTGGAACAGTTAGCCTGATTTCTTATGCTATTACTTCCTGAATGTGCAGTAGTCAGGAGTGAGTCACCACTCCATACATGTACAATGTGACCATCAGAATATATCATACTATAACTGATGATGTGCAATATTCTAAGCAATCACAATGTGAAGTCATAGTCCTTGCAATATCAACTATCAACCAGTATAATACTGTCTAATGTCTTCATGTCCAATTGTAGTAATTTATTGTGTTGTTAATATTTTAATTATTACTGTATGTGCATTAGTCTTACTGTCAGTCATACTATTTGCTCATTGTTATGTCCTGCACGGAGGCCCAAACAATGTAATTTCATTCAGTATAATGTATGTCTGATTGACGATAATGTTTACTTTGACTTTGACATATTGTAAAATGTCACATTAAATTAAGACATGTTGCACTTTCAAAATCTAAATTGTTTCTGTACCGTATATATCTCTAAGGAACTTTATGCATTGCTATGTCACTAAATAATCTACCTTTATATTGTTTTGTGATATGCGATTTCCCTTCTGTAATAGTTGTTTGGGCCCACATCAGATGAGCTGAATGCAAAACGTTATACACAGTTATGGAGTTTATTCTGTTTCATAAGAATGCTTTCTGGTTCTGCATGGATTTCCACCATAAACTGAACAACAGGAAAGGGACGATTATGTGAAACTCATTCAATCACATCATCACTTACTGAAGCATGTAAAGTTAAGGCAGTAAGAAGAGTGACAATGAAAAGGTAGTTAAGATACAGCAAAGATGAAACAATTGGAATAGCCAGGGTTCGAACCATGTATGTGAGTATTCACTCATCTCTGCATGGAATGTGAAACTCATTCAATCACATCATCACTTACTGAAGCATGTAAAGTTAAGGCAGTAAGAAGAGTGACAATGAAAAGGTAGCTAAGATACAGCAAAGATAAAACAATTGGAATAGCCAGGGTTCGAACCACGTATGTGAGTATTCACTCATCTCTGCATGGAATGTGAAACTCATTCAATCACATCATCACTTACTGAAGCATGTAAAGTTAAGGCAGTAAGAAGAGTGACAATGAAAAGGTAGTTAAGATACAGCAAAGATGAAACAATTGGAATAGCCAGGGTTCGAACCATGTATGTGAGTATTCACTCATCTCTGCATGGAATGTGAAATTCATTCAATCACATCATCACTTACTGAAGCATGTAAAGTTAAGGCAGTAAGAAGAGTGACAATGAAAAGGTAGTTAAGATACAGCAAAGATGAAACAATTGGAATAGCCAGGGTTCGAACCATGTATGTGAGTATTCACTCATCTCTGCATGGAATGTGAAACTCATTCAATCACATCATCACTTACTGAAGCATGTAAAGTTAAGGCAGTAAGAAGAGTGACAATGAAAAGGTAGTTAAGATACAGCAAAGATGAAACAATTGGAATAGCCAGGGTTCGAACCATGTATGTGAGTATTCACTCATCTCTGCATGGAATGTGAAACTCATTCAATCACATCATCACTTACTGAAGCATGTAAAGTTAAGGCAGTAAGAAGAGTGACAATGAAAAGGTAGTTAAGACGCAGCAAAGATGAAACAATTGGAATAGCCAGGGTTCGAACCACGTATGTGAGTATTCACTCATCTCTGCATGGAATGGGAATCATTCAAAATGCACAGAAGAAAGAAAAGAAAGGAAAAGGTATCCACTATAAATCAATAAAATGACCGTATCAAATTCATCAAAAGATCAAAAGATGTACAAACGTTCATGTGCTACCGGGATTCAGACTTTGGATACGTGATTAACATTTATTTGCTCAAGCCTCAGTATGAGCATTTAATCATTTAATAAATGAGCAGAAATAATTAAAGACAATTAAAATCATGTCAAATCAGCTTGTGCAATCAGACATTCCATCGCTAGACTCATTTCTCCACAGCTGTGCGGTTGGGTACCTATGCTTGGCATACATTATTCACGTTTCACACATGAATTTGTGGCATTTACCTTCAGGGAAGGATTTAAATGTTAACTGCAAGTCAAAACAATGTGTCAAAATGATGATTTTTTTTTCATAATACTGCATAGATGTTAGAAAAATATGATCATTATAGAGGGTCATTGAATATACACACGTCAGGACAGCTATACTGTATCCAACGGATCATTTCTTTTCCAAATGCAACATGACAAAATGAGCTGGAAAAGTGTGTGCTCAGGCTAATACACTTTGGATTAACTGCAAATAACAATGCACCTGTCTAGTTACAATGTAAGAATAAAACATATTGCAGTTTTTTCACATGAGGAAAGCCAACCATGTTACAAAAAAACCTGCTCAGCCTGCAGATGTAATAATCAGTTTGCTTAGAAAACAGCTCTTCATCTGATTGATAGTTGTTCCCCATAATAAAAATGCTAAAATTAGTAATGAGTGTTTTTGTGATGATCTATTAATGGAGCACTCGATAAGGAAATCCAGATCATGATTTTATAATTTATTGCTAGGCTGTGAACTAACATGCCAGTTTTCTGTAGCTGACTGTTGCATATTGTGCTCTTTGCAGAGCTGAAATGCATACCCTTTCAGTGCATTAGTACAGATCTGAAAGAAAATGTACCCAAAAGATGAGCAAAGCCCTAAATGCTGTATAATTATAAAGTGAAAAATAATTTACATTTTATTTCGACAATTAGTACGGAAAGATGTTTTTTATGAATACAGCATTGTAAACATGTTGTGTCTTACATGCCTTTTGGTGCACGTTAAAAATACAATGCTTAGATTTAAACTTCTGTTGTAAAATAAAGTTGTGCCAACTACATTTGCGCAAACTGCTTCTGTATCTTACTTCTCCTTGTCCTGGGAGTTAATTCAAAGTATTTAGGCTCTAATGGGTTATTTCCAATACCCAACATAAAGAAAATCATTTAGCCAGACAGGGCTTACCTGGCTAATAAATGTCTGCAAAAAAAAAAAAGGTTCAGTCACATATGTATCCATATGATATCATCTGTCATCATGACATGCTGTGCAAGAAAATACACATGCACTTTGGTACCATCATATAAAGAAACACAGGAGATAAAGCAGGAAACAGACAGAAAAATGTGAACTAACCAACTAAATATATAAATATTGATATATAAATAAAGAAATATGAATTTACTTCCCTCAGCTTCTATTTGTTTACTGAAGAAAATAGAGGTTTGGTTCACCTCAGTCTATATTTTCGTACTATATGACCCTGATCAAATCACCTTACCACTCAGTGTTCCTGAGTCATGTCGGAATCAGGTCCATTTCAAGTACTTCTCTACCCAATTAACAAATATAGACAAACAAACTAACAAATAAATAAATGTCTGTAAAACTGAGACATATTGGTCTGTGGTTTCCACTATGAGAAGACAAAAACAAATGCACCAAGGATCAGAATCCCTGAACTGCATTTGCTGAAAAAAACTGCCCCCCCCGAACATATCTATACCAATTCTATGGTCACAACAACTCAAAGAAGAGGAAAATTCCCCCCAAAAGGGAACCACCAACAACACAACTCACTGACAATGATTTACTATGGAGGAACTCCCCTCATCAACAGGGTGACCCTCGGACAACTGCAGCTCAAGTATTCAGTCTTCGTCCACCAATAGGTTACCCTGGTACTGTGAAAGTACTGTCAAAGGACATTAAGTAAAAAGAATTATAATGCCTGCGTCTTTCTTTCTGTTTTTAATGTTTTTACTTGACTGTCTGCTACTAACAAAATCATCTCTCAGTCAAATGGCCTTTCATTACCCAGGTACTGGTGCGTGATGGCTGATTGATAGTGACTCACATACAGGCAACCAGCAGCCATTGTTTGCATTGTTCTCTCTAACCTCGCTATGTGTTCCCTGTAGCACATTCAGGGTCTGAAGTACAATAGCGATCAATGAAGGCATGTCAATCAGATCCATGAGTGACAGCCATGTCCTCATTAAAGCAAGAGGTCCCATGGGGACTGCTGTATCCATCAGAGATTCAGTCATGGGTCTGGGCATCTGCCCCCCACACACATACACACACATACACCCACTGACACTGACCCAGAGGAGAGGTGAGGTGGCAAAACTGTGTCTCTCTCTTCCTACACAGCAGTTCCAGCAGGGATTTGAGTTGCTAAGCAAACTCAGGTCATCTGGGTCATAGTCAGGGTTTTTTTCCTTTTATTCTGACAAAGCTTTTTTTTATTATTAGAGTTGGTTTGCTTTACTTGTGAAACATCTGGAGCTGACAGGGCTACTGACTTCACAGTAAGAGCTTTACGTAAAAAAAAAATCTATATGTGACATGAAAAGCAAAGTCTCTGGAAGATTCAAGATAAGAACAGCTATAGTGACAGATGAAAATCTAAGTATAAAGTATTTGCAAATAGCACCCATTTTCAAGGCATCACCCAAAGATCCTTGAAAAGGGTTGCAGACAATTTATTTTTTTACAATTCTATGTTTTTCAAGGGTCCTCCTCTTTTGGCATATATGTACACATCTGTCTACTATGGCCTTACAGCTTTATCTATTGCATTCACAATGATCTGTCATATGATATCTGTCTGATGGACAAAACCATAAAAAAATCACCAAAAATGAGCAAATTAACATTTTTTTCAGGTGCCAATCACATCTTCATCACCCATGGGTTGGGAGACCCCACACACTCCCCCTGACTTCCATATACCAAATTTACCATCACAAAGCAGTGGAGAGCATTGCCCTTTTTGCAATATGTAGCTACTTTACATTTTCCAAATGGATACAGACAGGGCCAGCCTTTGGTCAACTGGTCCCTAGGTAAAAGGGCTCCACAGCACCCCCCCCACTACTCAGTGCCCTCAGCCTTCTACCTACACCATCTGGATTACTTTTTCTTCCTTTTTCTCATAGCTTGTCTTTTTGTTCAGTTTTTTCTTATATTCATTCAACACATTTTAAAGAAACCATTTTTCTACAAAAAAAATAAACAATTAAATACTGGAAAAGTACCCCTACTAGAGAGGTACCCTAGGTGGCCATGTAGTTGGCCTATGCCTAAGGCTGGCTATGGATACCAAGGTGAGCTGCAGCATGTCTTACAAGGATAAAGTCAAGCAAAACATATCTGTACTGCCCATATTCCCTCACCAGGTAGTTGTATTAATTTCCCATACTGACACTGTAATGCAGCATGGGGGGGGGGGGGTCATGCACACCTCAGTGTGTTGTCCTGTGGATGAGATCTTAACATCTGCCTGATCTGGTTGATGTAAAAGATGCCATGGCACTTATCAGAGATTAAAAGTACAGGATGTTCCCTGGTGGCCTCGGCCAAATTTATCCTAGTTCATGTGAATGCCACCTTGAGTCTCCCCTAAAAGAATCCATTGACCTAGTGGAATTAACCTGGTCAAAGCATAACTAATATAAATAAAATAAGGATATGGGCACACTTTACTTTAGGAATTAAGGTATCTGCAGGTACGTAAGTCTGTAAAAGACCTTCATTTGTGACATTGTACTTTGGGAACAAGAGTTCTGCATGTTTTATAAAAGATAGTATATGGTTAATTTCTTAGCCAACATATTTCTGATGGATAACATTAAGGGCAAGGTTCTGTAGATCATATTGTTTGAGATGAAAATGATCAATTATTTCTGGGTTGTGGCAAACAGCAGGCCACCACATTTATTGGTATTTATAACCAATTTGTCCTTCTCATTTTATTTGCTGAGGTTTATGAATTTAGACTGCGAATTTCCATTGTAGGTTGGCTGTAGAGTTGTCTGGATTAAAGAAGAGTGCATCATCCATGTAGAGGTTAAGACTGAGAGTAAGTAATTCATGTGGGATATTCTTAATAAACAGGGCAAATACTACAGGACCGAGGACTGAACCTTGGGGTATACTGTAGTCAAAGGCACTAGTGTCTGATAATGTAGCGTCAAATGATACCTGGAAAGTAAACAGTTACTAAACTAATTGATACTCTTGAACCAAAATATAGATTTTATAGTTCTGACAAGACTAGAACATGACTAAGCATTTCAAATGTCAATTCCATATCAGTGAAATCCCCAACTGTTAGTAAGCCAGCATTCATTTTATAATAGATAGCATCTGTCATTGAATATAGCGTGGGTGTTGCATTAAAGTCATGTCCAAATTAAGGCTGAACACCTGAGAGAAAATTGTACATGTTTAGGTGATCAAAGATCTGTTTGTGTACTACCTTTTTCAAATATCTTGTTTTTTGGGCACAGACACTGTCAACCCATGTGCAAAAATCAGAAGAGAGGCTGTGGATGATTGGAAATGGATGCATTACACATGGTCCTATATCTTTGGGGATGAATTGTAGAATGCTGCTTGGGTTCTTTTATTTATTTATTTTACATATGTGGTGGTGCTGCGGTAGTGTTGTCGCCTCACAGGAAGACGTTGTCCTGTTCGATTCTCAGCTAGAGCGTCTTCTGTGTGGAGACACATGCGTGAATGGGCATGCCTTTGTTGAAGGTTGTGCTTCAGAGTTGGCAACTCGGCACGTAAAAATCTACTGCCAATCATTAGCAGACCGGAGTTCCACTGTGGTGACCCCTAACCAGGAAAAGCCGAAAGACGCAACAACAACAACTTATTGGCCACATAAGCTCAGTTAATATAACAGTCCTTTTTCAGGGGCAAATCCAGAGGACTGTCTGGTTAAGTGACTTGCACTGAGTCATACAACAGGTAAATTACGGTGGAAGACATCAAACTGTGGGAACTTAAAACTGCTTAATATAGCACTAATCTTAACCTTTCAAATGAGATGTTTTGTCCATACTTGCATGCCAATATCATCCGTAGTTACTAATCAAAGTTATTGCGCATATGTTTCGCATGTGACTGACTGCAGTTAACTTGTTTAACTTGTTCCATCCTCTGTTTTACTAGTACTGTAATATGTTGCAAATTATCTCTGTTGTACTAGCAATCTCTTTATGATTATGTATTTTGTATTATGGATATTTTTATTATTGTCACTTGTGGAGCTTTTCTGCCTGGGCCACCACTGAAAAAGGACATGCGTCCAGATGGTCTTTCCTGGTAAAAAATATAAAATAAATAAATAAGTAAAAATCTGCTTAACAGTACATAACTTTACTCCTCTGCACTAACTGTGGCTTATCCATTAGCTTAGTGAGGATTTGTAGAAATTAGAGGTGAAGTCTATTAAATTCTATGCCAGTTGTTTTGCCAAATTTTTCAGGAAATTTTTTACCTGATTAGCTGTGATTTTCTCGAAATAGAAAGATGGTAAACATCGGCAAACACATTTCTGGAGTGAAAGATGTTGAGAACTGTGAAGGCTAGAACTGGCCTGGTTAGATAATTCTTTCAAAGTCTGAGTGAGAAGGATCTAAATTCAGTAGCAAAAAAGTTACTGCGGTGAAAGATTTGTCTGCAGTTTGACAACAGAGGCTTTTCATACTTTTCCAGAATACTCTTGGCCAGGCTGTTAAAGGAAATTATTTTTTCATACGTAATATAGCTTTAACAGTGTCAGTTACAACTCTGAATCATTTTTAAAGTCTAGGTAAGAGTTATGTAATGTATTGTTAAGAGCGTCAGTTTTCCAGGTCTTTCATGCCACTTTTGTTTACTTTCATTTTTTTTTTTTTTTTTTTTTTTTTTTTTCTTACGTGGAATGCATCATGTGTCTGTGAGGTATGTCTGTCTTACAACATACAGCCATATTCTCTCAAAGACATCAAGCTTATCAGCTTATTTATTTTTTAGACTCCCAGTATTAATAGTCTCACCTTCACCTTTTTAGTGAAAGTACATCAAAATTCCCACCAAATGGAGATTAATCAGAAATTAAAGCTAAGTACAGAATGAAGTGCAATATCCATATTATAGTCAGCTACATGTTTTAAGAATGGCTACAAGGAAGTTTGTGTCCATGCTGACTAAACTTTTAAATATAAATTAACAACATGTTCTTGAATGTCTGTGTCAGTATATCAACAGGTAGCATTTATTTGGTGTCAGAAAATTAGAAGGCTGTGAATTATTTTCCCACACTACATAGTGAGATTAATTTCCTAACCCTGACACTGCAATGCGGGGGGGGGGGGGGCATCATGTCTGAGTGTGTCGTCATCCAGATGAGATGTTAAATTGAAGTTCCATCTGCCTCAGGTGATCATAGCTCAGTTGGATGTAGAAAATCCCTAGGCACTTATAAAAAAGTAGGAGAATTTCCATTATTTTCTGGCTAGATTTCCTCTAGTAATTATGAATTGAACTTCAGGATCTCCTCTGAAAAAAGGACACTGCCAGTTGGAGTAACCCAGTCCATGAAGAGTAAATAAATAAATAAATGCAATTACCATATAATACTTTATGAATCACTACTGCTTTTAAATACAAAGTTATACAAAAAGCAAGTGGTATCCTCTTTGATTTATTTGGGTTAGTGTTGTTAACTGTTGCACCACTTGCATTTCTACCTTGATAAGGTGAATGTGTAAGTGTCTGACACCATACCAGTCAAGCCAATGATATAAATCATGTCTGTGCTTGACACAATGGTTATACACTTATAAGTTTAAATTACAGCTTGTATAAACATGGATCCTGGAAACTGTCACCCCATAAGCCTGACTAGCTTGGTCTGCAAAGCTATGGAAAGGATCATCATGGACCTCATAAATAAAGATATTGGGGACCTACAGACACTGGATCCTACCCAGTTCGGCTTTGTTAAGGGCAGATCCTGCCTCTTAAACCTGGTTGATTTCTTTGAAACAGTCACCAAGGCCATTGACGAGGGGAAGGTGGTCCACACAGCCTACCTGGACCTCGCAAAAGCCTTCGATACAATACCCCACTCGGGCATTATAGATAAGCTCACCAGCTTAAATATAAACCCCTATGTCACTAGATGGATTGCAAACTGGCTCAAGGACAGAACCCACATGGTTAGAATTGCTGGAGGCATGTCAGACATCAAACCAGTTACAAGTGGTGTCCCACAAGGCTCAGTCCTAGGACCTCTCTTGTTCGGTATATATTTCTCGGAGGTACAGGCCAACACGGAAGGACTGTGGCTGACCAAGTTCGCAGATGACTGCAAACTGGGCGCCATAATTGACTCTCCAGCCGACACAAGCATCCTCCAAAAGGGCCTCATAGAAACAGACAACTGGTGCCAGAGCCAGGGCCTCAAGCTAAATGCCAAAAAGTGTATAGTCATCCCCTTTGGCAAAAACAAAGTGCCCACAAATTACCACATAGGTGGTAATCCATTAAGTACAGAAGAAGTAATTAGGAACCTGGGGATCCAAGTTGATAGCAATCTCTCATTTGACAACCACATGGCCAAAGTGGTTAGAAAAACATTTTATATAGCCCACCTAATCATGAAGGGATTCAAATCTAGATCAGGGGAGGTCATCGTGCCTCTTTACTCATCCCTCATCAGGCCCATAATTGAGTACAATGCCCATTTTGGGATGTACCTTACCAGACACCTGCAGCAACTGGAAAGACCCCAAAGGTACCTCACCAAGAGGATCAAAGGGCTCAAACAGATGCCATATGCTGCCCGGTTAAAGAAACTCCAGCTCTACTCAGTGGCATACCACCTGCTCAGAGGCGATCTGTGCCTGATGTATAAAGCCATGTCCAACCCGGAATTAATGGACATACTGCACCTCAGAAAATCCAAATCCCATCGAGCTACGCGCTCGAGAGACTTGAACCTCAGCACTGAAATAAATAGTACATGCTAGAGGGACAGATTCATAACCCAGAGGTTCCCTTCACTCTGGAATAAAATCCCAGTCCAGGTTAGGCAGAGTCCCTCATTGACTCTCTTCAAGAGGAATCTTGATGAGTGGATGGGAGATCGTAGGTTTACCCCGGGTGTCACTTCTGTGTCACTGTTAGACAGAGGCACAGTATACTAACTTCGTAAAAGGGCATATCAAAGTAAATTTAAAATGGGTGGCGAAAGCCAAACACATTCTGGCTAGGCTTATAAATGCCCTGGGGCAGATAGCCTAATATGAACCTATGAACCTATGAACCTATAAATGACAGTAAATACAGGCTGCACCACAGATGGGTACTGAAAAATAATTTAAAGCAATTTGTTACTTCCACCTGACACTCATATTAACAGCACATCCATAGTAAGTTAAAGGTAAACAATAATTTTTGTTCTAATAGCTAAAGGGAAGTAAAGTGCCTTAGTAGATAAGATTTCTGTCTTGTGTGCCTAGGTTTCAGTCCTGAATTTCAGTTATCATTTTAAAAGAGTTTGCTTTCTTTTTCTTGCATTAGTTTTCCTAGGGTATTCCTATCTTCTTCATGAAATATGTTGATTCACTCACTATTCTAAAAGTATCTATATTCATTGTGGTGTGAACCATGGCTGAAAAGGTAAAAAATAGACTAGTTTATTTGCTTTGTAACTAATGAATTAAAAAAAAAAAAAACGGTCACATTCTCTTTTGGTAGTGGAACACTTAAATGTGCTGAATTGTTATGTAAATACTATATATATATATATATATATATATTTATATCTATATATATATATATATATATATAGATATATATATATATATATATATGTCTATATATATATATATATATATATATATATATATATATATATATATATATATATATATATATATATATAAATGTTGTTGTATCTTTCGGCATTTCCTGGTTAGGGGTCGCCAAGCGGAACTCCGGTCCGCTAATGATTGGCAGTAGATTTTTATGTATCGAGTTGCCAGCCTTGACGTATAGCCTTCATCTAAGGTACGCCCACTCACACATGTCTCCACACAGAAGATGCTTTAGCTGAGAATCGAACAGGACAATGTCTTACTGTGAGGCGACAACAATATGTATATATATATATATATATATATATATAATGTATATACAATGTGACGGGTTAGAACACAATGTAAAAATTTACAACAATGTAGAAATGAGGACTAGAAAACAAACCTACCAGTCTGGATTTTTCAAACTTTCCTGTGTATATAGTAAAGCTGGGAATATAAATAAACATTATCCATATTTATCATCACCTTCCATGAATCCTTCTTTACTAAGGGATGTAGATTTTAGCATGGTTAGTAATCAAAATTTATCCAAAATAAATATGTTCACACTACTCAGGCCAAGCAATGCTATTTGCTTGCTGTCCTGCTGAACTATCAAGATCCCAGAATGAGATCCTGGTAAGTGCCACTAAGTGTCTACTTCTAAGCCTGTTTTTTTGACTCATTAAGGCTTTGAGTTTGAGTGTGATTAATGGAAATTGATGCCATTCAAGGCATCTAGTCACTACTGGGAAAATGAATCCTGTATGAAGGAAAGCTGGTTTTTAAGATATAATAAGGCAACATTGAAATATATTTTGCTGTAAAGAAGGTTCCTGTCAAGTGTTTTGAACCAAGGTATGTAAACTGCTTAATTAGAATCATTATTGGGTGTGGCAGTTACTATTCAGAGTGGAGAGTTTTGAATGACTACCCAAATATGACAATGGTGCAACAGTTAGCATTGTTGCCTCACAGTAAGAGGTTGTCCCATTCGATTCTTGGCTGGAGCGCCTTCTGTGTGGAGTCTGCATGTCCTCCCCATGGTCAAGTGACATTTAAAGACATGCAGGTAGGTGCGTGCGTGAATGGGTGTGCCTTATTTGAAGGTTGAGTGTCGGGCTGGCAACTCGGCACCATAAAATCCACTGCCAATCATTAGCAGAGGGGAGTTCTGCTGTGGCAACCCCTAACCGAGAAAAGCCGAAAGACTTTTTACACAGATATGGCAGTGATCACTCAGATTCATTATTAAGACTGGACATCTCATACGTGTGAGAGATGCTATAAATTCCTGATGATGTAATTAGTAGTGTGTCCAGTCATGGCAGTCTTAGCTCAGAAAGGCTATCATGCTGGTGAGCCAAGTGCAGAGAACAGCTGATAGTGGGAGCAAGAATTCTTACCTCCTGTTCACTGCTGCAGATGCTCAAATTGTTACATGGCCCCTTCACTTTTTAAATCCATGTGAATGTTGTAGCTACCCTGTACTCTTCTGTTAAATCTATCTTTGCAACTGTTAAACATGATTTAATGCATGCAAATACAGTATATGTTCCACATTTTCAAAAGTTACAAAACTGTTTTCCATAATTTTATCATATGCCTGTTTCTCACCCCAGTACAGTTTTATTCCTAAACATAATTTCAAGCCTGTTTTTACCTCCTTATTTGTGTACATTACACAAGTGCTATGACTGATATTAGTCTGCCCTGGATCATCAGTACATTAAGTTGTTTAACAAATCATAAATGACAATATCTATATCGTTCATAGCTTTGGAAGGGTTTTTGATGCGATCTGGGTACATAATGTTCTAATAAGAAAGAAAAGATGGATAAAGGTACGTCCCGCACATAGTTACCTGACGATTTGTGCTTTGGAATGGATATAAAAATGCGATAATTCTGAACGAGAGTGCTGGGATCATACAGTTCATGCTACACTGAGGGAGACCTACTAATTTGAATTGAAGTATCAAAAAAAGTAAACTGTTTCTTCAGGGATCAAGTACTTTTCACTCTGGGAGAAGAGGCAGATGCTTACATGACTAGTTACAATGTAACAATAAACGCTTACATGACTAGTTACAATGTACCAATAAAGAAGCTGCATAGCACTTCCAGCTGTCTATTCAGTAAATTCTGTAACCTTTGAAGAGGTACAATGAAAGCTCTAAGATGTATTGCATAATGGCACAAATCCTCTACTGCACTGAGACCTTCCTGATCTCATGGCGACAACAAAGGACTCTGATACATGTTGTCAGAGGATTATTGCTAATAACAATGCAGAATTAACCAAATGATACCGTCTTCCCTGTCATTTTTTTCAGCATGCTAAAGCCTGTGAATAAAATACCTGCTTCTGTGCATCATTAAAGGTTATGGCATCATGCAGGCTACTTTAGGCTATGCTATTTTAGTACACTAACTCAATAAAACAAGAAGCACTGTGGAGTCTTTTATTAAATGTCTAGGGGATTCAATAAACCCTACATGGTCATTTTCTACTGTGTGCTCATCGCGCTGTGATGCACACATGGCAGCAACGAGTTTTAGATTCAATAAGCACGGTGTAGAGGAATGCAGCCCCATGCAAACAAGGTAAACACTGTAGCATGCTAATTACAGCATAAGCTGCTGAACCAATCCAATATGGCTGAGTTATTCAACAAGCTGTAAAGCAACCGTGTGGACTCCATGCTGGTTTTCCCTGCAAATTTCAAAAGCTATGGAAATACAGCCATGGAAAGAAGTCTACATAGACAGAATATTAGGGGCTGCTGCTGCTTCAATCCACATGCTACAGGCTGAAGCCAGTGCTACTGCTGCTCTCACTAGGCCCAGGCCAAGAAGGAGAAGTGTTTTCAGGCCCCATTGAACCTTTCACAGCCTACATAATGTGGTAATTGTAGAGAGCTGCAGGATGAATAGGGACACACTACAGGAGCTCTGTGACCTCTGCTGTCCTCAACTCTAAGCCAGGGCCAACAGAAGACAACCCATCCCCGTGGAAACAAAGGTATATGCAGCACTTAAAATCTTAGAGACAGGTACCTTTCAGAGCCCGACAGGGAACAGGATGGGAGCATCACAGGCATCATGTAGCACACTACCCTGAAGTATTGGACTCCATAGATTGCACACATATAGAAATTAAGGCACCACCCAGGGAACAGGGTAGGGTCTACATAAACACAAAGGGCTACCACTCTGTTAACTGGCAAGTCATGTGTAATGCCAAAGGAATCATTTTGAACGTGTGTTCAGGCAACCTTGGTAGTTACCAAGACTCACATATCTGGCACACCTCCTATCTGTACCAGATGTTTGCTAGGGGGGGATACCCCACAGGGTCATTTACTAGAAGATCCAGGTTATGCACTGGAACCATGGCAGATGACACCCATCAAAAATGCACCCTCACTCATGGAAGAATGTCATAATAAGGCACACACTAAACCAGAAATATCATAGAGTGTGTGTTTGGGCTGCTGAAGTCATGGTTCTGGTAGCTAGATATATCTGGGGGAGCCCTGCAGTACAATCCATGGACATGTACAGAAACATTCACAGTATGTGCCATACTACATAACATCATCCTCAGAAAACAGCTTCAGCAAGATCAGCAAGGGGAAGGGGCACACATCCCACCACCAATGACAAGGTCACCACAGCCACAGGCAGATGAAGAGTCAGCGGGGGAACCGCCAGTTGCTGTGGGTGTAGGCAGACATAGCTGTACTCAATATGTCCTTGCATTGGCAAAGAGACAATGCATTGCACATTCACTTACCAGCTAATGGCCTAAAATCTTTCTCCTGTGCACATACGGATACTCACATTGATGCTGGGCAACGATCACAACTTTTACCTCCCCATGTATTGGATGTGCTTGCATCAGACAGAGTCAGCCCTGAACTAAAACTGTGGCAAGTGCTGCATTTAGAAATAAAGTCGTGAACCTGGAGTGTATTGTGTAATAATATGAATGAAAGCCATATCCTTGTAGTTCACTAACTGGTACTGTAAGCAAGTAAAAGGTGGGAGATTGTTACAAAAATTAACTTAACATGTGACAGCAGAGACGTATGTGACATATGTATCCATTATTGCCTCAGACATCAAAGACTGACACAGTCGTACCTCTCAAAAGTACTAATGATCACTGCAAACCCTCAGGAGTATCATCATGCATTTGTACTAGAAAATCATTAGAGAAAGTTAAAGAAGTTAGAAACTAATGATGCAGATTGCAGCGTCTGACTTCACAGCTCTCATAAGATCATTCACTATAAAGGTGGAAAATGTTGATGCTATCAACTGTTTAACTTTCCAAGGCCAATATAAGTCAAAGGTAGAATTACCATTTCAACACCACAGATGCAGATATACTAAGCAGTAAGTCAGTTATGCACACTGAGCATCAGACACAAAGCTCCCTGAATCCAAAAAATAAAAAACAGGAATATGGCACAGTTATCATCACTTTCACAGGATATTTTGTTTTTGTGTGTGTGTGTGTGTGTGTGTGTGTGTGTATGTGTGTGTGTGTGTGTGTGTGTGAGGGTGGGTGGGGGGCATGAAGCCTTTGGTGACACAAAAGGTCAATCAGTGTCTGTGAGTAAGAACGAGAAGTAAACAGACATTTGGATAAACCAACAAATGGCCAATGAGACAAAATGAGTTTTAAGCTGCACGGCTGAATCATGTAACTGTTGTTTGTGTGCCTGCAGGGGTCACCAGGTGAAATTGGTGTTTGAGTGTCTGCATGAACACAGCCAAACTCTGTCCTGGTTCTATATCTTAGTATGTCAGACAGGTGTGAACCGTGTATGGTAGAGGTGGTAGTTCATCATTGTCATCCCCGACCATGAGAACTGGTCTACCAGGAGTTGCACTGGCACATCCATGCCTACGGTCAGATGTAGTGCTGCTTTCTGAATGTGACTGATGTCTGCTGGATGAGCTCCTTCACAGGGATGCCCATAACCATGACACCATGGCCTGCCATGTCTGGGTGTGGACAGCTCACTTAGTGACAGGGCACTGGAAGTACTGGTACTATTGGACCATGATCAGGCACAGCCACGTTGGCTAACAGCAGATGATGTAGCGGACTTATGCCCATGAGGATGCATTTCCCTCACAGCAGATGTTCCATCACAGACAATGCTGATTCCATGATAGACAGTTCCCTATTATGCTGTCGCAGACGCAGTTTGTCGAATGCATCTACATTAAACTGAAAAGTGCAAAAAGGCAAAATAGTGAAATGGCTTTTCAGCGAATTCTTTCCCTGGGAAAGAATCTGCTTGGTCACTTTCATTACTTTGCCATTTTCGACATTGTAGTGCGATCTCAGAGTTGGTATATGTAAGTAGGGGAGTGTGGGGGGTATAGCCCCCCATGTTGGGGGGTGTGGGGGGGTGAAGCCTCCCACATTATGTAATGTTTTACAGTTTTGTTTTTTTTTGTTTTGTTTTATTTCAGAACAGCAAATCGCTGTTCTGAGGTTTCAATATTGTAAGCTTTCATTTACATGGGGTCAATTATGTGTTGTTCACTGTTGTGAGTGTGCAATATCATAATATAAACCCTGATAGACACCTCTTGCTCCATCACAGACACCCCTCATTCTAATGTGTCATTCATCCTATCCAGTGAATCAGTAACACAGTGGAGGCAGTCACACATGTCAGACTGTGCCACATCCACAACCCTGATCATTTGTCTGGACCACTTATGAGAACATACCTGTGTCTCCATGATGGCTCTAAACATGTGTTGAATGGCATGGGAAGAGACACCTGGACTGGGTGAAGGAGGGACAAAAGGCCTCCTCTGAAAACCCCGACCAACCCTCCTGCATGGCATCTCATCCACACTTTGGCTACGGACAGACTCAACAGGCACTGAAGCCACAGTAACTACATTTCCCTGATCAATGGCCTTGCCCTCTACCTGTCCAATACCTGTGGGGTCATTGGAATGGGCCGTCATAGGCCTACTAGCTGTGTCCGATGGAATTGCAGGGCATGGCTGTATGTCAACCTCGGTATCAGATTCAACCTCTGCACGTCCAAACTGTGCCTTAATTTGACCACCATCATCATCAAAGTCTGCTGATACAATGACATCAGGTGGCAGAAGACAAACTTCCACTGTCATAATCACTTGTGATAAAAAGCAACAAACAAATGAATAACTACACTACTCTAGTGCAATATCTGCTAAAAACTAAGAGTAGTGATACATGCTAACAAACTAACAGTGCTGATATATGCTAACAAACTAACAGTGCTGACATATGCTAACAAGCTAACAGTGCTGATATATGCTAACAAACTAACAGTGCTGATATATGCTAACAAACTAAAAGTGCTGATATATGCTAACAAGCTAACAGTGCTGATATATGCTAACAAACTAACAGTGCTGATATATGCTAACAAACTAACAGGGGTGATATATGCTAACAAACTAACAGTGCTGATATATGCTAACAAACTAACAGTGCTGATATATGCTAACAAACTAACAGTGCTGATATATGCTAACAAACTAACAGTGGTGCACTATTACCACAGTACAACAATACACACACCAGGCCCAACATCAACAACACACACTTCTTCTTTCGGCTTTTCCCAGTTAGGGGTCACCACAGGGGATCACCTGTCCGCTCATGATTGGCAGTGGAGTTTTACACTGTCGAGTTGCCAGCCCAGCAGCCAACCTTCCACAGAAGGCACACACACATGCACTCACACCTAGGGCCAATTTAGAGTGTTCAATCCACCTGCAGCATGTCTTTGGGATGTGGGAGGAAACCGGAGCACCCGGAGGAAACCCACGCGACCACAGGGAGGACATGCAGACTCCGCACAGAAGGCACCTATTTATTTAAATTGCTCAGCAGTATTAACATAAAAATGTTTGCCTTACCATCTGCAGGTGAGATTCTTCTCTGTAATCCAGATGGTCCTGAAAGAAGTTAAGCAAAAGGTAAGGGCTACGTTATCACAATTAACAGTAACGGGGGGGGGGTAATACGTTTACCCTATTATATGTCCATTAACTAAAGTTTCAACAAGAACTTGGGTGACAACTCTAACCTAAGCTAATAACAGTAGCAATCTTCAACCACCCCCCCCCAAAAAAAATGAATGTGACACAGAAGTAAGGTATTTTTCTTGTCAGACTGAGCTACTGGGCCACTGCTGTTTTGATTTTGACTGTTTTACTATACAACAGTATTCAACTGTTGCGATTCTAAAGCCTACCTGGAAGTTCCTCCTGAGATGTGCTGACTTTCTCTGAAGCTGTTGCACCGACATACAGGAGATGATGTACTTCACTTTCCTGGGAGCTGTCTGTATCCCTGGTATTGGCCAGCAATTCTTTTTTCTCAATAATAAATCTTTATTATTTTTAACTTTTTCATACACACTTAAACAGAGAAAAAAAAAACGAAAGTAATTTCTACACAATTTCTATCAACATTAACATAAAATATATACAATATATATATACATGAATGCTTTCACCATTTGAATAACATATCTACAAAGTTTCCATCCAAATATAATCCCTAGCAGTAGTAAGGTTCTTCCAAAGCTTATACTATATAGTCTAAAATAAAATAATAATGGGATTTCCTGATTTCAATAGATTAGGCTAATATAGTGTTAAAAATTTGTTCCCAAATCTTTAGATTGTTTGAATGTTAACTTTGGTTATTGATAACATATTTCTGAGCTAATATATGTTTCATCGCTAAGATCTTAAAGGGAGGGGTTGCTATCAAGCCACCACTAACACCAAATGAAGAATTCCTGGCCACTCAACTCCAAGAATTCTACCAAATGGCTAGGAATTCTTCATTTGGTGTTAGTGGTGGCTTGATAGCAACCCCTCCCCTGGTAACCATCTATTCAGAGCCTCTACTGCAGCTGCTTTCCTCTGTGCAGATGTGATCATGTAAGTGTCTCTGTAGCACAGCTGCTCATATGGCCTGCCATGGCTACCCACAACATTCATGTCACCCACGATGTGATTCCAAATTCGCATACTGTGTGCCATATCTCCCCATCTCCTTTCACACAGGAAGGCACTGTGTTGCCTAAAGTCAGCATCAGTGAAGGGGGAGGTCTCCGAGGATTGCCATGCCTGGGTGGCATACTCCTAGTTGTCTCAAAAGACAACAGAAGGATAACACACATAAGTATCATATTAACTACAAAGTAACTTTTCCCAGATACAACAGAATATGTAGCTACTCAGTATTACCCATTGGAAAAACATAAAACAGTCTACAGATGTGAAATACGAACAGGAAGGATGCAAACAAGGAGAGTAACAATAGCGACATATCCTTGTTTGTGCCAGAATAGTAATGCAGCCTAGCTCCCCAACAGGCAATTGACACATTTTGCTAACAAACCATCTTTGAAATACTAAAAATGCTATCCAAGGAACTTTCCTTGAAATGTATGTACATATTTACCACAAAGCATTCCATTTTCAAGAATTGGAAATCATGTATACCTATGAAAGGGCTTGACAAACATGCCCATGGCATCAGTACACTTCTAGTTAATGCAGACAGATAAAAGTGTAAAAGCCTTTGCTCAGATTTATAAATGTATTCCAGCATATGCAGCATGTAGCTGACAAAATGCATGCATACCTTTTGAAGTTCAGTAGTCCTCTGTACAGATATATCCTGAAGAAATAGCTTACGTTCAGTCTTCTCTACATAAACAAGTCTCAGCACCATCAGTTTTCCTAGCTACATGGTTGCCCTTGTTATATGGTGTATATTCAGGGCTGTTAGCTCAGTGAATATGCAAATGAGGTGTAAACTGATTAGAATTACTGAATCCCAAATACTTGGATGTGTGTAGGAGATGTAAACATAGTGCAGCCACCCATTAAGTGTTTGTTTTTAATGGATTGCAACTGTGAATGATTACTGGTTGGGAGAAGGGAAACCCAACAGCAGTGCAGGCTGCCTTACATGCAGTGGGTGTGCCAGGTTAGATCTACAAAGTGTTAGATGTAAGGTTGGAAGTTTAAGTAAGTAGCACACAATTCACAGGTTGTGTACCATAGCATCCAACCTGCCCTTCATTTGTTGGCAAATGCATATGTTATTATTTCTAGTTAATATCCTCACACATTTTAAGGCCAATGATGTAGCATGACTTAAAGACTGCATGTTTCAGGTTCCTGGTCAGATAACTGAAGACAAACCAACAAACACAGAAAGGTAAGACAGAGCTATTAATTTGCAAGCAATAATCACAACAGGTTGTGTGATCACTAAGTGCACTACATTTAGAAATAAATTTACTAATAACACTTGTATGGTTTCATATTACTGTATATGGTATTGCAGTTGGTTGTATGCAGAATGATTTCAGTTCTTTGCTGCAAAGCTGTTTGTGTGGCAAAGAGGGATAAGGCACACATCCTGTGTTCTGAAGGTTCATTGGAGTGAGTTCAAATCCAGATCTATGTGGATATATCTCATGTAAACCATCACTTTCTAGTGTATATGTCACAGATTGAGTTTTCTTTATTTGTAACTACTAAGGGGTGGGAGATTGGCATAATGGTTAAGTTGCTTACCTTACAAACACAAGGTACAGGGTTTGATTCTCACATGGATAATTGGCTAGGCTTAAAATGGTCCCCCAACGGCAGTTAGCCTAGTACTAACCTATGAACTAGTCCCTTTTCTGTCTTGATTTGTTTCATTTATTTAGGGGGGGCAGTGTTTGCGTGACGTGGTGCTTAGTGCAATCACAGGAATGACGGAAATGAATGGCAGGTTTGGCTGTGCTGATCTCATTTAGGAGAAACACGGCAGTGCAGAAACTGGACAGCTGGACCATCCAGGAACCAGACAGGACCCAGACAGCAAAAAATAGAAACTGGATACATTCAATTAATTCTGTTGGGCACTGCACAAACCTTCTAAATGACTTTGTGTAGCAGTTAATACAGAGACCTTCATAATGATTAGTAAGTTAGGGAATGTCATGTAACTAGTCCTCCGGCAACAGGTGTGAGTGTAGGGTTGGAATACTGATGGTCCTGGGTTCTAATACAGGGCGTGCAACCTTTTTTTTTTTTTTACTAGTCAAGTTATAAAACCACATGTCACAAGGATAAAGGAATCATGCAAGTACGTGAAAATATCCAAACAAACAGTATAACCGCAAAACTACAAACACGGCTGAAAGTGTCCAGGAAATCCAAATATGCAAACAATCAGAGTTTATTGATGA
Organism: Protopterus annectens; assembly: GCF_019279795.1. Classification (NCBI taxonomy): domain Eukaryota; kingdom Metazoa; phylum Chordata; order Ceratodontiformes; family Protopteridae; genus Protopterus; species Protopterus annectens. The sequence continues at coordinate 1,492,160,759 of NC_056726.1, forward strand.
AATGTAAGTGCTTTCACATTGTCACCAACACGTCTTCAGACATCATTTAAAACAAAAGCAGTCACTGACTGTTGTGACAGTGCAGTTTATAGCAATGAGCTGAAACATGAACAAGTGTTATTTCAACTGTCTTCTGGCAACAGGTGTAAGTGTAGGACTGCCATACACATGGCCCTTGTTTCTAATCCAGGACGTTCCATAAACTTTTACTGTTGTTCCACTTCCCATTATATTCACTCTCAGTTATACTTTAGATAGTGGAGCTGATATTAATTATATGTACGAGGGATGACACAAAATTATTGTGATTTTTATTTATTTTTGTATGTATTATCAGATGTATGACTGAGGGTATAGTGCGTACTGTATTTCTCTAAGTATAGGTCTGCTATCTGGACTTGCATGGCATTTACATTTGCCTAAGACACGTACACAACTGTCTGTACATCCAATAACCTTGTCAGGTCACGCATGTACATGTGTAACAGTGCATGACGTCACCTGCATTTATGCCTGATGATGTCTGAGCAGCACTTCTTCAACAGTGCAGAAGTAAATATTGTAGCCCTTATGCCTAGAGTGTAAAATCAATGTTCTTATTCCTCACTGCTTGGCATCACTGTTTTCCGCACACCATCACGCAAATGTTTTGCAGGGTTGTGTGCACTCCAGTAAATGTGATAACTGGAATTGGCAGGAAAACATCAGCCTTTATTGTTCTAGATCTGCTGGTAGATTGACATGACATGTGTTAGTGGGGTAGGTGTCAGGTTTAGGGTACAGAGGTGAGGTGCACAGGAGCCCAGGATATTTATGGGACTCCTAGTGAAGAACCACAGGCAAATACTTCTGCAGGGGACTCTTCTGGCTCCCAGTGCAAGTCTGACATGTAGGATAGTTTAGCCCATGCTGTATCTAGTGCCACTGGTATCCCATGCATTGAAGAGCAATGCAAGCAGAATTTTAATGATCTACAGAAGAAGAAAAGGGATACACTTGACCATGGAACTGAGAAATTTAGGACTGCATACATCCCACATCTGTGTAAGTATCAACTCAAGAGAGTACTTGTAAGGCTTAGAAAGCTGAATATAGACAAGACTGGTATGTATAGGTTCATAGGTTGTACTATGCTATCGGCCCTAGGGCCTATACAAGCCTAGCCATAACAATTTCCTGGCTATTTCTTCCCAGAATATTTACTTTCCTGGTCTTCTGTTCTTTTCCATTTTCTCCCCAACTGCCAGTGATCAGGAGTGCCATGACCAGGCCCATGGGGGCTAGACTGGGGAGAGTGAGGGGAGGAAGTGGTATGTAAGCAGCAGTAGAGAAGTGCTATTGTAACATTAAACATTAAAGATAGCTTTTTTGGTATTTTAAAGAATTGTATCAAACTGAGCATGCCTATCCCAACTGTAAATGCAAGTATGCAGTCTGTAGCACAAACCAATTTTAAGAGTCTAATATTAGACTTTAGTCAGTGGTTGAGGTTTCAAATTCCACAATTCACATCTATACCATATTGTTATTCCTTCAATAATATTTACATTAAATTAAAACCTCTATACCAGTGGCACAAATGGCCTGCTGTAAACTGCAATCTCTATATCTGGAAGAACCATATGTGCAGTATATGAAGATTTCAAGAATTACTTGCAGCAGTCTGTAGTATAGTGTGCATCTGTTAGGAGGCAGACTTAAATGCAAAACTTAAGATAATACAGTTGTATAACTGTATTAATGCATTGTATGTCATATATGATGGTACTAATCATATCTATTTTTCTCTCACCCCAACCCTTATCTCTCTTTTATTTTTTTCATTTTTATTTTATTTGATTTTAACTTTAAAAAATATTTTTATTTTATTATTCATAGGTTGGTACCAGGCTATCGGCCCTAGGGCCTATACAAGCCTAGCCATAACAATTCCCTGGCTATTTCTTCCCACAATATTTATTTCCCTGGGCCCCTGTCAAGCAGGGCGACTGATGTGATCACCGGGGTCAATTTCCTATTTCCGATCCAGTCGTCAAGGTTCCTTTTGAAGAGGGCCAAGGAGGCGCTCTGCTTGACATGTATGGGCAGTCTATTCCAGAGTCTGGGGAGTCTTTGGGTCAGGAACCTATCCCTCCAGCATGTTTTGTTCATTGTGATGACAAGGTTTAGGTCCCTGGAGTGTGTGGCTCTGATGGATTGGGATTTCTTTAAGTGTAGCATGTCCAACAGCTCTGGGTTTGACATGGCCTTGTATGTTAAGCAGAGATCGCCTCTGAGTAGACGATATGCGGCAGAGTATAGCTGGAGTTCTTTAAGTTGGTCAGCATGGGGCATCAGTTTTAGGCCTGTGATTCTTTTAGAGATGTGTTTCTGTGGCCTTTCTAGTTGTTTCAGATGGCTCACTCATACTCTGCTACACTTTGCTGTGAGGGAAATGTTAGTTTGCTTTTTATTTGTTGTATTTTGTATTACTTCATTGCCTTTTTCTATTTTGAATACTGTGATTAGTTTTCTTTACTTTACTTTGTGTTGTATCTGCTCAAGCAACAGAGACCCCCAAAACAGAAATGCAAGCAACCTCCATCCCCCAACACATCCCAAATGACACATAGCCAGGAGACTCAGTGTGCCACTCAACCACAGCCAATAAGGCAAAACAATGTACCCAACACACTAGTCATAGGTGACTCTATAGTCAGGCACACTGATGTCCCACTCACCAGGCTAAACAAGGAGAAGGTTACTGTCAGCTGCCTGTCGGGTGCCAGGATCCACCACATAACCCACGCACTCAGGTCACTCCACAACAAGTACAAATATGACTCTTTCATTGTCCATGTTGGTGTGAATGACCTGAGATGTACCTCCCTGGACTACATGAAAAGAGACACGGAAGAGCTCTCTGATCTTGTAGCCCAGGCAGGTATGACCCTAGCCCTGAGTAGCTATCTGCCATCACCCAGAATTATGCCACAATACAAGAACAAAATGATTGACTTCAACAATTGGCTAAGCTTCTGGTGCCATTCTAAAGGGATCCAGTATTTGTGTGCCTGGGATGACATGGTCGACAGACTATGATGCTTTGCCAGAGATGACCTGCACCTGTCACCCCTGGGATTCCGGATACTGGCTAAGGTTCTTGCCGCCCCTATAGTGCCTTTTTTAGGCAAGGTTCAAATGACAAATTCACCACGATAACAGGAACAGGCAAGCAAAAACTGAGGGTGATGCTACTCAATGCTAGAAGTCTAAATCTTAAAATGCACTCACTCGAGGCACTCCTTAAAATGGAGAACATCGATATCTGTGCAGTGACTGAAACCTGGTTCAAGGCTCCAGAGAGCACCCCCTGCACTACTAGGCTATAACTCATACCACACTTTTCAGCCATGTAACCTGGACCGGAACACCAAAGGCGGTGGTGTGTCCATAATCATTAAGGATATCCACACCTCCAGGCTAGTTGCTCAGCATAATGCAGCCGAGGTTATCCAAGTGCAACTAACTCTGGGCAAAACTGCAATCCAAATTGTAGCTTGCTACAGATCACCCACCATGCCCCAGGATTCCAACTTCTCTTTTCTTGATGTACTGGAAAATATTAGGGTTCAACCAAACACCCTAATAATGGGCGATTTCAACTACCCCATCATTAACTGGGAAAACTACTTATGTACCAACTCCTTTGCTCAACACTTTCTGGAATTCATAAACTCCAATGCCCTGTATTAACTTATCCACACCCCCACCAGGGGCAACATTATCCTAGATCTAGTCATTACCAACATGAGTGACCGGTGTTCCACACCTGAAGTCAACGCCTCACTGGTCAGATCTGACCATAAGCTAATTACCCTAGATATCCACATCCTGCCCCCCCCCCCATTTAGGAAACCATGGTAAAAAAATTCTCCAAAGCCAACTTCATGCTTCTTAAGACAGAAGTGGTGAACTTCATGACACCCATGCAGATGGGCAATACAGTTACGACTACTGAATCCTACACAATTGCACTTTATAAGCACTTACATGAGTGTATGGATCTTGCTATCCCAAACAGAACCAAAATGCTATCCTCCAAAAAGCCAATCTGGTGGTCCCCTGCCATAAACAAACTGTATAACAGAAGGAAGAAACTGCTGCAAAAGAGAGGAAAATTCCATGAGTGGAGGAGATCCCTGGTCAGCTTCAGTAAGAAGCTGCGATCCCTGATAAAATCCTGCAAAGCTAGTTACGAAAAAAAAATTGCCACTGATTTTAAAAGCAACCACAAAGCATTTTATAGCTATGTCAAGAATCTCAATGGCAACACTCAGATCTGCTCTGAGTTACAGCACAATGGCACTAAACATACAGACCCAACTGATATTGCCAACATCCTGGCAGATTGGTTCAGTGCTAACTTTACCCCCCTCTCACCCCCTAAAGAGCCCATCTTTATACTGGAAGAATGCAAAGTTCCTGTAATCACGGCTGTACAGGTAAAAACCACACTTTCCAAAGCCAAGAACACAGCATCCATGGGACCAGACAACATCCCAGGCTGCATTTTACATGAACTACAGAACGAACTGGCACCCCACCTAAGTATCATGCTCAATCATAGCCTCACCTCAGGCTTTGTGCCTGCTGAATGGCACACAGCAACAGGTATCCCAAGGGGGAAGCCACCATGGACCCCGGGAACTACCGCCCCATTAGCCTGATGAGCCTGGTCTGCAAGGCCATGGAACGTATCATCATGGAACTTATAAACAAAGACATTGGTAATCTCCAAATTCTTTATCTCACCCAGTTCAGGTGTGTAAAAGGCAGATCATGTCTCCTAAACCTGATAGACTTATTTCAAGCAGTCACCAAAGCCGTAGACAAGGGTAAGGTGGTTCACACAACCTATCTAGACCTTGCCAAGGCTTTCGACACCATCCCCCACTCTGGAATTTTAGATAAACTCACTAAACTAGGTATAAATCCCTATGTCACAAGATGGGTTGTCAACTGGCTCACTGACAGAACCCACACTGTGAAAGTAGCAGACTCCAAGTTCAACTTCAGACCAGTGACAAGTGAAGTACCACAGGGTTCAGTCCTGGGTCCTCTCCTGTTTGGTATCTACTTCTCTGAAGTACATGCTAACACAGAAGGTCTTTGGTTAACGAAGTTCGCAGATGACTGCAAACTAGGAGCCATAATCAAAACTCCTAACAATGTGGACATCCTACAAAAGGGCCTCGCTGAGACAGATGCCTGGTGTCAAAGCCATGGCCTCAAGCTCAATGCCAAAAGTGAATTGTTATCCCCTTTGGTAAAAACTCTATAGCCATGAACTACAACATAGGTGGTAGTATACTTAACACCAAAAGTGTGACAAGAGATCTTGGACAGTAGTCTTTCCTTTGACAGGTGGACAGTAGTCTCTGCTTTGATAATCACATCACCACAGTAGTCAGGAAATCCTTCTACGTAGCACACCTCATCACAAAAGGTTTCTCATCCAGAAAAAAAGAGGTCATTGCTCCCCTCTACTCATCACTCATTAGACCCATTATTGAGTACAACTCCCCTTTTGGTATGTACCTCACAAGACATCTACAACAACTGGAAAGGCCACAGAAATACCTCACAAAGAGGATTACCAGCCTCAAACAGATGCCCTATGCAGACCATCTCAAAAAACTCCAGCTTTAATCCGTCGCATATCTCTTACTCCAAGGTGATCTCTGCCTAACATACAAAGTTATGTCAAACCCAAAGCTGTTGGACATGCTCCACTTAAAGAAATCCCAATCGCTCTGAGCTACACGCTCTAGGGACCTAAACCTTGTCACCACAATAAACAGAACATGCCAGAAGGATAGATTCCTGTCCCAGAGACTTCCCATACTCTGGAGTAAACTACCTATCCATATCAAACAAAGCTCCTCATTAGCACTCTTCAAAAAAAAATCTTGATGATTGGATGGTAAATAGGAAATTCACCCCGGGGATCACCTCTGTGGCTCTGCTTGACAGTGGCAGAGGAAAATCATTTTCTTGGGTGGCAAAAGCCAGGGTACCTTTTTGGCTGGGCTTGTATAGGCCCCAGGGCTGATAGCCTAGTACCTACCTATGATGAACTTGTATTCTACTTTTAACTGCATATTAAAACTTGAAAAGAGACCACAGCTCTGTCTCTTGTGAGTCAGGCAGAAATTAGAACAGGTCAATTAAAGACTCACACATAAGATAGAAGAGGTCAGTTAAGGTTAATCATCTGTGAACTGAGGGGTGGAGCTAGGAACTAAACCTTCTATTTAAGGGTAAAATAAAACATTTCAGAGCTTTACTAGAAAGGCTCACCCAGACTCTGCTACACTTTGCTGTGAGGGAAAGATTAGTTTTATTTTTATTTGTTGTATTTTGTATTACTTTATTGCCTTTTTCTATTTTGAATACTGTGATTTGTTTTATTTACCTTGTGTTTTACTTGTATTCTGCGTTTAACTGCTTATTAAAACTTGAAAATAGACCACAGCTCTGTCTCTTTTGAGTCAGGCAGAAGTAATTTTTCCCACCCTCCCACAAAGTTACTGTTGTATTCTTAAACACCACTGTCTTTCTAGTTGCCTGCCCCTTATGTTAATTTGAGCATGTATCTCATTTCCTCTCTGCTTTTACTGGCTTATGTGAGTAAGCACAAATTATCATTTTGTGAAATCATTCCCTTTCAACTATTTAAATTTATTGGCCATCCTACTATAGTCCATAGTACCAGAATACAAAAGTGACCACCCCGTTTCAATCTATCTTGCTGTTTTAAAAATAGTGGCTCTCCACTAGAACTTAACTTTTTAGACAGGTAAAACTTAAGTTACCTACTTTCACATTTAATCCCTCTAGTGCACACTGCAGTGGTTAGGATAAACCATTTTTTTTATCTTACCTTTAAGCATCTACTGCAAGACCACCAGTTATTGGAGAGCCCCCATTCTGCCTCTCAGCAGTCATCTTGGGATTAGTGCTTCTGTTTTCTTCTGGTGAGAGAAGGAGTGCAGCTACATTATCACCTGGAGACTGTGGATCACCAGAAAGCCTAATACCTGCTTTATAGGTGACGGTTTGGAATTTGTGCTTATATTCTGATCCTGGTGAGAGTAGGAGCAGAGTACATTGATTCCTGACTCTTTCAGGTTGCAGTCCCTGTGACTAGCACTTGCTCTAAAACCTGCTGGAAAGCACTATGAAGCCTTAAACTGATACAAGCACTCAACTCGCCTTGTTAATAAGAAGAAATTAACTGTAGGCACTAAACAGGCTATATTTGCAAAGTACCTTGCTAAGGTAAGGGAAAACATCTCTTGTACTTTACAAAAAAAAAAAATAAATAAAAAGCACCTAATCAGGCATGTCCAACAGTCAGCTTCTGCTGATTTCTCCTGTCCACCTGAGTTCATCACCTTTAGTGAATTGCCAGGAATGGTACGTAGGGTGGTGTGCTCTACCATTGCTGCACACCTACACCAAATGGAGATGCTGCTCTTCCGCATGTTGCATACTAGGAGGAGGAGGAGGAGAAGTCAAGCATGCCAGCCACCTGTGAATTAAGGTGACAGTAATGACAGTCGATTGAGTGAGGATTCAATTCTCACTTTGTCCCAGCTTGTCAGATGTGGGCCTGGGTTGTCCCTACCCTCACCCCAATCATGGTGTCCCCCAACCTTTTTTGTCCATCCCTGTCCTTATCTCTAGTCTTGTTTGTTGCTTGTCTGCAATTGCTTTACCTGACCCAGACATACTGTACCGACATCTCTTCCCCAACATTTATTTCTCTCTCTCTCTCTCTCTCTCTCTCTCTCTCTCTCTCTCTCTCTCTCTCTCTCTCTCTCTCTCTCTCTCTCTCTCACTCTCACTCTCACTCTCACTCTCTCTCACTCTCTCTCTCTCTCTCTCTCTCTCATAAAAAAATAAATGGGCACCTGTCCCAAAAAAACTGTCCCATACATAGCTCTCCATTTCAAACATTTGTCTTCTTGACATACTTGATTCAGTCCAATTGGCTATGCAACACGCTTGTGTTGTGGTCACCCCTGTCTCTGGAAGTGACATTCTAAATTCAGTTAATATTCTGCACATATTTTCAGTTTACACTGTTGAAGAAATGGATAGCTATGGTTCTTCTTTCCTACCTCCCTCCTGCAGATTCCTGTCTTTCTTTCCCTTTGTTCTTCCCCCTGCTTGCTCCCCTGTCTCCAGTTTCCGATCTACCCCATTTTCACCACTGGTCAAAAAATAGAATCACACACAACACACATAAGTTGCTGAGAAAGCAATAGATCCTTTCACTTTTTGGGGTCCATGTTTGCATGGAGGTGTGCATTGTGCACCTACATGCAGCAATGGTGAGCGGAGCAAAGTGATGTGATTACCTCTGTAGAATGCTGCTTAACCCTGCTGTGCTATGCCAACACACAGCTACAAATGTACTTTAAAGAATTCATGTCATTGCATTATCAATGTTTAAATAAAAGTATTTAAGAGTATTAGATAGACCTGGATTCAAACCCAGTACCATCTGGGCCCAAAAAGAAATGCATCCATGCATTAACACATACTGCCATAGAATCAGTTAAGCTGCAGGTGTGTTGTATAGACTCAATACTAACTGTCAGACATTAGCACTGTGGCTCACATTTGTGCACTGCTTAGCTGCATGCAGACGTGTATCTTGCATGTGTATACACTTTGTCATCCATTGTGCAAACCTGCTGCTCGTTGTACCATGGAAAAGTAGATGTTATGTGTTGCTGCTTTTTACTGTCCATTTCCTGTCTATGACATAAAAATACATGTGTAAACATTACAAGCTGAAGGCCCTATCTAATAATATGCCACATATTTATAATACAGCCCTGTATTGCCACCCCCACAAGCACTGCAACTTTGGTGTCTCAGTACTTTTTCAATACATATATCATGTACACTACAGAAAGTAATGTCAAATGTTGTGTGATATGCAATGCATTTCAATATAGTAACATGCTGAACTACAACTATTGACCCATAAGCCTAAAAAGCCTTATCTGCTAGGCTACAGAAGGAATTAGCATGGACCTTATCCACAGGGACACAGGTGACTTTCAACACACTTGCCCAACCCACTCTGTTTTTGTCAAGGGTAGATCTTGCTTATTGAACCTTGTGGACTTCTTTGATCCTGAACCCAACGATCTGGATAAGGGATAACAGGACATACTGCCTATGTTGAGTTATGTAAGGCCTTTGACACTATCTCCTATTCATGCCTCATAGTGAAGATCTCCTATCTGAGAATTAGGCCATACAGTACCAGATGGATAGCCAAATGGCTCACCGACACTACACACATTCTTAAAGTTGGGGACTTCATCTCCACCACTAGTCCACTTACCAGTAGACTACCACAGGGATCTGTGCTGAGCCCTCAACTGTTTGGAAATTACATCCCTGAAGTGCAGGCAACAGTAGATGGCCTGTGGCTTACTAGGTTTGCAGATGACTGTTAACTGGATGCACTCATATAGAGTCCCCCAATGATGGTTACATATTACAGAAGGGATACACAGTTTAATGGTGCAACATGAATGAAAAAACAGCATACAAACAATAAAAACTGTAAGATTTCACTTCCCCTTTGAACGCTTCATCAGACATATACAACAACCATCTAACTCCTACATAAATAGTAAAAAAAACCCACCAAAAATGTAATTAATCAATTGATTAATTACATTTTTGGCTTTTTTTTACTATTTATTTAGGAGTTAATTGATTAATTAGATTTTTGGCAGTTTTTTTTTACTATTTATGTAGGAGTTAGATGGCTGTTGTATATGTCTGATGAAGTGTTCAAAGGGAATGTGAAAGCGTTACAGTTTTTATTGTTCGTATGCTGTTTTTTCATTCATGTTGCACCATTAAACTGCTGATTCCTTCTTAGCCATGGTGATACTTTGTGGTTTTTGGAATACGTGATTTTTGCTGCTACATTGAGGTTCTTTACCCTTTGGCTGTTATTCGTTAAAAGGATATTACAGACAGGGCTGATACAGACAAATGATTGGTGCCAAACTCATGGACTGAACCTTAAAGCAAGCAATGCCTCATTGACCCCTATTGTCAATGAAGTACCCCTGCTAATTATGATATAGATAGCACCCCTCTCAGCTCAAACACAGTGTTATGAGGCTTGTGAACACATGTTCATAGTAATCTGCATCATCATCAATGTGTGTCTTTAGTGGTGAGGCACACATTCTGCGTTGCAGACATCATACATATGAACATCACGTCCAAAACCAGGGAGGTCGTAGCACTGCTGTTCTCTACCCTTATCAGACCACTAAATTAGTACAATGTTCCCTTCTGTCTGCAGCTCACCAGACATCTCTTGCAATAGGAGGAAACAGAGGTGTGTGACTGGGAGAATCCAGAGCCTACAAACATGACATACATGGAAAAACTGAAAGACCTGTCACTGTACTCAGTATCATGCAGGCTGCTGAGAGGTAACCTATGCCTAGCATACAGACTAGTCTCAGATCCTGTTGTAATGGAAATGCTGGACATCTGCAAATAAAATGGGACAAGATTAAAGTGCTCCAGGTTTCCCAACCTAGCCTGTGACATAAACAGAATATGCTGGGGACACAGATATCTCCACCAGTGGTTGACACTTCTCCGTAATAGGCTCCCACTGCATGTGAAGCAGTGCTCCTCGATGACCCTGTTCAAGTGCAGCTTTGAAAACTGGTTGGGTGATTGTAAAGTAACCTCTGGGGTGGCACCTATGCCCCTCATGGACAAGGCTAGTCAATGCTGCTCACAACACTACTCCGCTAACAATGACCATCTAACTATTCTCAATAACGGTACTTGTGTTTTACACAGCTAGGCTTATAAACACCCAAGGGCCATTAGGCTAGTAACCTCCTATGAAATTATGAAGCTATGAATCTATGCAGACCTCCCAACCTCTTTTATCCCATCATGGCCTGCTGATGTCATATACTATAAGTTGACCAGCACTCTTGTAAAAATCAAACTTGTGTTGTGGCACTTGCATAAAGTACTATGTTCTGTAGTCTGCCTACTTAGGTAGGGATTCTGTTGTCAAAGAAGTCAAGTGTGTGTGTGTGTGTGTGTGTGTGTGTGTGTGTGTGTGTGTGTGTGAGAGAGAGATCTTGCTTGACATTACAGACAGCATTTTTCAGCAGCATGTAGGACACTGTTATTAGCATATTAGCATATTGTCCTCAACAGACACCGCTGATCTCATCAGCTACATCGGATTTGTGGATATGCAGTACTCCCACCAAGGCAAGGTCAGAGACTGGCCTGGGGGCCAGGTGGATGTCACTTCATCCTATGTGAGACAGATTACAGTGACATGGCATTTAATGTATCCACATACATCATGGCATGGTTTGTAAGCCCTGTGTTTCCTTGATGAGAAACCCCTGTGGTTTCTTCAGCTGCTGCATGTGTCTGGTGAGGTACATGCAAAAGAGAGCATTATACTCTATTAGTGTTCCAATAAAGTTTGAATACACTGCTGTCATGCAGTCCTAAGTTCTGAATATGATGTGCACAACATAGGCTTTCAATACCAGTATGGACACTTGGTGGTCAAAGTTCAGATTGTTATCTACATGTGTTCCCAGTGCTTGCATCACTGGGTTTCAGCATAGTAGGACTGTTGTCGATGCTGTGATTAACATGGAATTCCACTTTTCAGATGGACAACATGAAAAAGACACGTCTGCATTTATCTGTAGATTGTGTGCCCCCATCACCAATCATTTGTCTGTTTCCCTTCCTCCTGTACTATATTATCATCACTGGTGAACTCAATGATTGCACTCAATATGCAAAAAACAACAAACTTGGTAAAACAAAGGCCATATATTTTAGCTTGAAATGTCAAGTAATAGAGCCCAACCAATGACATCCCATGCACAGATCCCTGGGGCTTGCCAGTGGTGACAGCTCTATTGGTATAGGTTGATTAATCAACTTTCACAGTATATGGCCTGTCAGTGAGCCAATTGGTTACCCATCTAGTGACACTGGGATTAATCCCCAACTGGGAGGGTTTCTCAATAATACCTGAGTGGGGGATTGTGTCCATAACTTAGGCCAGATCATGATAAGCAGTGTGCACTGTCTTACCTTCATCTAGGCCTATCACATGGAATCAATGGGCTGTGACGGCATCACAGATCACCTGTGACATGACCAAGCACATACACCTTCCTGATACTGTTGACTCAGAACATACACCTACCTGATACAGTTAAATCAAAACTTTAACACACCCTCCAAATGTGCTATGTTCCCATAGAAGGGTGTACATCAACATGCATCCATCTGAGTTGGGGGGAATGCACCTATTGCATGCATGTATAGAGACATCTTGACTCTTCTCAACTGTGAGGTAGAACCACATGTCATCATGGACCTCTTCTAAAATGACACTAATAATAATCAAATTCAAGCTGTGTGCAACAGAGCTGTGTAAGTCATTAATGGTAAATCATGTATGTTACATCTGAGAGATGTCCTCAAGTGGTCATCGAGGGCATGCATGATGACAACAGTATCATCCTGTGGAACTTGACCAGGTCAAGGCATTTGATACAAATCTACATTTCTGTAGTCAATCAATGCTGTCATACAGTATGTGACCATAAACAGCTATTTCACCAACAGGGTAGACCAGTGTATTATATGTGGCATCTCGCTCTGTTGAAATGTGTGAAGTGACCTATATCTCATGTCCACTGATCAGGTCAATACATCAGGGTTGTCTACTAGGCCCTTTCCTGTCCATTATTTAAGGGATATACATCACAAATGACATACACATCTTGGTCCAAACAACTGCCGAAAGGCCTACAGATTGTGGAAATCATTGATTCCCTCTGTGATATCAGTATAATACAGACAGTATCAACACATACCAAATATTGCTGCCACAGCCAGGACAACACATGCAATGACAAGAAAACATGGGGAGATTTGTTAAGCCAAGTACAGAAACACACAGCCCAAGCATAATGTACACATCACACCCTATAATCAGACCACTAGGTATGTGACCCACGTCCTGGGGTACATGGTAAGTGGAACGCCCACCAGCATGTGGTCACAGTGTTGAATACTCCCTTGAATGTCACACAAAATCTGGGTATGTGAAGCACATATTACCTTCACACTTCCCAGCCTTCATCACACCAATAACCAAGTACAATACACCCTTCTTCATGTATCTCCCTACACATCTTCCAGTAATGCATAACTGAAGTGTGCCACCTTTGTCACAGTGTGCTGTCAAACAGCTTATTGGCCATACCTAGGTATTCTTTCTGTGGAATATACATGACCGTCTGATGGCGAGGAACACCAATCATGTTTTTGTACTACATGCATGAGTGCTACCTATTCTGCTGATACACACACTACATACATACGTATTTGACAACATTAATGTCATGATATCATTTATGACAGTGTGGATTGTGCCATGTGTGTGTGTGTGTGTGTGTGTGTGTGTGTATGTATATATATATATATATATATATATATATATATATATATATATATATATATATATATATATATATATATATATATATGCCATGCACACCAGTCAACTACCCTGTATTGCTCATACTATCGCATACAGGTATAGCATTGTCCCTCCTAACATCTCCTGCAGATGTTACAATGCCAGGACAGTGTGTACAGCTACCCTCATAGAGTGTGAATGTATCATAATAGTTATTCAAGTGTGTGTGTGGAGACTCATCTCTTATCACTCTAAATCACATATGTTATTTCAGAGGCAGGGGATTATTGGTGGTATTATTTTGCTATTGTCCATGATTGTGGCTGGTTCTCTAATGTTTTCCATGGGCCTTTATCTGTGCCCAGCTTGCTGAAGACCTCTGCTGAGAGTACACTCATACTTAGACATATCAGCTTGCACAGCTTCACAGTATGATGTATGTCAGATCCCTGATAGATGTCCTGTGCATTATTCATGAAAGGATGCTCATCTCATGCAGACATCCCCCCCATTGTTGTCACCTTGTGTGACAGTCACATAAAGCACATTTTCACTGTTTAGTCCCTACTGTAATATATAGATATGTGATTGGTGTTGCTGTTACAACCATCTGCCACTGACATGTTGTACATTAGGTTGTTCCAACTGTCCTGTTTCCCTGTGTGCATTCCTATGATTCATTTGTGTGTCCCTGTTCAATACACTTTCTTCCCCTAAGTGTTTATTTTACATGACAGTCCAAGTACCCTTATAGATCATTTATACAACTTCAGTACAGGATGCCAGAAATGGGATATCACAATACTCTGCACTGTAGATACAATGTGCCGTACTGTGTTTGGACCAGGTACTTCGCATTCATTCCTCTCAACTGTCTGGATATTCAAAGGATGTCCACATGTGTTCTTTATCAAACTTGTGGCTTTCTGCCATATCACTGGGATGATCTCAGGATTTATGTTACTCAGTATTGCATACATTTCAGTTCAGACTTCTCCACTGTCCTGATATTTGCAGAATGTCCAGTTTTTGTGTCATATTTTTGACATTTTCCTCATAGATTTTTGGTTTTCTGGCAAATCATCAGCATGTCATTGCAGACTGAAGTCAAAGAATAATGACAGACATTTGAGTTACAAACTTCATGCTCTTCAGAAAATTCATGCTGCAGTAAAACTTTCTAGGTTTGTAAGAGCAATATTGGAATCTGTCCCTATTGTTGGCCCTTTCTCCCCCCATTGTTTATGGCTTTGTCTCGCTTCCTTGCTCTAAAAGGTTAAGAGGTGTGTTTGGATTTCATTCTACCAGGTTTGTATGCAACATCTGTGTCAAATATGTCCCAATTTCTGGTTAATTATCCCCGCATTATGTTGACCTTTAGCAGATTGAGAGCTGTCTGCGAAACTCTGGTGATCACTGTGACATTCCATGCAAACCCACAGACCGCAGGTGCTCTTTTTAAAGCAGAATTGCTATCTGCACTCACTTACATGGTTTCCTTGCCAGCAACACTGTTGCCAGACACAAAACTTCACTTAGACACGTGGCATGAATATGTATTGCATGTTGCCACTCACTGAGCACCACTGTGCACACATGTAAACTCTGTGTAGGGTTCGCATGAAGCCTACACAGAGTTTCCTGAATCCTGGAGGTCAACTTTTTCACTTTGGCAATGAAAAAAAGCTTTTGATTTTTTTACACTATCTCAATGCAAAAAAATTTATAAATTACAAAATAACCATACCTTTTCTTACAAGGAGATCATGCATAATCACCTCATACCTTACTTGAAGAACATTATACTAATTACACTTAACAAAATCAACATATTGAAATGAACACAAAGGCAAGCTTACTATTATTACTTCACACACAATCCTTTAATGTTAGCACTTTCGTTGAGGCCAATACCTCAACTTCTTCAGACAACTCAACAATACAAAACAGGCTTTTTATATATCATATCTAATTAGACAATCATTTCAGACAATTCACATTTAAAGGTTGTTGTTGTTGTTTGTCTTTCGGCTTTTCCTGGTTAGGGGTCGCCACAGTGAAACTCTGGTCCGCTAATGATTGGCAATTCATTTTTTTTTATGGTGTCGACTTGCCAGCCCGATGCCCAACCTTCAACGAAGGCACACCCATTCAATGCATGTCTTTCGAATGTCCACTCGACCGCGGGGAGGACATGCAGACCCCACACAGAAGGCACTCCCAACCCAAGCCAAGAATTGAATGGGAGAACCTCTTGCTGTGAGGCAACAACATCACCGCTGCACCACCGTGGAACTCCAATACCTTGACTAAATAAGCCTTCATGTGAATAGAATTCTCTTATAAAATCATTCCTGTGTGGTTTATAGCAAAATCAACATATTATCATGAAAGTCTTTACATAACATTATTATGTAATGTTTGCACTTACTCCCACAGGAAAATCTTTAGAGTTCTATTTTTAACTTTCTTTTTTTCTTTTATTTAGCAGCATTTTCAGTTTGTGAAGTGGTAGTATTATCACTTCACAGCAAGAGGTTCTCTGGCTCGATTCTTGGTTGGGGTGCCTTCTGTGTAAAGTCTGCATGTTGTTCCTGTGGGTTTCCTCCCACATTTCAAAGACATGTATCTGGAGCATTTCTCCCTGGACCTCCACTGAAAATTGGCTTTGTTCCAAGTTGGACTTTTCTGGTAAAGAAATGTTGAATAAAATCAAAATTTTATTGTGTATATTTTATTGCATGTTTGCAGTTTATATCATTCAGACAGAAACACAAGGTGGTGGATAAGGAAATAAGTTGCAGTAGAGCAGACCGGGTTCAATTTTAGTAATTTCCAGGTGAATTATATGTAAATTTAAGGAAGCTATATAACACAAGCAGAAAGTTTATAAGTAGACTGGTTTTACATTTATAAAAATATTTTCTGTAAAAGTCAAGCTTCATTATTATTTGCTTGCATACGAATTGGAAGCATAGTATTAGTTGCAGAAATCCATTGCCAAACTGACCAACGAACTAAACCAAAGATCAGCTGACAGTAGAAATCAGTCCAAAAATATTTTTGAACAATTTTATTAGCGCTTTCGTTTGATTCAATCACCAAACGTCTTCATCTGAAGGATCTGAAAAAGTTTGGTGATTGAATCAAACGAAAGTGCTAATAAAATTGTTCAAAAATATTTTTTGCCTGATTTCTACTGTCAGGCGATCTTTGGTTTTAGCATAGTATTAGTTTTATGATAAAAACGAAGCCTGGCGCCTTGCAAACAAAACAATGCACTCTGTAAACAAGCATATGAAACAGGAATCTTGGTACTTTGGAAATAAGGCTGCTTATCAGAAAACAATGAAATGGGAAAAGGATATTAGATTTTGATGATGAGCACGAAATACCAGCTTAAAGGGAAACATTCCTGAAGCTCAAAATTCCAGTCCTCAGAACATTATAAACGATGATTGCTGGGCCTCTGCTGCATGCTTTATGACTGATGACATTCCCTTTAATGGATAGCTCAGCTGTATCTCTTTTCTAAAAAATCCAACAATTTATATTGTTGCATGGTTCACATATGACCTATTCAGCATGTTGCAGAATGAGGTTATCAGAATTCCATGCATGGTTCTAGTGATTAAAGAAATAATTTTAAAGTAATTTCATTGTGATGCACAAAAAGATTTCTTGAACATCAAGAAGCTTGAATGTCAGCAGGCCATG
Source organism: Protopterus annectens (assembly GCF_019279795.1). Classification (NCBI taxonomy): domain Eukaryota; kingdom Metazoa; phylum Chordata; order Ceratodontiformes; family Protopteridae; genus Protopterus; species Protopterus annectens. Next base: position 1,492,178,064 of record NC_056726.1, read on the forward strand.
TTCATATCTCTCCATTTAATACACTGTAGCTTTTCTCCTTACACCTTATCTAAAAATAGTCCACAACTCAGATAACCATCAAGTTTATCAGTAAATACATTAATTAATTACTTAAAATGTTACATGTAAATGCTTGGTTCCTGTCTGAAATCACTCAGAGCAGATCGTTCACACAGATATGGTGTGTTACCTTCTTATTAAGCACCAGAAGGCACTGAATTGCACAGATGTTTGTCATTATTGTGATGAATTTCAGATTTAAGATAAGATCAACAGATTTTACTTTAGTCCTGTAGGCACTGTAGATATGATACAGACACAAAGAAAACTCAGTCACAGTACTAGAGAAAATATATCCTTAAATAATCCATATGAGACTTATCAGAAGTGAGACACTAATACATCATTTATTACTAATACATTATACGAATAGTCGTTCTAATTCAACAGTTCTGTTAAACGTGTTAAATGTGAAAAATAAGCCATTTTATAACTCAAGTGACACAGTAATGCATATAGAATTAAAGTAATTAACTTAATAAATATTTTACTCTGATATGATTTTAGTAATGCAACCAGATGGTAAATAACAGAATATATATTAATTATTAAGTGAAGCATTTTTTCTTGATTTATTAGGTTCATAGGTTCATAGGTTCATAGGTTCATACTAGGCTATCTGCCCAAGGGCATTTATAAGCCTAGCCCATAGTTATGTGGCTTTCGCCACCCCTTTAGTTTGAATAAAAACTATGCCTATCATTTTTCTGTGCCTCTGTCAAGCAGTGACACTGAAGTAATCCCTGGGGTATATCTGCGATCTCCCATCCATTGGTCAAGATTCCTCTTGAACAAGGCCAGCGAGGTGCTCTGCCTCACATGTACCGGGATTTTGTTCCACAGCATAGGGAGTCTCTGGGTGATGAATCTGTCCCTCCAGCACGTTCTATTTATAACCGTGTCAAGGTTTAAGTCTCCGCCCTTGTGGTTCTGAGGGATCTAGATTTTTTGAGGTGAAGCATATTCATCAAATCTGGGTTTGACATGGCCTTATATGTCAGGCACAGGTCACCTCTGAGCAAGCGGTATGAGACTGAATAAAGCTGGAGTTCTTTCAGTCGGGCAGCATAAGACATATTTTTGAGACCCTTTATCCTTTTGGTGAGGAACTTTTGGGGCCTTTCAAGCTGCATCAGGTGTCTGGTCAGATACATTCCGAACGGGGCATTGTACTCAATCATAGGTCTAATGAGTGATGAGTACAGGGGGACGATGACCTCCCTTGATCTAGATGTGAATCCCTTCATGATCAGCTGGGCGATATAGAAGGTTTTCCTAACTACTTTAGCAACATGAGTGTCAAACGAAAGACTACTGTGAACTTGGGTCCCCAGATCCCTGATGACTTTTTCTGTGCTCAGTGGATTGTCACCTATATGGTAGCTAGGGGTAACCTTGTTTTTCCCGAAGGGTATGACTATGCATTTTTTGGCGTTTAACTTCAGGCCATGGCTCTGGCACCAGTTATCCGTTTCTGTGAGGCCCTTCTGGAGGATATCTGTGTCAGATGTGTTTTCGACTATGGCGCCCAGTTTGCAGTCATCTGCAAACTTTGTCAGCCATAACCCTCCTTTTTGCTTCTTCTAGTTCTGTTTGCCTCTTGCAGAAGGGCACATTAGCCAGGGACTTGGGCGCTTGGTAGCTGCTTGTTGTTTAATCTGCACTTGGTAGCTGCTTTTGCATTAAACAATTCCCGGATTGTCCATCTTGTGGCAGAAGATGCTTGCCTGTTCTCTCTGAATTGGGGAGTACTCCAGATACATCGAATGTGTGGCCATTTATTGACTAGAGGGCATAGGAATCAGCTTTCAAGCTGTTTTCCTCTGCTAGAAATCAGACAAGTTTGCATGGAGCTGCCCACCATGCAGCAGCAGGCAGCAGTACCCTGCATAGTGGCAAACATCCAGACAGTAAAATCTCCTTATAAAATTAGGATTAAGCCTAAAACCTGTTAAAAAGCACAGGACTGGACAGAGTTAAGCTTACAGCTGCTAACTTGCACATGCAATAGAACTACCACATGCTAGGACTATATAATATCTTGCACATAATCCCAGAAACTACCCTAGGAGACCCATGTTAAAAGCCAATCCTTAATACCTAACAGCCCACCCTATTACAGAACTGGGCAACATACATATTCAAACTCCTAATGTCTCTGTGGCTAGCTTGGTGGATTTGGGTATCCTAAGGCAATGTAGCAATTGACTTATATTCTCAGGCAAACAGTTAATCATTAAAATAACACAGTATATAAGAGATGTAAGTACTTAGAGGCAAAAATCTCAGATACAAAAACATTTACTAAGAATACCCACACTACACCCCACATGTATACTGCTGACCACATACACAGATAATCTTATGCTGTGGTGTTTAAAAGACATCTTCCCAAATCTCAAAGATCCCCACAGCCTCCTAAAAGCACACTGTTCCTCTGCAGTCACCAAAACACACATCAAAAGAAACACCAAACATCTCACATAAACCTACTCCCAATGGTCCTCCAAGAATAAAGCCCATGAGGCTAGCATGTACTTCACCTAATACTCTTGTCATTGGAGACTCCATTGTGTAATACCCAGATACCCCAGATGCCCCACTAACAAAGTTAGTGAAGGAGAAGATAAGGATTAGTTGCCTATCTGGGGGCAGGATCTGCAACATCATGCATGCAGTCAAGTGACTGCACCCCAGGTACTAATATGATTCTACCATAATCCATGTGGGTGGAAAAGGCCAGAGATGTACCTCGCTAGACTATATGAAAAGAGACATAATGGCTCTGTCAGAATATGTGTCACAGGCATGTATGAACTTTGTATTGAGCAGCATTCTACCTCCACCATGAATGATGCCACATTACAAACATAAAATGACTGATTTTAATAAGTGGCTTTACAGAAAAGATCAAAGAGAACAGATTATGGTGGTTTGGGCACATGTGCAGAAAAGCAGAAAATAATCTGGATAAAAAGATTTGGGTCAGACAGAAAGAAGGTAAGAGGGAAACAAGAGCACCCAGCAAAGAGATGGGCACACTGCGTGAGAGAAGATCTGTGACAGTCAGGCATGACTGCCGAAGAAGTTAGGAGTGTGGACTTGAATCGAGAGAGATGGCGTAGGGAAACAAGAGCATCCAGCAAAGAGATGGGTGCACTGCGTGAGAGAAGATCTGCGACAGTCAAGCATGACTGCTGAAGAAGTTAGGAGTGTGGACTTGAATCGAGAGAGATGGCGACAGTAAACACGATACCCCGACCCCATGTAGAGAATGAGAACAAGCGGGTGATGATGATGATGATAAGTGCCTTAGTTTCTGGCGTCACTCCAGGGGGATCCAATATCTGTCAGCATAGAAGGACATGGCCAACAAACCACATTGCATTACCAAGAATGGGCTGCACGTGTCCTCCCCAGCCCTTTGGATAGCACTTAAAACATTCCCCCAGAGCATTTTTTAGTCAATGACAAAAAGACAAAACTACCAACGTAGTGAAAAATTCTCCAATCAACTTTAAGGTGTTACTACTTAATATTAGGAGCCTCAGCAAAAGCTCCAGTCCCTACAAGCCTCCCTTACTAAAGAGAATATGGACATCCATGCCATGACAGAGACTTAGTTTAAAGCTGTGGAAAGTACTTCGGCAGTGCAAGGCTACAGTGCCTTCCAATTGCTTAGGCCATTGACAGCACAGACTGGGACTAAAGGTGGAGGTGTCTCAGTTTACTTTAGTAACAAACATACTTCTAGGTTGGTTAAACTGGATGATACCATGGAACTCATCCACATTCCTCACCATATCATGACTAGTTACAGTTAGAGTCTCATAACGTTTAGCTAAACCTACTAGAAGCACTCACCATCTATACAAACACCCTATTCATGATTGAATTTGTCTACCCCTCTATAGGCTGGGAAACTTAAATTGCCTCAACCAATCCAGGGAATTGCAGACCCATTAGTCTAATGACCTAATATACAAAGACATGGAACAAAGTATCATTGAAAGTATAAACAAGGACACCGGCAACCTACAGGCACTGGACCCATCCCAATTTGCCTTTGTTAAGGGAAGGTCATGCCTAGTTAACCTGGATGACTTCTTTGAGACAGTTGCCAAGCCAATGAATGAGAGTAAAACAGTGTGTACTACATATCTTGGCCTGGCCAAGGCATTTGATACAATGCCCCTCTCAGACATTGTTGACAAGCTCTGTGAGCTAGACCAAAATCTCTACATAACTTGCTGGAATGCCAGCTGGCTCACAGCAGGACATAAAAAGTTAGGATCTGTGAGACCACCTCCACCAAGAGATTGGTCAACCATGGAGTACCATTGGGCACTATGCTGGCTATGTTCCTGCTTGGTAGCTACTTCTTGGAAATCAAGGCTAATTTTCAAGGTCTCTGGTTTAACAAGTTCAGAGATTACTGTAAAATGGAAGCCATTATAAATTCACACCATGACACCAACATCTTGCAAGAAGTTTTACAACAGACAAATGACTGGTGTCAGATATATGGTTTAAAACTCAATCCCAAAAAATGCATTTATAATGCCCTTTGGAAACTGTCAATCCAAGTTAACTATTCCATCTCTAAAATAACCCTAAGAGTTTATCCAGAAGTAAGGGATCTGGGGACATGTGTAGACAGCATTCTGGCCTTTGACCAGCACATAGCTAAGATAGTAAGAAAATCATTCTATGTTGCCAACCTGTAGGTGAGACTATGGCATCCAGGTCCAAAGAAGTTATAGTACCACTCTGCTTGGCCCTTTTTAGACCTATCTTTAAGTATAATACCCCTTTTGGCATGTACCCAACCAGACACTTGCAACAGTTGGAATGCCTACAAATGTTTCTTAACAGGAGAATTCAGGGCATGAATATCCTGTTCTACACTGATTGCCTAAAGGCTCTGTCTCTGTACTAATTCTCCTATGACAGTGCTAGATCCAGGAATTTGCTGAAAGGGATGCAGTCTGTAAATAAGGTATCATGGGGGGATAGAAAGTACACCAATGGTTTGGGGGTGTGGAAAGTTTTTCACCTGCAGCTGTTCTGAAAGCAGGATTGAAAATGCAGCAAAATAGATTCAGTCACACATCACTGTGGTACAACTTTGGTAGTGGAGGTATGTAACTCATGTCAAGCACACAGCAAATTTGCGTACAGTGCCAACTGTTTCAATGTATACCTTGGAGTGTTTGATCACCTATGCCAAGTCACAGCCCTTTCCATAGCTTTCTAGTACATTATGATATCCTACCAAATAGTCACACTGGAGATGACATGACCACAGCAAGTATCACAAATATAAGGAATTTGTATAAGTAAATCATCTTTGTGAACTTTAAGAAAGTGCATATTATAACAAACATCTAAAATACTACTCAGTTCTGTTATTTGCAACGTATAAAAAAACATAGAACAACTGCAACCTTTTTCAGAGAAATATAACTCAAAATCTACTTTAATGTCATCGAACAGCTCTTTAGAGAGGGAATATTACTGACATAATTATCTATAAAAGATCACAGAACTGGGACTGTATCCTCGAAGACAATGGATTATTTTGAATTTTAGTGAAAAAAAAAAACATATTGGTAATGTCATTGTTATGCCTTAACACATAAAAAGAAGGTAAAGATCCCTTTTATACAGAAGAATATGTTTCTTTTAGGCCTGAAAATTGCACCAAGATTATTGATTTATACCTTTGATATCTGTTGTTTATTTTACTTTCAACAGAACTGAAAGCTGCATATGTATTTTCAGATGAATGCTTTGTAAAAAGCTACACTTCGCCATAGTACAAAGGCCATTATGGCTTTAATTATATCCTAACATCAACTGACAATCTCAGTCTCTCTTTCTCTATCCCCTTCTCCAATGATTCAGTATATTCTTACAACAGTTTCTGGATAAGACCCTTGATATTCCCAATTTTATTTTTGTTTTACTCAGCCTAATAGCTTTTAAGGAGAATAGATGTCAAAATCTCAAATATGTGCATGCTTTTAATTAAGAACATGTAAAATATGCAGTCTTTGCTACAACATATACAATGACATAAAATATTACATTTTCTTGGACAAGAGTATTATTTTGGATCTTATTTTATAAGAACACACACTTGATATGCTTGAGCTGCAAAATGAATTTGTCAGCTTTAAAAAAAAATGCAAAATATACATTTGTGTGAAAGGGGAAACCAGAGTATCCAAATGGGCATAAGTTCACAAGAAAGTACTAGGTTAGCTGCCCTTGCGAGCTATTTTAGGCCTCACTAGCTTCCACCAAGGTGAGAATCAAACCCTTTACCCTGTGTTTGTCAGGTGAACACCTTAACCATTATGCCATCCTCAACCCTTGTTATCCCAACCCCCAATTCCATATAAGATTACTAGCGATACCTAGAATAAAGGACAATTTCTCTTTAATCATATAACGTTTTTTAGCATTTTTTCACAGTAATATATTATGCCTATCAGCTACAAAATACACTTAGCTGTTGGTTTGATCTGTCAGTACACATACACAGACTTTATCTTGTAATACAGTATACTGCACAAGTCTAATGGGGGTCATAATTTCCAGATATTAAAAAAACTTTGCATTTAGAGGATATAAATAAGATATTTACATCAGATGTATTGATAACATAACAAGGAAGTGTTTCAGACCATTATTATATTTAGCACAGAGAGCAGAAGTTCACACCAGTAGCCAAAATGAAAACCAAGTATAATGTAAAATGTTACACTCGTAATAAAGGCACATGAGCTAAACCACTATGGCATGTGTGAAAGACTATACCTTTGTGCTTTTTTGATATTCCATTATGACACGAAACACCTGGGTAAAAGCAATGAGTTATTATAGCAATAACCCACGCCTGGGTGTGGGTAATGCGGGATTTAACCACGGTTGGTGTGGTTTGGTCCCGAGGGCGAAGCCCGAGGGACCAAACAAAGACAACCGTGGTTAAATCCCGCATTACCCACACCCAGAAGTGGGTTATTGCTATTATACTATGACATTATTTAAGAAAAGAAACAATTACTTTTCTTAAATAATGTCATTGTATAATGCCTCTTTGCTGCCCTTCCGCAGCTGTCTGGCATCCATGCAGTTCTGATGTACTGCGCATGCCTACACAGTACATCAGAGCTGTGGCCAAAAGCAACGGAGAAAGCAAGATCTCCGCTGCTTTTTTACTGTTTCGCTATATTAAATGGGTTTAACATAGCGAGACAGCTTTAAAATAAGCAACGGAGATGTCCGTTGCTTTTTTTAAACCTGTGTCGCTATGTTAAACTCTTTTAACATAGTGAGACAGTGTTTTAAAAAAAGACTTATACTAATGGAAAAAGTCCGGGCGACCGGACCTTTTTCCATTAGTATAAGTCGATTTACAACGTGCACGCTGGCCAATCAATGTGCACGTTTTGGAATATTAATAGGGGGTCATGGTATAATTAGCTGTAAAACACACCTGAGACTACAACAGCAATCTGAGAGCTTTCAGAGCATTAAACCTCTAAATCTGACTCCATAGCTTTAGCTGCTTGGAAGCATGTCATTGTAGCCATAACATGCTACAATGGAAATCTTGTATTTTCTTTAAGTGAAATTTAGATAATTTTTACTCCTGAAACAAATAAAATGTAGCACACATATATTTTGGGCATTATTTTTATTATATACATCTTGGGCAGAGGACAAATAACCCCTGGGTAGAAACCAAGCATTGTGACAGACTGTGACAACAAAAGCCCTCAGAAATACTGGACTTACTACCTGCATCGAGGAGATCATTTTATTTATTTTCATTTATTTGCAGTTTGTTTGCCAGGATGGTCCATTGAGCTGACAGGAGCCCATTTTCAATGGAGTCCTGGGGAGAAAAGCTCCAGAAATACAATAATGTACATAATAAACATGTTTTTAAAGATAAAGAGGTACATATAATAAGCATGATAATTGAGGATGCAGTTTAGTAATACACAAAAGAGAAATTATAAAAAACATAAGTAATATTTACAAGTATGTTAATTCCTACAAATGCAACAGAAATTAAAAAAACAATAAGTAGCTATTTACAAGTATGTCTTGTAATGTCATATGTCAGTTCCCCAAAGGCAAAGTACAGCAAAAACATCATTGACTTCTAGTAAGATAAATAGGTGCAAAACACACACATGCCCACCCAGTGGTACATGGTCCTTTTGAGAAGGTAAACTACATTTGACAGTGAAGGAATCTGATACATTTAATGACCATTAATGACCATTTCAGCACTGAACAGATACAAAGTATCAATAATAATTCAAAAGTGCTCCTGTAACAGCCATTTGCTTTCCAAACATCACCTACCCCCCCCCCCCCGAAACATGATGCACACATTCTATTTACTTATCTCTGATTTAGAAAGAAATAAAACATATAATAGCTATGGTAATATATTTCATCTTGCTGCTGCCAGACACCAATTCTGCACCCAACAAGCCATAAGCAATTTTATTCAACAGCAAGCAAGTACTGGCTCTCTACTTTTATGTATGACATGCTTCTTCACCTCTGCTCCTAAAACACATCACATTTCTTTCCACTAGTCTAATGTTTGCTTGTGAATAATGTAAAATAAATAATGACCTCAATAATATATGTTGGCATCCAGATAGTAGACACTTTTGTTCACCCCCTTCCCCAAAACTAAGCATGTCAATAACTGCTTTGCATAGTTTGAGTAAATGCCCAGTGCTTTCATACTCAGCCTGCCCCACAAAAAAGACAGACACTTTCAGTACATAATTCTGATGTGTTATGTAAAGAAAGTGAAGACACAGGGACCTCAGTAATGAATTTCAGTTTGCTGTTAACAGACACACATACACTGGCTTTATGATAGCTAGATCGCAGAATGCATTTTCACACATACATTGCCTCCCTATGTCCCATCAAATGATATCCTGGAAAAACATACAATAAAATGTTAGTTATACATTATAATTAATTCAACTAGAAGTTACACAGTCACCGTACTCCAAACTAAAAAACAAAAGATGGAAGAAAAATATAAATTAATGTAAGTCAAATGATTGTACATACATACTGCAACAGTTCAGCACTCATCTGCATTGTCAAAGTCAAGTTAAAGCAAACTTTATTATCATTTAGAACTACACACCTAAATAGATTCTTACTGACACAAATTTTACCAACCCAGTGAGAAATACTACATTTAACATTCAAGCATCGGGAATTGTCAAACTAAAAATTTGGTATATTTGGCCAAGTGCATGAAATGTGACTCATTGTATATTGGCAAGACTAATCAGAAGTTTAAGAATGGTATTAGTAGTCACATATCAGAAATAAAGAGAAAAGTTCTAATGAATGCTTTGTATAAACACATATTAGAAACTGATGAAACACATCATTTTAAATTTAGTATTTTAGAAAATATTTATGATTCCCTGAGAGGGGATGATATGCTGAGTGTAACAGAAAGGTGTGAGAATAAATGGATTCTTTACTTTAGGGCATTTTCTCCACCTGGTTTAAATGGAGTTTATTCCTTAAACCCTGAACTTATGCACTTACACACTTGTATTAAGTGATTTTTATATGTTTATGCAGTATATCCACGTAAAATCAGCACACTGAGCTAATCACTAATAACCAGTAATCTAAAACAAAATGCCCAGATGAGGGAAATCAAAATACTTCACTTTATTTGTAGGCAACAAACTTCACATAAAGATATAATCCACATTGAAGCATCCGTGAAGCATGATGCTTCAACGTGGATTATATTTTTATGTGAAGTTTGTTGGCTACAAATAAAGTGAAGTCTTTCGATTCCCCTCATCTGAGCGTTTTGTTTTAGATTTATGCAGTATATGTTTATGCAGTATGTGTATATATATATATATATATATATATATATATATATATATTATATTTTATTTTTTATGTAGTACACGTATATATATATATAGTTAAGATTCTCTCTCTCTATATATATATTTGATGCTTTGTTTGCATATCTCCTGTCTGTAATATAATATAATTTATTATGTACATGTTGCATTGAAGTTGTAATTGACATTTTAATTGAAGTTTCAGTTAGGGCTATATAATACTTTTTACTTTTAGAGTTTAGTTGATGCTTGAGAAAGCAGATATTCCTATGAAAGTACCTCTTATGACGTTTGTACTAGCATAATAAATTGAATAAAGTGAGCTTAAGAGTATTGTTTTGTGGTTTTGGTACAGCTTATGTGTTTTGTTGGATACCACTTTTTGTTGCTGTACTGACTTGCTGGCAGGGTATTCTTCTTGAAACAATATATCTGGATAATACACAATATTGCATTCATTGAACCCAAAGTTGTGTAGATGCCCCCATTCAATTTGCAAATGGTCACTGTTAAATGTAGAATATACTATGTGTATGTGTTTGCATCAGTTATATATAAATTCCTTAAAACATTCCTATAATAAATGAGATAGTGATATAAGCAGCATGCATCACTGTCAGTAATGTTGTGTGCGCGCAAGATGGACATAACGACTTCTTTGCAACAAATGTGATAAATTTGGGGTGTATGCTATACATGTGTGCTCCATCTGTACTGTACCGGGCATTATGTGGCTATGTATGATGACATATAGGCCCACCAAAGTGGTAGGAATATGTGCTATACTGTCAGCTCGTATGACAGTGACCAATTTTACCTCGATTTTCATAATCAAGATGAAATGGTCATCAATCACAAAAATATAATTTATCATTACATATTAAATTGACTCTTAATCTGGGTTCTATACATAAAGTTTCTGGTATGAACAAATGTAGGAAATTAACCATAATTCATGCAAGCACAGCCATATAAATAATTAAAAAATATAAATAAATTAGAAATATACTGTTATACCGACAGACATATAATGAAATAAAAAAAAAATCTACTCAGATTTTTTTTTTTGACAGTTAAAAAATCTTTTTGTTTTTCCTAGTTCTATGTGGACTCGAAGTAAAACATGCCATCAACATACTTTTACTGAACTCATTTTAAGTGTTCTGGAATACTACTTATACAGAATTACATCACAATAGTATGTTAGCATCTATTAATTCTATTTTTCTAAGCTTTATAATCAAAATTAGAGACCCCTCCTTAAAGTCTCCTCCTTCCGTGTGTAACATACAAACAATAATGCTGCCAAAATAGCAGCTCACAATTAACTGAGAGGAGAAATGCATGTGAGGTTATATAAATCATGTCTGGAAATACCACTTGCCCCCCCCCCCCAAAAAAAAAGAATCACCTTTTGTGTAGTCCTCTTGTGTTAGGTTGAGATGAAAGTATTACTTCTGCAATGCATGCCTTCTTCACCTCATTCCCAAAAGACAGACACTTTCTGTGTATCTCTCTGATGCCAGACTAAGACAGAACTGAAAGAACAAATAGAACATAAGAACATTACAACTTTTTGCTGTTGGGCATATATTAAAAGGATGCTTCCTTATCCATAACCCCAAAAGATAGCCAAAGGTATACGCTTCTGATGATCGAATGGAAGGAAGGTGAAAAAAATAACAATCCCAGTAATGTACTCCTTTTTGTTGGCCCTTGGCAATATTCT
>NC_056726.1:1492194787-1492282287 GCF_019279795.1 Protopterus annectens
TTTCCTTATTATTGTGGATAAATGGTGGTCAAAGTTCAGATTGCTATCAACCTGAGTACCCAGATCATGTACGACTGGGTCTACATTTAGGGAGATGCTGTCTATAATGTAATTAGCAAGGATGTCAGCTTTCCCAAAGGGAATAATAATGCATTTTTTTTTTTGCATTTAACTTTAATCCATGGATTTGGCACTAATCATTTGTCTTTGGTAACCCTGTCTGCAGTATACTAACATTGTTGGGGGACTAAATGATTACTCCCAATCTGCAATCAACAGTGAATGTGGTCAGCCACAGGCCATCCAATTTTGTCTGGATGTCTGAGAAATAAATTCCAAACAATAAGGGGCCCAGCACAGAACTCTGTGGTATGCCACTGGTCCCTGGTCATTTGCTAGAGGAAAGGTGATCCACTTTGACAGTATATGTCCTGTCAGTGAGCCAGTTGGCTACCCATCTGGCAATGTAGGGGTTAATTCCCAGTTTAGAGTGTTTCTCTGTAATACCTGAGTGGAAGATTGTGTTTAATGCCTTGGCTATGTCAGGATAGGTGGTATAACCTGTATTTCCCTCAACCAGGGCCTTAGAGACTTTCTTGAAGAAGCCAGCTATGCTTAACAGACATGATCTACCTATAACAAATATGAACTGGGTTGGGACCAGAGTCTGGAGATCACCTATGCCTTCTTTATAAGGTCCATAATGATTCTTTCCATGCCTTGCAGATTAGGCTAATCACACTTATGGGCCTATAATTCCAAGGGTCAGTTGATGGTCCCCATTTGTGCAGAGGAATTACTGTTGCTGTCCTCCATTCTACTGGAACATAGCCAGTTCTCAGGCTGTGGTTAAACAGACATCCAAGTAGGTCTCCTAGGTCATGTTTTAAGTTGTTTAAAAGGCTACCTGGGATGTTGCCTGGTCCCACTGTTGCCATGTTTTTGGCCTTGGAGAGCACCAAGATGACCTGCTCTCTTGAGATAATAGGCTGAGGAATTGTGGCAGGTATACATTGGGGGATGACTGGGGGGGCAGGATGGGTGAAGTTTTATTCTAATGTGTCAGCTACCATGTTGGTTATTACTTCTGGTTGAGTATGGGTGCTGCCATCCACAACTAGTTTAGTGCATAGCTGGGTATTCCTTTTTAGATTTTGGATATAGTTAAAGAATACTTTATGATTATCCTTAGCTGGGGGGGAGGGCTATTTGTGCTGTGTAATTAAATTTGGAGGACGTGACAAGATCTCTAATTTGTTTAACCTAGAGAGGGAGTTCTTCCTCGGCTGAGGCAGTTCCATCTTGTTCCTTGACATTAGTTTCTTTCTCTTGTTTTTTTGGCAAGACCTGGTTTTAATCTGGTCAGGAACAGCCAATTCTATACATCTGCTTAAGTGGTTTTACAAGACATTGGTGTACAGCTCTGCATAGGAGTCCATGTTATCTGCATTCTACAGTATCATTTAGTAGGAGGTAATTTTTTTTTAGAATAATTCTTATGCAGTTTTGAGCTTGATGGGGTATCTGGTCTTATAATTACATCAAACAAGACTAATTTGTGGTCTGATCTTATCAGGAAGGACATCACATGGGGGGGGGTGCAATGCTCTCTCATGTTAGTGAGTACTATGTCCAGGACATTTGAGCCTCTTGTGAGTGTGCTAACTAGCTATTCCAGAGAATTTGCATTGAGAATTCCAAGAATTTCTGAGGCAGCATATTTGTGGTCATGTATGTTTTCCAGTTGATGGTAGGATAATTAAAATCACCCATGAGTAAGGCATTGGGCTGTATGGCAATTGACTTCCATAAATCCAGGTATGCAGTATGCTTTTTCTGATTCATGGTGGGGGACCTATAGCTAGCAATGATGTGATAGACATAGAGTAGCTCAAAGGAGTCATACTGTTTGACCACTGTTAAGGTGTACTTATCCTTAATGAAGGTGGATACACCGCACTGTTAAGTTGTACTTATCCTTAATGAAGATGGATACACTGCACTGTTAAGGTGTACTTATCCTTAATGAGGATGGATACACCGCACTGTTAAGGTGTACTTATCCTTAATGAAGATGGATACACCGCACTGTTAAGGTGTACTTATCCTTAATGAAGATGAATACACCGCACTGTTAAGGTGTACTTATCCTTAATGAAGGTGGATACACCGCACTGTTAAGGTGTACTTATCCTTAATGAAGGTGGATACACCGCACTGTTAAGGTGTACTTATCCATAATGAAGATGGATACACCGCACTGTTAAGGTGTACTTATCCTTAATGAAGGTGGATACACCGCACTGTTAAGGTGTACTTATTCTTACTGAAGGTGGATACACCGCACTGTTAAGGTGTACTTATCAGTAATGAAGATGGATACACCGTACTGTTAAGGTGTACTTATCCTTAATGAAGATGGATACACCGCACTGTTAAGGTGTACTTATCCATAATGAAGATGGATACACCGCACTGTTAAGGTGTACTTATGCTTAATGAAGGTGGATACACCGCACTGTTAAGGTGTACTTATCCTTAATGAAGGAGGATACACCGCACTGTTAAGGTGTACTTATCCTTAATGAAGATGGATACACCGCACTGTTAAGGTGTACTTAACCTTAATGAAGATGGATACACCACACTTTTAAGGTGTTATCCTTAATGAACGTGGATACACCGCACTGTTAAGGTGTACTTATCCTTAATGAAGATGGATACACCGCACTGTTAAGGTATACTTATCCTAAATGAAGATGGATACACCGCACTGTTAAGGTGTTATCCTTAAAGAAGGTGGATACACCGCACTGTTAAGGTGTACTTATCCTTAATGAAGGTGGATACACCGCACTGTTAAGGTGTACTTATCCTTAATGAAGATGGATACACCGCACTGTTGAGGTGTACTTATCCTTAATGAAGGTGGATACACCGCACTGTTAAGGTGTACTTATCCTTAATGAAGATGGATACACCGCACTGTTAAGGTGTACTTATCCTAAATGAAGATGGATACACTGCACTGTTAAGGTGTTATCCTTAAAGAAGGTGGATACACCGCACTGTTAAGGTGTACTTATCCTTAATGAAGGTGGATACACCGCACTGTTAAGGTGTACTTATCCTTAATGAAGATGGATACACCGCACTGTTAAGGTGTACTTATCCTAAATGAAGATGGATACACCGCACTGTTAAGGTGTTATCCTTAAAGAAGGTGGATACACCGCACTGTTAAGGTGTACTTATCCTTAATGAAGGTGGATACACCGCACTGTTAAGGTGTACTTATCCTTAATGAAGATGGATACACCGCACTGTTGAGGTGTACTTATCCTTAATGAAGATGGATATACCGCACTGTTGAGGTGTACTTATCCTTAATGAAGGTGGATACACCGCACTGTTAAGGTGTTCTTATCCTTACTGAAGATGGATACACCGCACTGTTAAGGTGTACTTATCATTAATGAAGATGTATACACCACACTGTTAAGGTGTACTTATCCTTAATGAAGATGGATACACCGTACTGTTAAGGTGTACTTATCCTTAATGAAGATGGATACACCGCACTGTTAAGGTGTACCTAACCTTAATGAAGATGGATACACCGCACTGTTAAGGTGTTATCCTTAATGAAGGTGGATACACTGCACTGTTAAGGTGTACTTATCCTTAATGAAGGTGGATACACCGCACTGTTAAGGTGTACTTATCCTTAATGAAGATGGCTACACCGCACTGTTAAGGTGTACTTATCCTAAATGAAGATGGATACACCGCACTGTTAAGGTGTTATCCTTAAAGAAGGTGGATACACGGCACTGTTAAGGTGTACTTATCCTTAATGAAGGTGGATACACCGCACTGTTAAGGTGTACTTATCCTTAATGAAGATGGATACACCGCACTGTTGAGGTGTACTTATCCTTAATGAAGATGGATACACCACGCTGTTGAGGTGTACTTATCCTTAATGAAGATGGATACACCACACTGTTAAGGTGTACTTATCCTTAATGAAGGTGGATACACCGCACTGTTAAGGTGTACTTATCCTTAATGAAGATGGATACACCGCACTGTTGAGGTGTACTTATCCTTAATGAAGATGGATACACCACGCTGTTGAGGTGTACTTATACTTAATGAAGATGGATACACCACACTGTTAAGGTGTACTTATCCTTAATGAAGGTGGATACACCGCACTGTTAAGGTGTACTTATCCTTAATGAAGGTGGATACACCGCACTGTTAAGGTGTACTTATCCTTAATGAAGATGGATACACCGCACTGTTAAGGTGTACTTATCCTTAATGAGGATGGATACACCGCACTGTTAAGGTGTACTTATTCTTAATGAGGATGGATACACCGCACTGTTAAGGTGTACTTATCCTTAATGAGGATGGATGCACCGCACTGTTAAGGTGTACTTATCCATAATGGGGATGGATGCACCGCACTGTTAAGGTGTACTTATCCTTAATGAGGATGGATGCACCGCACTGTTAAGGTGTACTTATCCTTAATGAGGATGGATACACCGCACTGTTAAGGTGTACTTATCCTTAATGAGGATGGATACACTGCTCTGTTAAGGTGTACTTATCCTTAATGAGGATGGATACACCGCACTGTTAAGGTGTACTTATCCTTAATGAGGATGGATACACTGCACTGTTAAGGTGTACTTATCCTTAATGAGGATGGATACACCGCACTGTTAAGGTGTACTTATCCTTAATGAAGATGGATACACCGCACTGTTAAGGTGTACTTATCCTTAATGAAGATGGATACACCGCACTGTTAAGGTGTACTTATCCTTAATGAAGATGGATACACCGCACTGTTAAGGTGTACTTATCCTTAATGAAGATGGATACACCGCACTGTTAAGGTGTACTTATCCTTAATGAAGATGGATACACCGCACTGTTAAGGTGTGCTTATCCTTAATGAAGATGGATACACCGCACTGTTAAGGTGTACTTATCCTTAATGAAGATGGATACACCGCACTGTTAAGGTGTACTTATCCTTAATGAAGATGGATACACCGCACTGTTAAGGTGTACTTATCCTTAATGAAGATGGATACACCGCACTGTTAAGGTGTACTTATCCTTAATGAAGATGGATACACCGCACTGTTAAGGTGTACTTATCCTTAATGAAGGTGGATACACCGCACTGTTAAGGTGTACTTATCCTTAATGAAGGTGGATACACCGCACTGTTAAGGTGTACTTATCCTTAATGAAGGTGGATACACCACACTGTTAAGGTGTACTTATCCTTAATGAAGGTGGATGCACCTCCTTTGATTCTTGCACGCTTTCAGTTTGTGGTCTGAAGATATGGAAGGCATTGTAGCCTTACACAACCGGGGTGCTTTCCACACCTTTGAACTATGTCTCAGTTAATACACAGACTTCAGCATCTTCCAAACTGAGAAGTGCTTCCATTAGTGTAATTTTGTTGTTTAAACTCCTAGCATTGAGCAGCAGTATCTTGAGTTTATCTAAAGAGGATTTTTTTTTTAATGTTGGGAGATTGGTTATTTTGACATTGCCTAAAAATGACACAATAGGGTGGCTAATGCCATTACCAGTGTCTGAAAGGCTAGAGGAGATAGCTGCAGCCCATCTGTGACAAAGCAACGTGGCTTGTCAACCAATGTCTTCCCAGGCTAACATATATTGGATCCCCTTGGACTGACACCAGAAGCTAAGCCAATTGTCAAAGTCAATCATTTTGTTTGCATTGTGGCATCATCCTTGGAGGAAGTAGCATTCTGCTGAAGAACAGGCTCATACCAGTCTGTGGCACATAATCTGAGAGCTCAGTCATGTCTCTCTTCATATAGTCCAGCAAGATACATCTCATGTCATTCACTCCCACATGGACTATGACAGAGTCAAACCAGTACTTGTGGTTGAGTGACTTGACAGATTCTGGTACCTGACAGACAGCTAACCGTAAACCACTCCTTATCCAATCTGGTGAGAGGAATATCTGTGTATCTCACAGTGGATTGATCTTTGACCAGTACATTAGGTTTTGTGGTGTTACACCTTATGGGCTTATTTGCTGAGACACTGATGCATGTGATATTATGTGTTGTCTTTGTGTTTTACATTGTGTGTAAGTGATTTACGTTTGGTTGACTTCTGATCTTTGGGTAAGTTGCCTGAGTACCTCCGTATTTGTGGGTTTATGTGTCATGTCCTTATTTTGTGTGGGAAGCGTGCATGCTGACAACCTGTTTGGCATTCAATTTGTTCTTATGTGAGAGACATGCATCCAGTTTCAATGTAACTACATTTCTCACATAAAGTATTTGTTTGTTTCCAGAGTAAGTGGTTGTTAGTATACTGGAGGCAATTGCTACATTCCCTCATGATACACATGTCTAGCAGGATGGCCAGAGAGATGATGGGAAACTGCCTGTCCATGATAGCAGGCTCTTACTGTATGCTTTATTGTGGAAGGGAATGGGTCAATTTGACAGGACTGTGCTGGTAGCACCAAGACTACAAGAGGGGCCGATACTTTGTGCAACCTAATGCTGATCAATAAGGCAACACTATTCAGTGAGCAACTTCTCACAGAAAAGCTTGGAAGGGATGCACTGACAGCTGTTTATGGAAATAAACTGAGCTTCTAGGCTTTTGTGTCTGTACAAGGGCACTGCAAGCCACCACTGTGCAAACAGCAGCAACACGCAAACATTTCTCATCATTTAATGGCTGCAAACCTCAATGATTCACCATAAAACCATAACAGTTTTGAGGGCCTGACCAAAAATATGAGGCAAAATCAGGAATATTTTGTGAATTCACCACTTCATGTGTTCACTCAGCTGTGGGTTAAAGTAGCAGTGAAGTATGTGCCTTGTGTGTAGATTTATTATCTATTATTATTATTTATTATTAAGATAAGATTTTTTTTGCTTACTTCTTATCTTAATTCTTTTTTCTGGCAGGAGTTAGTATAATTAACATTAACCTCATGACCACCATATAATCTATTGCACGTCATTACCTTGGCTCGTTTAGTGGCTACTTGGTAAGCTTTTATATTGGAGTCCAATAATATCATAAATGTGTAATCTGCATCATCATCATCATCATCATCAGCTGGAGCTGGGGGGGCATGGGGACATCGGGGGCAAAAGCAATACATTCATACGTTTGTTTACCTAATCCAAGTACTTCTTAGTCAGGAAAGTTGGCATCTGTGAGAGGACAGGATAAATAATAGGGGTGAGAAATAAAGATCCTTCTCAATCTGCAATCATTTCTTTTACTCTACTGTGACTTGAATTGCTAGAGCATAAAACAGTGTCATGAAGCTTATTCCCATCTGTACCAAGTATACAACAGAAAGACTTCTTTCAGGCACAGAGAATCATGAATGTGACTTCAACCATAACCTGTTTATATATTCAAGAAATGGATGTCACAAAATTCAGGTCAAAAGCGGAGCTTGGGAAGTAAACCTTCCCATTTTGATATCAGTTTTCAGAATAAGTAATTAATGGGTTTTAATTAGGGTGATCATATTATCTTTGTAACAGATAAAGCTTTAGTTGTTCCAATGTGGTATGAGTTAGAGGGAGAAAAAAAGAATATTAAAGCAAAGTGGTTTCCAGCTTTTAAAGCTGTAGCAAATGCATTGCTGCCATAGAGACAGCAACAAGTAATAAAGTGTACCTCTGAAGGACCAACAAATAAAAATCTTAGACATATCACTCTGCCAGACTTTATGTATCCTTGTATATCTAGGAAGCAGATGTTTACAGCTATTAAAGCTGCTGCAGATTTCCTATGCTTTTTTGTGGTGGCAACTGTGTGTGTTCTAGAGTTTAATAGCTGAGAAAGGTGTATAACATACAGTATTATAATTAGTTCTTCAATAATAATAAGCTTATTGGGCAGCTGCGGTGGTGCAGCGGTTAGCGTTGCCACCTCACAGCAAGAGGTTCTCCACCTTGATTCTCGGGTGGGGTGCCTTCTGTGGGGAGTCTGCATGTACTCCCTGTGGTCGCCTGGGTTTCCTCCGGGTGCTACAGTTTCCTCCCACATCCCAAAGACATGCTGTAGGTGGATTGGACACTCTCAATTGGCCCTAGGTGTGAGTGTATGCCTGTGTCTGCCTTCTGTGTCAACTTGGCACCGTAAAAATCCACCACCAATCGTTCTGCGGACCATTGTTCCGCTGTGGTGACCCCTAACCAGGATAAGCCGAAAGGAGATGATGACAAATAATGAGTGTATTATGTATTGGATGCTAATAATTTCATCTCAAGGTCAAAGCTTAAGAAATGAATCTTGGCATCCATGTTAAGAACAGATAATAACAAGTATGATCAGTGGCCCAATCATATGTTTTGTGGTGCATGAACCTTTATCTGCCTCTTGTAGGAAAGTCATTAAACACTTAACTCTGTCAAGCAGACGCCAGCTACAAATGAAGTATCCAGCTGTAGAAATGGCTTTAAAGCACTTTGTTCTGCCAAAGTCTCTATTTTTGTGTGACAGAAAAGTTTTAACATCTTTTAAAATCTGTTTTATCTTCTGCCACTGTTCCATGCCCAATGGCCCTGTCAGCTGTTAGTGCTTAGCTCAAGATCTGATCTTAACAGCACATAGGTGTCCTTAACAAGTTTTTACTAACCTCCCATAACCTCTGTTAATATTGACTTTCATGCTAGGGATATATTTAATGGCTTTATATTTTTCAAGATTTTGAAGCATAACCATGGTGCTCTCTGCACTACAAAGGTTGCTTACTTCCCTGACATTAAAGAATTGCATAATAAAGCAATGTTTTTCCTGATTTCAGAGCACAGTCAGTGACCTCCATATACTGTATAAAACTTCCTTGAACAAATTTGCTTCTTGTTAAACTCAAAGAATGGATTAGTAGTAGCAAGTGAAAGGTTGGCTTGGATGTAACGTAGTATTAATCATTATTTTTTCTTTATGAAGTAGAATCTGTTGAGTAGCAGATGCAGTGGATATCACAAAAAGCCTCAAGTGTAATTAATACCCTTCCCACTGGGCAACTTCTTTCCACTGAGATTTATGTTTGCTTTGCTTTCATGATAATAATGTGCTCAAGCTTTATAGTCATCTAAGAAATGCTGTGTACACTCATTCATTCATTTACTTATTCATTTTCTGATATATTTGATCTTTGTCTGCATGATCTTTAAAGTAAGAAATGTGTAAACTCATCTGGTGTGGAAAATTTTAAATCTGCAAAGATGAACTGAGAGGGTTTTATCATATTCTCAGGGATGTCTGACATTTCTTATTTAAAGATGTGAAGTAGAGATTTTTCTGCTCGGCATGCACTGGTCTAAAGGGCTATGGTCAGTTATGGATTTGTATGTTGCTTGTCTCATTATCTGGAGCAGCAGTTGGATAGTAATTATATTTTCAAGTCAATCAAGGCAATAAATGTAAAGTGTTTGAAGCTTTCTGTACATGAATAAGAACCTTTCCGTAGAAGCACGGGAAGGTAGATGTCATTGTGGAAGGTAAACATTATTTATTTTTATTATTTATTTATATTTGTTGATCGGGAGTGTCCGACTGGACATAGGTCCATTTTCAGCGAAGGCCCGGGGAGAAAAGCTCCACAGTTAAAATAAACATACAGTAGTTACATTGGATTACATAGCGATTAACAATTTACATAGCAATTACTTACAACATATTTACAGATGAAGAACATAGTACATCAGTAGACAACTAGAATCTTTATCTGTGAAGTACATAACAGACATTAACAAATGTTAAAATACGAAGTTCCTGATGTATAATAAGTACTAGGCTTATGAGCGTCTGAGCTTGCTATAATCAAGGTAGTTAGTGGAGTGGAAAGAAAGGTAGTGGTTGGATGGGGTGGGTGATATTAGAGTGGGAGTTGGAAGGGCATAGCCAGCATGTTTTTAGGTGCGCTTTTAGTAAAGTTTTGAAGTGGGTGCATGATGGTATGGAGGTAATTGTGGGTGGGAGGGAGTGCCATAATTTGGCTATGGTGCAAGAGAATAGTGCCTCACCAGCAGAGTTATTGGCTTTAGTGATCTGCAAGTGATTTTTGTTGCTGGATCTTAGTGGTCTGGTGGTGCGATAGGGTTGGAGTAGATTATGGAGGGATGGGACATTTAGTGGATGGTTTACTAGTTTGTGGGCGAGTGAGAGTTGATACCATTGAAGGAGGTGAGGGAGGTCAAGCCAGCCCAGTTCAACAAGTGAGAGACAGTGGTGACTACGGTAGGATGCCCCTGTGGTGAATTTGGCGATTTTGTTGTAGCAGATCTCTAGCTTGTTTAGATCGCATTGCCTTAGGTTGGTATATATTGGAGAGGCATAAAGTAGGGTGGAGATAAGGTAGGAATTTGCTATTGAAATCTTTGCTGCTTTGGTGAGAAGATGCTTATTTCTGTATAATGCTCCTAGTATTTTGTGGACTTTTTTTATGGTCATGGATATGTGAATTTCAAACTTTAGTTTATTGTCTATTTCCACTCCTAGCAATTTGGTGTGTTCAGTTGAGTATATAGTGGTGTTGTCTTTTGCTGTGATGTTAAAGTGAGAGTTGTTTTGAGTATGTTTGGTGGGTTGGAAGATGAGTAGTTTAGTTTTGTTTGGGTTGAGTATTAATTGGGCATCGGATAACCAAGTTTCAACAGAGGAAAAGGCCTCCTGTGTGACTTTTTGCAGTTTGGGTAGGGACTGGGCTGAGCAGATGATGGTCGAGTCATTTGCATATTGTATGAGTATGAAATGTTTGGTGGAAGAAGCTAGATTATTGGTGAAAACAGAGAAGAGTAGGGGTCCGAGAATGGATCCTTGGGGAACCCCTATGGAGACAGGTAGTTGGGGAGATATGTCATTCTGCCATACAACAGATTGTTGGCGGTCAGACAGGTAACTCTGAAACCAGCTGGTGACTAATTGTGAGAAGGATAGGTTACTGAGGACAGAGATAAGATGTGTGTGTGGGACCATGTCAAATGCTTTAGATAGGTCTAGGAAAGTAGCAGAGGAGAGATAGCCATTGTTTTTATGCTGAAGGATAGTGTTAGTAAAGGAGAGTAAGGCAGTGGTGGTGCTATGGTTTGGTCAGAAACCATGCTGAGTATTAGAAAGGAGGTTGTTAGTAAGGGGGTAGTCTGAGACCTGAGAGTGTATGCATCTCTCTAGTATTTTGGATAGTGGAGAGAGAATAGCTATGGGGTGGTAATTGGTTAGTTCTGTGGAGGGTTTGCCTTTGTGGAGGGGAATTATATGCAATACTTTCCACAGTGTGGTAACGTAACTTTCTGACAAAGATCGGTTAATCAAGATGGATACTGGGTAGGCCAGAACATCAGCTGCGATTTGTAGGTATTCATTTGGGAGGTTGTCCGCTACTAATTTGGTGGGCTTAAGTTTAGTTAAGAGTTTTTTTATGTTGGAGGTAGGTACAGGAGAAAAAGAGAAGGCAGTGGGGAGATTACTAGTTGAAGGTGTGAGTTGAAGGGGAGGGGGGTTGTGTTGTTTAGCTAGTGATAGTATGGTTTGTGTGAAGTGTGTGTTGAATGAGGTAGCAATATTTTCTGAGGAGTGAGGCATGTTAGGAGAAGGGGTACTGACTTTACCTGGGTGGAGGATGGAGTTTATGGAGGACCAGAATTGTTTGGGGCTGTGTTCAGAGGAGTCTAGGGCAGACTGGTAGTATTGGAATTTGTCCTGTTTTATTAGCTTTTTGACTCTATTGCGTAGTTCTAGGAATTTCTGTCTAGTTGAGGGGGATTTGGTTTGGCACCAGTACTCCCAGGCTTTATCCCTGTTTTTCATTTCTGACTTAGTGGTTTTCTGTAGCCATGGGGAGGGTTGTGCTTTGATTCTGGAAAGCCTTATGGGGGCATGGATTCTCAGGAAGGTAGTATTAAAAAAATTCAACTGCGTCATCAAGACTGAGGTACTTTAGAGGATGGCAGTTACATTCTTTGAGGGATGAGATAAATGTGAGTGGGTTAAAGTTTATTTTTTTACGTATTTGATGGTAGACGAGAGGTTTAGCTTGGTATAGGTATTTTTGCAGTAGGAATGTTGGGGAGTGATCACTGAAGCTATCTGATAAGCAGCCTGTTATATATGACTGGGGGCTCTTACTGACTAGTATCCAATCCAGGGTAGTGTGCTTGCTGGAGTTTTTATTTATCCTGGTTGGCGACTGGACTAGCTGGGTGAAGCCATGAAGGTTTACATGATGGGTTGGATGGTTGCCAGAACAGGACTGCCAGTCAATAGTGAAATCACCTAAAATGATAGTTTCTTGGGGGAGATGGTGGGTAGACCAGCTGAGGAGGTTTTCTAGTGGAGGGATGTTTTGGCCAGGTGGGAAGTAGCATCCAATTATGTTGATGGTTTTGTTCTGGTTTATTTTGAGGTTGGTATATATTATTTCTTCATTGCCTATTTGTGGAGCTGATGATTTTAAGATCTGGATATTTAGATGCTGTTTAAATATTATAGCTACACCGCTTCCTTTCTTGTTTAGCCGGTCTACTCTTAGTATGCCATAACCTGTAGGGACATCATTGTAGTTTAATGTTTAATGAAGCTCATATCATTAAGAAACGCTTTCAAAGAGCTTGATATTGTTGGATCGAATACCCTGTTGCTACCCAATGATCCAACTAATTCTTAAAAGCCAATAAACTACTACCTGCCCTTATTCTATACGTTGGCATAATGGTAAAGGTGTTTACCTTCTACACACAAGGTGCAGAATTTAAATCTTACTTGTGGGTTGGAAAATCTGTCTTAAGTTTAAAATGGCCTGCAAGTGGAGATGGCCTACTACTGTTCCATGAACCTATGAACTGTGTGTATGCATCCGGTTTCTTTGAGTGTTGACGTTTTTTTTTTTTTTTTTTTTTTTTTTTCAGGGTTGGGGGTTGATATAATGAATAAGATGTTTACCTTAGAAACACAAAATACAGGGTTTGATATTCACTTTTGTAAGAGAAATTAGCTTGGCTTAAAATGGCCCACAAGGGCAGATAAAAACCATTAGAGGAGAGCATTCCTTAACAGTCCAACACAGCAATGAAAGTATATTTTCCTTAAGTTTGTATTATAACATGGGGCATTCACTAAGTTTATAACCACAAACCCATAGTTGTTCTTGATACTTACAGTGTGGCTATTAGCTTCAATTCCCAAATCAACCGCCATACTATTGTAATAAATGCAACTGCACACAAGTATAACGTTACCCCTTAGTGATCTATAGCTGATAGTAAATAAGGACTATCTTGCTAGTCTTGAGTCTGTTCTCATAATTCAGCTTTTTAACTTGTACTATTTGTTTTGCATGATATGATTGAATTATTTCTAATTTTGACAACTGAGTTGAGTCATATGCACAAAATGCCAAACAGTATTTAATTTATGGCCTAATTACTGACTTGTAAAGAGGTAAAACAATTAACAAATCCCTGCTAACAATTGTACATAAACTATTTTACTATATGACATCTAACCACAACTTTTAAGGTATGGATGCAAGAGTTCGGTATAATAGTCGAAGTCTTTACTTCCTTGATGCCAAGTTATTGGCTACATGTAAAATTGCTGTTTATGTCAATTAGCCTAGTGTTCACCTATGAATCTACACTTTTTAGGTCTTCTTCAAATCGATGAGAACCCCCAGATCCCTTACAGTGTTCACTCTTCTCGTGATATTATCATTCAAGGCATAACTATAAACAATATTAACAACATGAACAATGTTGGTCTTAATTAAATTAAAATCAATAAATGTGGTATTATGTAAGCCATCTACAAAACTCTACGATCTAAATTGATTTTCCAGGTTCATTATAATATACCTACGTTGGTATCATCACCAGTTTTGCTTATCCAGGTATCACTACAAGTTGAGATGTCCGATATAAATACAGAGAACCAATCATGACTCAAGACAGATCACAGGGAACTCCCACATCTAGAGTTTTAGATTCTGAAAATGCACTTCTAATTCTAAGCCTGTAAAATCTTTCCTGGAACAATTTTCTTACCCACTCAATAATATATTTGTTAAAGTTTGTTTTTTATTGTAGTCAAAATATGTAAATGAGAGGCAGAATTAAAAAATTTAGAAAGGTCCAAGTAGACAACATCAACTGCCTGACCTAGATATAAAGCTTTTTAAACCATTTAATAAAAAACAATCAGATTCGTATGCTAAGACCTTCCTTCTGCTGAGTCTCGTATATACAGTCTCAGTACCATAATCACACAATATGCATTCAAAACACATAGTTACATCAGAACAGAAGACAAAGTAGCTCTAATTGTAGACAAGCTGAAAGAGAACAGATTGTGGTGGCTTGGACACATGAGCAGGAGAGCAGAAGACAATCTAGGGAAAATGATTTAGGATGCGCAAGAAAAAGGGAAGAGGAAGCCAGGGTATCTGGCAAAGAGATAGATGCATGGATCGACTGCATGACAGAATACTTGTGACAGTCTGCAATGACCATTGAAGAAGGTAGGAGAGTGGCACTGAATCAAGAAAGATGACAACAGATGACACGTCACTCCAACCCATGTACAAAATGGGAAAAATGGGGGTTACGATGATATAAGAATTGGTCATACCACATGGAGCCACCTACCCACTGATCTATTGGAGTTCAAAAAATGCATTAATAGCATACTTCCAAAATGAGGCCAAGTGTACTTGCTTTTCAGACAATAGATTAACAATATCAGTCAACATTTCAGTGTGTATTGTCTTCATAATTTGATGAGAAGAATCATTCCAACTTATACACAACACTGTAAAATATAATTTTGCCACTGTAATTTTTATCCATCTGCGTTACTTATTTGTCTGTACAGTCTCTATGCAACAGTCTATGCACACTTTCTTTTATATTTGAAGTCATAACTTTGTATTTTATTTCTGCGCAACTTGTACTTGAGACCTTTTACATTACATTTCTCTACCATATATGGTATTTTTACTTGTTTTCCCTGTGTCAGGACTGAAAAGGATTAATAAAACAGCTCACCCAGATGACAAAAGAAAAATAATATATTTATGTGTGTGTGTGTGTGTGTGTGTGTGTGCGTTTACATTACTTATAGTCAAACACCCTTACATTTATTTATTTATTTGTTTATGTATTTATATATTTATTTATTTATTTATTTATTTTTTGTTTACCAAGAAAGTCCACTAGGCCAAAGAGAGTCCATTTTCAGTGGAGGCCCAGGGAGAAAAGCTCCACAATACAAAAATGTAACAGTACAAATTACAAAAGTTGAGTTGCAAGGACTACATTTGTGCAAAATACATAGTAAAAGAAATATAATTATAGTGTAAACTGTAGAGACTTGAGTAGTGAGGTACAGATTTGTACAAAAGATACATAGTAAAACCCACACATTATATCAATGCAAGCACGTCAACAGTCCACCTAAATGAAAACCAACATCGCCATAAAGAAACTGACTGAAAAATAAATCAAACAGTATCCTTTTATGATCAGTAACAATAACAAGTCAAACGAAAAAAACAAGACGTTTCTATGAAAGTTATGCATACATTAAGTGCTGTTAGGGAACGTTGTTTAGTAGCGTAATGTGTAGAATACCCCCATATCACACTACTTCTCTATGCAAACCCAGCATGTCCACAGATGGCTGAGATGAAATTCCTTCACACCAATTGCCCAAAGCCAAAGGCACCAAGGAGCGCAACTCCAGTTGTTGTTTTCCATAGGAAATCACTACGATTCCTAAACGTGTACCAGCAGTGATTCCATTCTTGTTTACGATTTCTTCTTTCTTCATGTTGGTTTGACTATGGAGTTTGCATATATAAGTCCAAGGAGGTACAGGGGGCACATTCCATGTACAGGGGGCTTGTTCCACTGCAAAAAATACTTGAAATTAACTTTGTTGCTCTTCCAGCATTTCTGCTGCAAATGGATTTGTCATTCAGCTTTCCATAGTTGAAGCATGCTAACCCTACCACACCAGTTCTAAACATAACATTACTAAACAGCCTTTCCCTAATGTGACCACAATATCGAAGTCTCAGATTTACAGCCCCCTGCCCAATAACTAGTATTAGCACTCATTCCTGGATCCAGACTGGTAGGGAGATTCGGTATTCAACATTTTTCATCCTTGTTGTCTTCAGAATTGCAGTTACAATATTATAGTCTCTCGATTTTCATTTTTATGGTCTTTAATTTTAGTATTACAATGGAACAAACTTTTCATAAAAATCATTAATAACAATGAAAATTAATGAAAAAAGTAATCACAAATGTAAAACAATATCTATCATTTGTGATTATAAAAAATAAAAACAAAAAACAACAATTCCATCCCTGGAACCTAAACATTCTAAATCCAGGCTGGTATGATGGTTAAGGTGTTTACTTTACAGACCCAAGGTGCAGGGTTTGAGCCTCCCAGGGGGTAGCTAACTATGCTTAAAATGGTCCATAAGGACAGTTAGCCTAGTACTAATCTATGAACCAGGATCACATAAACATGAAGGAAATAAAAAAACGCACTTGCAGTCACCAGAACTAAACCCAATAAGTAAACATGGACTTCATCAGATTAAAAGGCTCCCTCATTTGTATTGCTTAAATAATAAAATCATACACTGCCGCCTAGCTTCTATTAAGCCATGCCACATAAACACAAAACTATTTTGAAATGGTAAGATCTTATTCAATAACCAATCAGTCGTACCTCACTCTGAAAATATACATTAAGCACAATCATGAACATTATTCACTCACTTTTAACATAAAATAAATGATAACATTGTAACAATTTAATGGTGGTTTGCCATTTAACATGGTTATTTAATTACAGGGATTTAGAGTGGAATGCTGGTGTTATGAATATGCAAGGATGGCAAGGATGTTGTGAACGGAGTAAGTCCATCAACTGTTAAATAGCCACCAGTGAGACATTTCGGGGTGTTGGTAGAGCTAATTGTTGCCAAGAGGCCAGAGCTGGACACAATATACAGACTGTGTGTGTGTGTATGTGTGTGTGTGTATTTCTGTGTGTGTGTGTGTTTGTGTGTGTGTGTGGGGGGGGGGGCGGGGAGTTGGTCATATTAACCTCACTGATAATGGACAGCAGCAGGAAAGCAGGAACTCTCAAGCTTCGGAATTGGTCACAGTGCTGTCGTGGGATGGTGTAACCATCCTATACAAACAATTAGAATTCAGCACGGAGTCAAGAGAGCATCAGCACAAGTAGTGTGTCTACTGGTCACTAAATGTAAAAAGTGGGCCTAAAATTTAGAATGGAGTATTTCTCAGCTATATTTGGGGATTATAAGCCCGGTGTGGGAAGAAAGTGGTGGTCATTATGTTTCACAAGTAGCTACACATTTTTACCAATACAATCAGCTGCAGTGGATCTGGAAGATAGATGATCTGGGAAGGGACAGGAAATAAAGAAAGCTAGATAACTGGTAAAATTCCTGCCCCACATCACAAAGATGAGGGATTAATCAATAATTTCCTTATCCTGTGGCAAGAATTTATTAGGCTAGGCCAATTACAAGTTTTATTGGGGGATTTTAATTGAATAAACATAAACCCAACATATTAGTCATAGGACACTCCATTGTGAGACATAAAGATGTGGTAGTCACCAGGCTGGCTAAGGAGAAAGTCACTGTTCGTTGCTTGTTAGGTGCCAGAATCCACCATATCACCCATGCACTCTGTTATGATTCTGTCATACTCCACGTTGGTGTGAATGACTTGAGACATACCTCCCTGGACTATATAAAGAAACACATGATCGAGCTCACTGAGTATGTGTCCCGGGCAGGTATGGTCCGAGCCTTAAGCAGCATTCTACCATCACCCAGAATGATGCCTCAATACAAAGAGAAAATGTTTGACTTTAACAATTTGCTTATTTTCTGGTGTCATTCCAAGGGGATTCAATACCTAACAACCTGGGAAGACATGATTGACAAACCGCAATTCTTTGCCAGAGATGGCCTGCATCTGTCTCCCTTGGGCTTCAGGCTTCTGGCAAAGGCTCTTGCCTCCCCCTTGAGGTGTTTTTTAGGCAATGCCATGAGAGCACCATTACCAACATTAATATTTCATCAAAATGCAAATTAAAGGTCATGCTGCTAAATGCTAGGATTCTAAACATAAAACTGCACTCATTGCAAGCATTTTTAACCCTGGAAGATGCTGACATTTGTGCAGTCATAGAAACCTGCTTCAAAGCTGCAGAGAGCACCCCAGCAATACCAAGTTACTCATCCTATCATACATTCAGACCCCGAACATGGGCAGCAAAGCAAAAGAAGGTGTAGTTGTAATATATAGGTTCATAGGTATGTACTAGGCTAATGGCCCTGGGGCCTTTACAAGCCTAGCCCATAGAAGTGCCCTGGCATTGTGCTGCCAATCATTAGTTCCCAGTGCCTCTATCAAGTAGAGCCACTGGAGTGATCCCCAGGGTGAAATTTTTATTTCCCATCCAATTATCAAGATTTTGCTGGAAGAAGGCTAGTGAGGTGTTCTGCTTGACATGTATGGGAAATCTATTCCAGAGCATGGGCAGTTTCTAGGTTATGAACCTGTCCCTCCAGCTTGTTCTGTTGATTGTGGTAATAAAGTTGATGTCTCTGGAGCATGTGGTGCTGAGGGATATGAGTTTCTTTAGATGTAGCATTTATAACAGAGCTGGGTATGACAAGACTTTGTAAGTCAAGCAGAGTTTGCCTCAAATTAGGCAATATGAGACAGAGAATAGCTGGAGTTTTTTGAGTCTGTCCGTGTAGGACATGTTTAATATATTAAAGACATACACACCTCCAGGCTGGTCAAACCGTATGATACACAGGAGACACTCCAGGTGCAGTTAACCATTGACAAGACCCCTATTCAAATCATAGCTAGCTACAGGCCCCCACCTTTGACTCAAGATGCCCACTCCACCTATCTGGACCTCTTTGAGTCTATCAAAATTCAACCCTTCACCCTGATTCTGGGTGACTTTAACTATCCAAACATAGATTGAAAGAACTACTCATGCCAAAACAGAAATTCCCAGAGAGTCCTTGATTTCATCAATGCAAATGACTTGGATCAGCTGGTCGACACCCACACAAAAGGTGATAATGTCTTGGACTTGGTATTAACCAACATGAGTAACCACTGCAGCATCCCTACAGTGTCATCCTCCCTTGTAAGATCTGACCCAAAAAGGTCACTTTTGAAGTCACCATCTCCCCTGACCCCGCCCAGCTAGGACCAAACAAAAAAACTTCGACAAAGCTGATTATAACCTTCTGAGGGAAGGTATGAACAGTTTCACAGCCTCCTCCCCCACCATAGGAACTGGTACATACGTTCAAACCTACACCAAAGTACTATACAATCATTTATATAGCTGCATGGAATAAGGAATATACTACAGAACAACATCATCAACCTCAAGGAAGAGTAAACCTGACTGGTGGACATCTGCAATAAATAAACTCGATAATAAAAGGAAAAAAACTGCTGTTCAAGACCAAGAAGGAGCAGGTGCCTAATTGGAAGCAATCTCTCTTTAGTCTGAACAAACAAATAAGTGCCCTAGTGAAATCTTCCAAAGAAAACTTTGAGTCCAAACTGGCCACATTTTCTAAAGACAATCATAAGGCCTTCTTTACATATGTCCGCAGTCTCAAGGGAGACACCCAGATCTGCTCAGAACTGGTGGTCAGGGACACCACATACACAAATGCTGTAGATTTATCCACCTGTTGGCAGAGAGGTTCAGTAAATACTTCACCACTTTGTCCTCCCATCAGTAAATTAGGACAGCCTCAACACCTACTGCCCTCCTCTTATCTCTATGGAGCAAGTCATCACTGCCCTCTCAAAGGTAAAAAATACAGCCTCTATGGGACCTAATAACATCCCAGGCTGCATCCTACATAAACTCAGGCAAGAACTTGCAGCACCATTAAGCACCTTGTTCACCCAAAGCCTGAGTACCAGCTTCATCCCAGCCAAGTGGAGGACACCCACTGTCATCCCTTTGCACAAAGGTGGAGTGCCCACCGATGCAGGAAATTATAGACCCATCGCCTAACTAGGCTGATCTACAAGGCCAAGTAAAGGGTTATCATGGTCCTCATTAACAAGGACATTGGCAACCTCCAAACACTCAATCCCACACAGTTTGGTTTCATCAAGGGGAGGTCATGCATGTTAAATTTGGTTGACTTCTTTAAGACAGTCACCAAAGCCATGGACAAGGGGAAGATGGTGCACACCACCTACCTTGACCTGACCAAAGCCTTCAATACTATTGCTCACTCAGGTATAATAGATAAACTCTCTCAACTAGGCATTATCTGTATGTTTTATTTTATTTTATTTTATTTATTTTATTTATTTAAATTTGTTGACCGGGAGTGTCCGACTGGACGTTGGTCCATTTTCAGCGGAGGCCCGGGGAGAAAAGCTCCACAGTAAAATAAACAGACAGTAGTTACATTGGATTACATAGTGATTAACAATTTAACATAGTAATTACTTACAACATATTTACAGATGAAGAACATAGTACATCAGTAGACAACTAGAATCTTTATCTGTGAAGTACATAACAGGCATTAACAAATGTAACAATGAGAAGTTCCTGCTGTATAATAAGTACTAGGCTTATGAGCATCTGAGCTTGCTATCATCAAGGTAGTTAGTGGAGGTGAAAGAAAGGTAGTAGTTGGATGGGGTGGATGATATTAGAGTGGGAGTTGCAAGGGCATAGCCAGCATGTTTTAGGTGCGCTTTTAATAAAGTTTTGAAGTTGGTGCATGATGGTACGGAGGTAATTGTGGGTGGGAGTGAGTTCCATAATTTGGCTATGGCGCAAGAGAATAGTGCTTCACCAGCAGAGTTATTGGCTTTAGTGATCTGCAAGTGATTTTTGTTGCTGGATCTTAGTGGTCTGGTGGTGCGATAGGGTTGGAGTAGATTCTGGAGAGATGGGACATTTAGTGGATGGTTTACTAGTTTGTGGGTGAGTGAGAGTTGATACCACTGAAGGAGGTGAGGGAGTTCAAGCCAGCCCAGTTCAGCAAGTGAGAGACAGTGGTGACTACGGTAGGATGCCCCTGTGGCGAATTTTGCGATTTTATTGTAGCAGGTCTCTAGCTTGTTTAGATCGCATTGCCTTAGGTTGGTATATACTGGAGAGGCATAAAGTAGGGTGGAGATAAGGTGGGAATTTGCTATTGAAATCTTTGCTGCTTTGGTGAGAAATTGTTTATTTCTGTATAATGCTCCTAGTTTTTTGTGGACTTTTTTTATGGTCATGGATATGTGAATGTCAAATTTTAGTTTATTGTCTATTACCAGATGGGTAGCAAATTGGCCCACTGATAGAACCCACCTAGTCAAAATAAGGGAAGCCACCTCAAGCAGTAGACCCGTAATGAGTGGTGTACCCCAGGGATCAGTCTTGGGGTCTCTGTTGTTTGGGATATACTTTTCTGAGGTGCAGGCCAAAAGCAGTGGGCTATGGCTGACCAAGTTTGCAGATGACTGCAAGCTTAGCACTGTCATTAATTCCCCTAGTGATATGGGCATCTGCCAAGAGGTACTCACCCAAACAAATGACTGGTGCCAGTAACACAGCCTCAAACTGAATGCCAAAAAAAGCATCATCATCATCCACTCTGGGGAGAGTGATGTCCCCACAAATTATCACATTAATAACAAGGTCCCAAGCATGCAATCAGACATGAGGGACTTGGGCACCCACCTTGATAGCAAACTGACTTTTGACCACCAAATTGCCTCCATTGTATGGAAAGCTTTGTACATGGCCTGCCTCATTAGTAAGGGTATCTCATCCGGAGACAAGGAGGTCATAACATCCCTGTATTATTCCCTTATAAGACTCATTATTGAGTACAATGCACCTTTCCATATGTACCTCACAAAGCACATGCATAAGATGGTGGGACCACAGAGGTTCCTCACCTGGAGAATCCAGGGCCTAAAACATCTACCCTACAAAGATAGACTAAAAGTCCTTTTCCTCAACTCAGTCTCATACAGACTTCTCAGAGGTGACCTCTGTCAGGTATACAAACCAATCGCAGACCACACCTTGATGGGTCTTCTGCGTATCCACAAGTCAAGTTCCACTCAAGTAACTCACATGTATGACCTCATCCTAGTCTGTGACATCAATAGGACTTGTTGGTGGGACAGATTTGTGCTGCAGAGACTCCCCCTTCTATGGAACAGGCTCCCTCTCCACATCAAGAGTACCTAACCCTTTTTAAGCACAACTGGATGGGGAACAAAATATACACCCCTGGGATTCCACCCGTGTCCCTGCTGGACAGGGGCATTAATTTATTTATTTAACATTTGATAACCAGGAAAGTCCAGCTTGGAACACGCCAATTTTCAGTGGAGGCCCAGGGAGAAATGCTCCAGATGCATGTTTTTGTAACGTGGGAGGAAAACGGAGCACCTGGAGGAAAACCGCATGAACGGAGGGAGGACATGCAGACTCCACACAGAAGGCACCCCAGCCGAGAATTGAACCGGAAAACCTCTTCCTGTAAAGCGACAATGCTACCACTGTACCACTGAGCCATCATTTGGCACTTACTTGTTGGAACATGGGCTAAATGTTTGGCTAGGCTTGTAAGGGCCTCAGGGCCAATAGCCTAGTAAGTTCCTATGATCCTTTTATGAATGTTCAGGTTAATCATCTATTTCATAGAAGGGAATATCATGGGAAGAGTCAAAATCTACTCACATCATGGATGGTTATGAACAGTAAGTAATGGAGAGATCTACATCTAGTAGAGGTAACACCACCTTTTCTACAGATATTTTGCAGCAAATGTGGGTTGCCTTAGAGGATCCACATCACAAATCAAGAGGGTGGAGATGGGTGCATTTCTTCTGGAATAACCCATCTGGTAAGGCAGACTTTCTCTTAATTAAAACAGCCTGTAATGAAAAGGAACCCATGGGAAGATGTTGGTTTGAGCAGGATCTGGTCTGAAGGCATCATAGTAACAGCAAGGTATAGCGGTCTCAGAGTGGTTGTGTTAGGGAGTGCAAGGGGAGCTTAACCCCCAAAAAGATGTTGTAAGGTGAAGAGTAATCATCAAGTTTCACTCTTCTCCTGTGGTTTCCATCTTTTTTTTCTTTTTGCTTTTCGCCAATGGCATTTCAAGTTCTGACGTTTAAACAGGGCGGTATTACACACTTCTCTTTTAATTCCTGCACTCTTTATCTAAATGTTAATTTGAGCTTCCTGATATGCATTTTTAGTATTAATCCCAGCATATCTCTAGTACTTTAATGAGTTTCCAGATGGATTTTTACTAAATGTGAGTTTCAGGGAAGGATACGTTTGCTGTTTCTCATGGTAAGTTTCTTTTCAATGTGAGAATGTTTTGGTTTGCTTAGAAGATGGCTTTCAGTGTTTTTCTGTAAAATTTTAAATTTGTTTTAAATGAAATCAAAATCTCTGTGATAATTGCAAAAGTGAAGAAGGAAATAATATGTACACTGACTGGTCTGAACAGTGTTTATGGTAACTGACACAGACAAGCAATGGGGTACTTATATGGCTGGCAGGGTCCTGCATTATTACCTTGCATAAGGTCCCCTTTCTCCATGATCTGGCTGTGTTGACTGTGGAGGTGTATATTCCAAAAGTACATTATTAGCCATTCGGTTAGGTAAGACCTGCATTGAGTGATGTCAGAGGGGGTAGCTATTCTTGATGATGGGGAAGACATAGGGAGGTCAAAATGAGATGTACTTGTCCTGAAAGCAACAAATCTGCCCCTCCCCCCAAAAAAACATTGTATGTTGTATGCAGTAATATTTCTGATTTTTCTAGGACTTGTAGGTTGTTGATGAAAAGCAGCTGGTGCATTTATATTCTCTTCAATTGTTTGCTTTATTCATTGCACAAAATAATGAATTAATTCATTAATTGGCTTGGATTGTGTGATGCAATCTAAACATGTTGCATTTTGATAATATATTTCTGCATTACCTTATTTACAGCCTTCAGGAAATGCAAAGGGGATGACATTTCTAAGTTCATAGAGTTGGCAGTAGTGGAATGATGAACATTTCAATTTGATCTTCAGCATCCGTTACGCTGTCATATTACTGTGATACAGTCTTCTGCATAAGGAAGGTTAGACTGTAAAGCATTTCAACATTTAGTAAAACACTGTTACTCTGGCAGTTAGCATAGAAGACTAATGGTCCAAGTTATTAATGAGATGATTCTTGTGCAAGGGTGCAGGGCTTGAATCTTTCTTCCTTTGTTTACCTACTGTGTGACACTGAGCAAGTCATTTACCAGACAGTACTTTCATGCAATTGAGGAAATGGGCTAGACTCCTTAATCGTCTCCAGAACTGCAAACCCAGCAACTATGAAGTTGTTGTCATGATATGACTTATGTTCCATATAGCATAGGTGATCTAGTGCAGAAAACGTTATTTCAATATCAGCAGCTCGCAATATTTTTTAATTAAATAGGCAATTTACTCTTCAAGGTTAATAGGCATTGCATGTATAGATGAGGTAGTTCAATAAAACATTCTTTGCCAGCAGCATCATCTTCATTAGTAATAGTTCTTGCTATTGTGGAATTATTCAGATGACTTTACTTCTGTAGGGGATGTGCATACAGACTTAGCATATGTTATCGGGTTAATGTGTAGGGGCACTGCATACAGACTTAGCATATGTTATCAGGTTAAGGTGCAGAGACTGTGCATACAGACTTAGTATATGTTATCAGGTTAAGGTGCAGAGACTGTGCATACAGACTTAGCATATGTTATCAGGTTAATGCGTAGAGACTGTGCATACAGACTTAATATATGCTATTGGGTTAAGGTTATCAGGTTAATGCGTAGAGACTGTGCATACAGACTTAATATATGCTATCGGGTTAAGGTGCAGAGACTGTGCATACAGAAATAGCATATGTTATTGGGTTAATGTGTAGCAACTGTGCATATAGTCAGCATATGTTATCATGTTAAGGTGTAAAGACTGTGCATACAAACTTATCATATGTTATTAGGTTAATGTGTATTGATGAAACTATGAACCTATGTGTAGAGACTGTGCATACAGACTAAGCATATGTTAATAGGTTAAGGTGTAGAGACTATGCATACAGACTTAGCATATGTTATCGGGTTAGGTGCAGAGACTGTGCATACAGACTTAGCATATGTTATGTTAATGTGTAGAGACTGTGCATGCAGACTTAGCATATGTTATCGGGTTACTGTGTATTGACTGTCCATACAGACTTTGCATATGTTAATAGGTTAAGGTGTAGAGACTATGCATACAGACTTAGCATATGTTATCGGGTTAAGGTGCAGAGACAGTACATACAGACTTAGCATATGTTATCGGGTTAATGTGTAATGACTGTGCATACAGACAGCATATGTTATCATGTTAATGTGTAAAGACTGTGCATACAGACTTAGCATATGTGATTAGGTTAATGTGTATTGATGAACCTATGAACCTATGTGTAGAGACTGTGCATACAGACTTAGCATATGTTATCGGGTTAATGTGTAGAGACTGTGAATACAGACTTAGCATATGTTATCGGGTTACTGTGTATTAGCTGTGCATACAGACTTAGCATATGTTATCAGGTTAAGGTGTAGAGACTGTGCATACAGACTTAGCATATGATATCGGGTTAAGGTGCAGAGACTGTGCATACAGACTTAGCATATGTAATCGGGTTAATATGTAGAGACTGTGCATACAGACTTAGCATATGTTATCATGTTAATGTGTAGAGACTGTGCATACAGACTTAGCATATGTTATTTGGTTAATGTGTAGAGAATTTGCATACAGACTTAGCATATGTTATCACGTTATTGTGTAGAGACTGTGCATATAGACAGTATATGTTATCAGGTTAATGTGTAGAGACTGTGCATACAGACTTAGCATATGTTATCGGGTTAATGTGTAGAGACTTTGCATACAGACTTAGCATATGTTGTCAGGTTAATGTGAATTAACTCTGCATACAGACTTAGCATATGTTTTCTGGTTAATGTGTAATGACTGGGCATACAGACTTAGCATATGTTATAAGGGTTAATGTGTAGAGACTGTGCATACAGACTTAGCATATGTTGTCAGGTTAATGTGAATTAACTCTGCATACAGACTTAGCATATGTTTTCTGGTTAATGTGTAATGACTGGGCATACAGACTTAGCATATGTTATAAGGGTTAATGTGTAGAGACTGTGCATACAGACAGCATATGTTATCAGGTTAATGTGTATTGAATGTGCATATAGACTTAGCATATGTTATTGGGTTAATGAGTATTGACTGTGCATACAGATTTAGCATATGTTATCAGGTCAATGTGTAGAGACTGTGCATACAGACTTAGCAAATGTTATCAGGTTAATGTGTAGAGATGGTACATACAAACTTAGCATAGGTTATCAGGTTAATGTGTACTGAATGTGCATATGTTATAAGGTTAATGTCTAGAGACTGTGCATACAGACTTAGCAAATGTTATCAGGTTAATGTGTAGAGATGGTACATATAAACTTAGCATAAGCTATCAGGTTAATGTGTATTGACTGTGCATATAGACTTAGCATATGTTATTGTGTTAATGAGTATCGACTGTGCATACAGACTTAGAATATCTTATCAGGTTAATGTGTATTGACTGTCCATATAGACTTAGCATATGTTATCACATTAATGTGTAGAGACTGTGCATACAGACTTAGCTTATGTTATTGGGTTAATGCGTATTGACTGCACATACAGACTTAGCATAAGTTATCAGGTTAATGTACAGAGACTATGCATACAGACTTAGTATATGTTATCAGGTCAAAGTGTATTGACTGTGCATACAGACTTAGCATATGTTATCAGGTTAATGCGTAGAGACTGTGCATACAGACTTAGCATATGTTATCACATTATTGTGTAGAGACTGTGCATACAGACAGCATATGTTATCAGGTTAATGTGTATTGAATGTGCATATAGACTTAGCATATGTTATTGGGTTAATGAGTATTGACTGTGCATACAGACTTAGCATATGTTGTCAGGTTAATGTGCAGAGATTGTGCATACAGACTTAGCAAATGTTATCAGGTTAATGTGTAGAGATGGTACATACAAACTTAGCATAGGTTATCAGGTTAATGTGTATTGACTGTGCATATGTTATAACGTTAATGTCTAGAGACTGTGCATACAGACTTAGCAAATGTTATCAGGTTAATGTGTAGAGATGGTACATACAAACTTAGCATAGGCTATCAGGTTAATTTGTATTGACTGTGCATATAGACAGCATATGTTATTGTGTTAATGAGTATCGACTGTGCATACAGACTTAGAATATCTTATCAGGTTAATGTGTATTGACTGTCCATATAGACTTAGCATATGTTATCACATTAATGTGTAGAGACTGCATACAGACTTAGCTTAGGTTATTGGGTTAATGCGTATTGACTGCACATACAGACTTAGCATACGTTATCAGGTTAATGTATAGAGACTATGCATACAGACTTAGTATATGTTATCACGTCAATGTGTATTGACTGTGCATACAGATTTAGCATATGTTATCAGGTTAATGCGTAGAGACTGTGCATACAGACTTAGCATATGTTATCACATTATTGTGTAGAGACTGTGCATACAGACAGCATATGTTATCAGGTTAATGTGTATTGAATATGCATATAGACTTAGCATATGTTATTGGGTTAATGAGTATTGACTGTGCATACAGACTTAGCATATGTTGTCAGGTTAATGTGTAGATACTGTGCATACAGACTTAGCATATGTTATCAGGTTAATGTGCAGAGATTGTGCATACAGATTTAGCATATGTTATCAGGTCAATGTGTAGAGACTGTGCATACAGACTTATCAAATGTTATCAGGTTAATGTGTAGAGATGGTACATACAAACTTAGCATAGGTTATCAGGTTAATGTGTATTGAATGTGCATATGTTATAAGGTTAATGTCTAGAGACTGTGCATACAGACTTATCAAATGTTATCAGGGTAATGTGTAGAGATGGTACATACAAACTTACCATAGGTTATCATGTTAATGTGTATTGACTGTGCATATAGACTTAGCATATGTTATTGTGTTAATGAGTATTGACTGTGCATGCAGACTTAGAATATCTTATCAGGTTAATGTGTATTGACTGTCCATATAGACTTAGAATATGTTATCACATTAATGTGTAGAGACTGTGCATACAGACTTAGCTTATGTTATTGGGTTAATGTGTATTGACTGCGCATACAGACTTAGCATAAGTTATCAGGTTAATGTATAGAGACTATGCATACAGACTTAGTATATGTTATCAGGTCAATGTGTATTGGCTGTGCATACAGACTTAGCATATGTTATCTGGTTAATGTGCAGAGACTGTAAATACACACTTAGCATATGTTATAAAGTTAATGTGTATTGACTGTGCATACAGACTTAGCGTATGTTATCAGGACAATGTGTATTGACTGTGCATACAGACTTAGCATATGTTATCTGGTTAATGTGCAGAGACTGTACATACACACTTAGCATATGGTATAAAGTTAATGTGTATTGACTGTGCATACAGACTTAGCATATGTTTTGTTAATGTGCAGAGGCTGTGCATACAGACTTAGGATATGTTATCAAATTAATGTGGAGACTGTGTTTAAATACTTAGCATATGTTAGGTTAATGTGTATTGACTGAGCATACAGACTTAGCGTATGTTATCAGGTTAAGGTACAGAAACTGTGCATATAGACTTAGCATATGTAATCGGGTTAATGTGAAGAGACTGTGCATACAGACATAGGCTACGTTATCGGGTTAATATGTATTGACTGTGCATACGACTTAGCATTTGTTGTCGTGTTAATTTGCAAAGACTGTGCATACAGACTTAGCATATGTTACCAAGATAATGTGTATTGACTGTGCATACAGACTTAGCATATGTTATCAGGTGAAGGTTTACTTACTGTGCATACAGACTTAGCATATGTTATCAGGTTAATGTGAATTGACTGTGACTAAAGACTTAGCATATATTGTCTTGTTATTGTGAATTGACTGTGCTTACAGATGTAGCATATGTTATCAGGGTAATGTGTAGAGAGTGTTCATACACACTTAGCATATGTCATCGAGTTAATGTGTAGAGACTGTCCATAAAGATCTTAGCATATGTTATTGGGTTAATGTGTATTGACTGCGCATACAGACTTAGCATATATTATCAGGTTACTGTGTAGAGACTATTCATACAGACTTAGCATATGTTATCAGGTTAATGTGTATTGACTGTGCATACAGACTTAGCATATGTAATCTGGTTAATGTGCAGAGACTGTACATACACACTTAGCATATGTTATCAAGTTAATGTGTATTGACTGTGCATATAAACTTAGCATATTTTATCAGGATAATGTGTTTTGTTAATGTGCAGAGGCTGTGCATACAGACTTAGGATATGTTATCAAATTAATGTGTCGAGACTGTGTATACAGACTTAGCATATGTTAGCTTAATGTGTATTGACTGAGCATACAGACTTAGCATATGTTATCAGGTTAATGTGTAGAGACTGTGCATACAGACTTAGAATATCTTATCAGGTTAATGTGTATTGACTGTCCATATACACTTAGCATATGTTATCACATTAATGTGTAGAGACTGTGCATACAGACTTAGCTTATGTTATTGGGTTAATGCGTATTGACTGCACATACAGACTTAGCATAAGTTATCAGGTTAATGTATAGAGACTATGCATACAGACGTAGTATATGTTATCAGGTCAATGTGTATTGACTGTGCATACAGACCTAGCATATGTTATCAGGTTAATGCGTAGAGACTGTGCATACAGACTTAGCATATGTTATCACATTATTGTGTAGAGACTGTGCATACAGACAGCATATGTTATCAGGTTAATGTGTATTGAATGTGCATATAGACTTAGCATATGTTATTGAGTTAATGAGTATTGACTGTGCATACAGACTTAGCATATGTTGTCAGGTTAATGTGTAG
Source organism: Protopterus annectens (assembly GCF_019279795.1). Taxonomy (NCBI): domain Eukaryota; kingdom Metazoa; phylum Chordata; order Ceratodontiformes; family Protopteridae; genus Protopterus; species Protopterus annectens. The sequence continues at coordinate 1,492,225,042 of NC_056726.1, forward strand.
ATACTGTGCATACAGACTTAGCATATGTTATCAGGTTAATGTGCAGAGATTGTGCATACAGATTTAGCATATGTTATCAGGTCAATGTGTAGAGACTGTGCATACAGACTTAGCAAATGTTATCAGGTTAATGTGTAGAGATGGTACATACAAACTTAGCATATGTTATCAGGTTAATGTGTATTGACTGTGCATATGTTATAAGGTTAATGTCTAGAGACTGTGCATACAGACTTAGAAAATGTTATCAGGTTAATGTGTAGAGATGGTACATACAAACTTAGCACAGGCTATCAGGTTAATGTGTATTGACTGTGCATATAGACTTAGCATATGTTACTGTGTTAATGAGTATCGACTGTGCATACAGACTTAGAATATCTTATTAGGTTAATGTGTATTGACTGTCCTTATAGACTTAGCATATGTTATCACATTAATGTGTAGAGACTGTGCATACAGACTTAGCTTATGTTATTGGTTTAATGCGTATTGACTGCACATACAGACTTAGCATACGTTATCAGGTTAATGTATAGAGACTATGCATGTAGACTTAGTATATGTTATCAGGTCAGTGTGTATTGACTGTGCATACAGACTTAGCATATGTTATCAGGTTAATGCGTAGAGACTGTGCATACAGACTTAGCATATGTTATCACATTATTGTGTAGAGACTGTGCATACAGACAGCATATGTTATCAGGTTAATGTGTATTGAATGTGCATATAGACTTAGCATATGTTATTAGGTTAATGCGTAGAGACTGTGCATACAGACTTAGCATATGTTGTCAGGTTAATGTGTAGAGACTGTGCATACAGACTTAGCAAATGTTACCAGGTTAATGTGCAGAGATTGTGCATACAGATATAGCATATGTTATCAGGTCAATGTGTAGAGACTGTGCATACAGACTTAGCAAATGTTACCAGGTTAATGTGTAGAGATGGTACATACAAACTTAGCATAGGTTATCAGGTTAATGTGTATTGACTGTGCATATGTTATAAGGTTAATGTCTAGAGACTGTGCATACAGACTTAGCAAATGTTATCAGGTTAATGTGTAGAGATGGTACATACAAACTTAGCATAGGTTATCAGGTTAATGTGTATTGACTGTGCATATAGACTTAGCATATGTTATTGTGTTTATGAGTATTGACTGTGCATACAGACTTAGAATATCTTATCAGGTTAATGTGTATTGACTGTCCATATAGATTTAGCATATGTTATCACATTAATGTGTAGAGACTGTGCATACAGACTTAGCTTATGTTATTGGGTTAATGTGTATTGACTGCGCATACAGACTTAGCATAAGTTATCAGGTTAATGTATAGAGACTATGCATACAGACTTAGTATTTGTTATCAGGTCAATGTGTATTGACTGTGCATACAGACTTAGCATATGTTATCTGGTTAATGTGCAGAGACTGTACATACACACTTAACATATGGTATAAAGTTAATGTGTATTGACTGTGCATACAGACTTAGCATATGTTTTGTTAATGTGCAGAGGCTCTGCATACAGACTTAGGATATGTTATCAAATTAATGTGGAGACTGTGTTTAAATACTTAGCATGTATTAGGTTAATGTGTATTGACTGAGCATACAGACTTAGCATATGTTATCCGGTTAAGGTACAGAAACTGTGCATACACACTTAGCATATGTGATCGGGTTAATGTGTAGAGACTGTGCATACAGACATAGGATACGTTATCGGTTTAATATGTATTGACTGTGCATACGACTTAGCATTTGTTGTCGTGTTAATTTGCAGAGACTGTGCATACAGACTTAGCATATGTTACCAAGATAATGTGTATTGACTGTGCATACAGACTTAGCATATGTTATCAGGTGAAGGTTTACTTACTGGGCATACAGACTTAGCATATGTTATCAGGTTAATGCGAATTGACTGTGCCTACAGACTTAGCATATGTTGTCTTGTTATTGTGAATTGACTGTGCATACAGATGTAGCATATGTTATCAGGTAATGTGTAGAGAGTGTTCATACACACTTAGCATATGTCATCGAGTTAATGTGTAGAGACTGTCCATACAGACTTAGCATATGTTATTGGGTTAATGTGTATTGACTGCGCATACAGACTTAGCATATATTATCAGGTTACTGTGTAGAGACTATGCATACAGACTTAGCATATGTTATCAAGTTAATGTGTATTGACTGCGCATACAGGCTTAGCATATGTTATCTGGTTAATGTGCAGAGACTGTACATACACACTTAGCATATGTTATCAAGTTAATGTGTATTGACTGTGCATATAAACTTAGCATATTTTTTCAGGATAATGTGTTTTGTTAATGTGCAGAGGCTGTGCATACAGACTTAGGATATGTTATCAAATTAATGTGTCGAGACTGTGTATACAGACTTAGCATATGTTAGCTTAATGTGTATTGACTGAGCATACAGACTTAGCATATGTTATCAGGTTAATGTGTAGAGACTGTGCATAAAGACTTAGCATATGTTATGATGTTAATGCTTCAAGACTGCATACAGACGCAGCATATGTTATCAGGTTAAGGTACAGAGACTGTGCATACAGGCTTAGCATATGTAATCGGGTTAATGTGTAGAGACTGTGCATACAGACTTTAGATACGTTATTGGGTTAATATGTATTGACTGTGCATATGACTTAGCATTTGTTATCGGGTAAATGTGCAGAGACTGTGCATACAGAATTAGCATATGTTATCAGGTGAAGGTGTATTGACTGTGCATACAGATTTGGCATATGTTATCAGGATAATGTGTATTGACTGTGTATACAGACTTAGCATATTTTATCAGGATAATGTGTATTGACTGTGCATACAGAATTAGCATATGTTATCAGGTTAATGGGTAGAAACTGTGCATACACACTTACCATATATTATCGGGTTAAGGTGTAGAGACTGTGCATACAAACTTAGCATATGTTATCAGGTTAATGTGTATGGACTGTGCATACAGACTTAGCATATGTTATCTGGTTAATGTGTGAGAGACTGTGCATACAGACTTAGCATATGTTATCGGGATAATATGTATTGTCTCTGCATACGACTTAGCATATGTTATCAGGGTAAGGTGTATTGACTGTGCATACAGAATTAGCGTATGTTATCAGCTTAATGTGTAGAGACTGTGCATACAGACTTAGCATATGTTATCAGGTTAATGTGAATTGACTGTGCATACAGACTTAGTATATGTTATCTGGTTAATGTGTAGAGACTGCGCATACAGACTAAGCATATGCTATCAGGTTAATGTGCAGAGACTGTGCATACAGACTTAGCTTATGTTATCAGGTTAATATGTATTGCCTGTGCATACAGACTTAGCATATGTTATCAGATTAATGTGTATTGACTGTGCATACAGACTTAGTATATGTTATCAGGTTAATTTGTAGAGGCTGTGCATACAGACTTGCCATAAGTTATTAAGTTAATGTGTATTGACTATGCATACAGACTTAGCATATATTATCAAGTTAATGTGTAGAGATTGTGCATACAGACTTAGCATATGTTATCTGGTTAATGTGTAGAGACTGTGCATACACACTTAGCTATGTTATCAGGTTAATGTGTTTTGACTGTGCAAGCATACTTAGCATATGTTATCTGGTTAATGTGGAGACACTGTGGATACAGACTTAGCACATGTTATCAGTTTAATGAGTATTGACTGTGCATACAGACAAAGCCATGTTATCAGGTTAATGTGCAGAGACTATGCATACAGACTTAGCATATATCAGGTTAATGTGTACATACTGTGCATACAGACTTAGCATATGTTATCAGGTTAATGTGTATTGACTGTGCATACAGACTTAGAATATATAATATCAGGGTAATGTGTAGAGGCTATGCATGCAGACTTAGCATGTTATCGGGTTAATTTGTATTGACTGGGCAGACAGACTTAGAATATGTTATCAGGTTAATGTGTGGAGACTATGCATACAGACTTAACATATGTTATCAGGTTAATGTGTAGAGGCTATGCATACAGACTTAACATATGTTATCAGGTTAATGTGTAGAGGCTATGCATACAGACTTAGCATATGTTATTGGGTTAATGTGTAGAGGCTATGCATATGGACATAGCATATGTTAACAGGTTAATGTGTAGAGATTATGCATACAGACTTAGCATATGTTATCATGTTAATGGGTAGAGACTGTGCATGCAGACCTAGTATATGTTATCACGGTAAGGTGTTGAGACTGTGCATACAGACTTAGCATATGTTATCAGGTTAATATGTAGAATGTGTATTAACTGTGAATACAGACTTAGCATATGTTATTGGGTTACTGTGTATGACTGTGCATACAGACTTAGCATTTGTTATCTGGTTATTGTGCATTGACTGTGCATACAGACTTAGCATATGTTATCAGGTTAATGTGTAGAGACTGTGCATACAGACTTACTTATGTTATCGGGTTAAGGTGTATTGACTGCATACAGACTTAGCATATGTTATCAGTTTAATGTGTAGAGAGTGTGCATACAGACAGCATATGTTATCAGGCTAATGTGTAGGGACTGTGCATACAAAATTAGCTTATGTTTTCAGGTTAATGTGTAGAGATTGTGCATACAGGCTTTGTGTATATTATCAGGTTAATGTGTAGAAACTGCGCATATAGACTTAGCATATTTTATCAGGTTAATGTGTAGAGACTCTGCATACAGACTTACCATAGGTTATCAGGTTAATGGGTAGAGACTGTGCATACAGACTTCGCATATGTTATCGGGCTAATGTGTGGGGACTGTGCATACAGACATAGCATACATTATCAGGTTAATGTGTTTTGACTGTGCATACAGACCACATATGTTATTAAGTTAATGTCTACAGACTGTAAATAGAGAATTAGCTTATGTCTTCAAATTAATGTGTAGAGACTGTGCATGCGACTTAGCATATGTTATTAGGTTAATCTGTAGAGACAGTGCATATAGACTTATCATTTGTTATCAGGTTAATGGTAGAAACTGTGTATACAGACTTAGCATATGTTATCGGGTTAATGTGTATATTGACTGTGCATACAGACTTAGCATATGTTATTGGGTTAATGTGTAGGGGCACTGCATACAGACTTAGCATATGTTATCAGGTTAATGTGTAGAGACTGTGCATACAGATGTAGCATATGTTATCATGATAATGTGTAGAGCTGTGCATACAGACAGCATATGTTATTAGGTTAATATTAAAAGACTGTGCATACAGACTTAGCATATGTTATCAGGTTAAGGTGCAGAGACTGTGCATACAGACTTAGTATATGTTATCAGGTTAAGGTGCAGAGACTGTGCATACAGACTTAGCATATGTTATCAGGTTAAAGCTTAGAGACTGTGCATACAGACTTAATATATGCTATCGGGTTAAGGTTATCAGGTTAATGCGTAGAAACTGTGCATACAGACTTAATATATGCTATCGGGTTAAGGTGCAGAGACTGTGCATACAGAAATAGCATATGTTATCGGATTAATGTGTAGCAACTGTGCATATAGACAGCATATGTTATCATGTTAATGTGTAAAGACTGTGCATACAAACTTAGCATATGTTATTAGGTTAATGTGTATTGATGTAACTATGAACCTATGTGTAGAGACTGAGAATACAGACTAAACATATGTTATCCGGTTAATGTGTAGAGACTGTGCATACAGACTTAGCATATGTTATTGGGTTACTGTGTATTGATTGTCCATACAGACTTAGCATATGTTATCGGGTTAAGGTGCAGAGACTGTGCATACAGACTTAGCATATGTGATTAGGTTAATGTGTAGAGACTGTGCATACAGACTAAGCATATGTTATTGGGTTAATGTGTAGAGACTGTGAATACAGACTTAGCATATGTTATTGGGTTACTGTGTATTAGCTGTGCATACAGACTTAGCATATGTTATCATGTTAATGTATAGAGACTGTGCATACAGACTTAGCATATGTGATTAGGTTAATGTGTAGAGACTGTGCATACAGACTAAGCATATGTTATTGGGTTAATGTGTAGAGACTGTGAATACAGACTTAGCATATGTTATTGGGTTACTGTGTATTAGCTGTGCATACAGACTTAGCATATGTTATCATGTTAATGTATACAGACTGTGCATACAGACTTAGCATATGATATCGGGTTAAGGTGCAGAGACTGTGCATACAGACTTAGTATATGTAATCGGGTTAATATGTAGAGACTGTGCATACAGACTTAGCATATGTTATCATGTTAATGTGTAGAGACTGTGCATACAGACTTAGCATATGTTATCATGTTAATGTGTAGAGACTGTGCATACAGACTTAGCATATGCTATTGGGTTAATGTGTAGAGACTTTGCATACAGACAGCATATGTTATCAGGTTAATGTGTAGAGACTGTGCATACAGACTTAGCATATGTTATCAGGTTAATGTGTAGAGACTTTGCATAAAGACTTAGCATATTTTTTCTGGTTAATGTGTAATGACTGGGTATACAGACTTAGCATATGTTAACAGGTTAAGATGTAGAGACTGTGAATACAAACTTAGCATATGTTATCAGGTTAATGCGTAGAGACTGTGAATACAGACTTAGCATATGTTATCAGGTTAATGCGTAGAGACTGTGAATACAGACTTAGCATATGTTATCAGGTTAATGCGTAGAGACTGTGCATACAGACTTAGCATATGTTATCACATTATTGTGTAGAGACTGTGCCTACAGACAGCATATGTTATCAGGTTAATGTGTATTGAATGTGCATATAGACTTAGCATATGTTATTGGGTTAATGAGTATTGACTGTGCATACAGACTTAGCATATGTTGTCAGGTTAATGTGTAGATACTGTGCATACAGACTTAGCATATGTTATCAGGTTAATGTGCAGAGATTGTGCATACAGATTTAGCATATGTTATCAGGTCAATTTGTAGAGACTGTGCATACAGGCTTAGCAAATTTTATCAGGTTAATGTGTAGTGATGGTACATACAAACTTAGCATAGGTTATCAGGTTAATGTGTATTGACTGTGCATATGTTATAAGGTTAATGTCTAGAGACTGTGCATACAGACTTAGCAAATGTTATCAGGTTAATGTGTAGAGATGGTACATACAAACTTAGCATAGGTTATCAGGTTAATGTGTATTGACTGTGCAAATAGACTTAGCATATGTTATTGTGTTAATGAGTATTGACTGTGCATACAGACTTAGAATATCTTATCAGGTTAATGTGTATTGACTGTGCGTACAGACCTAGCATATGTTATCAGGTATGTGTAGAGGCTGTGCATACAGACTTGCCATAAGTTATTAAGTTAATGTGTATTGACTATGCATACAGACTTAGCATATATTATCAAGTTAATGTGTAGAGATTGTGCATACAGACTTAGCATATGTTATCTGGTTAATGTGTAGAGACTGTGCATACACACTTAGCTATGTTATCAGGTTAATGTGTTTTGACTGTGCATGCATACTTAGCATATGTTATCTGGTTAATGTGGAGACACTGTGGATACAGACTTAGCACATGTTAACAGTTTAATGAGTATTGACTGTGCATACAGACAAAGCCATGTTATCAGGTTAATGTGCAGAGACTATGCATACAGACTTAGCATATATCAGGTTAATGTGTACATACTGTGCATACAGACTTAGCATATGTTATCAGGTTAATGTGTATTGACTGTGCATACAGACTTAGAATATATAATATCAGGGTAATGTGTAGAGGCTATGCATACAGACATAGCATGTTATCGGGTTAATTTGTATTGACTGTGCAGACAGACTTAGCATATGTTATCAGGTTAATGTGTGGAGACTATGCATACAGACTTAACATATGTTATCAGGTTAATGTGTAGAGGCTATGCATACAGACTTAGCATATGTTATCATGTTAATGTGTAGAGACTGTGCATGCAGACCTAGTATATGTTATCACGTTAAGGTGTTGAGACTGTGCATACAGACTTAGCATATGTTATCAGGTTAATATGTAGAATGTGTATTAACTGTGAATACAGACTTAGCATATGTTATTGGGTTACTGTGTATGACTGTGCATACAGACTTAGCATTTGTTATCTGGTTATTGTGCATTGACTGTGCATACAGACTTAACATATGTTATCAGGTTAATGTGTAGAGATTGTGCATAGAGACTTACTTATGTTATCGGGTTAAGGTGTATTGACTGTGCATACAGTCTTAGCATATGTTATCAGTTTAATGTGTAGAGAGTGTGCATACAGACAGCATATGTTATCAGGCTAATGTGTAGGGACTGTGCATACAGAATTAGGTTATGTTTTCAGGTTAACGTGTAGAGATTGTGCATACAGACTTCGCATATGTTATCGGGTTAATGTGTGGGGACTGTGCATACAGACTTAGCATACATTATCAGGTTAATGTGTTTTGGCTGCGCATACAGACCACGTATGTTATTAAGTTAATGTCTATAGACTGTAAATAGAGAATTGGATTATGTCTTCAAATTAATGTGTAGAGACTGTGCATTCGACTTAGCATATGTTATTAGGTTAATCTGTAGACACTGTGCATATAGACTTATCATTTGTTATCAGGTTAATGGTAGAAACTGTGTATACAGACTTAGCATATGTTATCTGGTTAATGTGTATATTGACTGTGCATACAGACTTAGCATATGTTATCGGGTTAATGTGTAGGGGCACTGCATACAGACTTAGCATATGTTATCAGGTTAATGTGTAGAGACTGTGCATACAGACGTAGCATATGTTATCATGTTAATGTGTAGAGACTGTGCATACAGACAGCATATGTTATTAGGTTAATGTTAAAAGACTGTGCATACAGACTTAGCATATGTTATCAGGTTAAGGTGCAGAGACTGTGCATACAGACCTAGTATATGTTATCAGGTTAAGGTGCAGAGACTGTGCATACAGACTTAGCATATGTTATCAGGTTTATGCGTACAGACTGTGCATACAGACTTAGCATATGTTATCGGGTTACTGTGTATTGACTGTCCATACAGACTTAGCATATGTTAATAGGTTAAGGTGTAGAGACTATGCATACAGACTTAACATATGTTATTGGGTTAAGATGCAGAGACTGTGCATACAGACTTAGCATATGTTATCGGGTTAATGTGTAATGACTGTGCATACAGACAGCATATGTTATCATGTTAATGTGTAAAGACTGTGCATGCAGACTTAGCATATGTGATTAGGTTAATGTGTATTGATGAACCTATGAACCTATGTGTAGAGACTGTGCATACAGACTAAGCATATGTTATTGGGTCAATGTGTAGAGACTGTGCATACAGACTTAGCATATGTTATCGGGTTAAGGTGCAGAGACTGTGCATACAGACTTAGCATATGTTATGTTAATGTGTAGAGACTGTGCATACAGACTTAGCATATGATATTAGGTTAATGTGTAGAGACTGTGCATACAGACTAAGCATATGTTATGAGGTTAATTTGTAGAGATGGTACATACAAACTTAGCATAGGTTATCAGGTTAATGTGTATTGACTGTGCATATAGACTTAGCATATGTTATTGTGTTAATGAGTATTGACTATGCATACAGACTTAGAATATCTTATCAAGTTAATGTGTATTGACTGTGCATACAGACCAAGCATATGTTATCAGGTTAATGTGCAGAGGCTGTGCATACAGACTTGCCATAAGTTATTAAGTTAATGTGTATTGACTATGCATACAGACTTAGCATATATTATCAAGTTAATGTGTAGAGATTGTGCATACAGACTTAGCATATGTTATCTAGTTAATGTGTAGAGACTGTGCATACACACTTAGCTATGTTATCAAGTTAATGTGTTTTGACTGTGCATGCATACTTAGCATATGTTACCAGGTTAATCTGGAGACACTGTGGATACAGACATAGCACATGTTATCAGTTTAATGAGTATTGACTGTGCATACAGACAAAGCCATGTTATCAGGTTAATGTGCAGAGACTATGCATACAGACTTAGCATATATCAGGTTAATGTATACATACTGTGCATACAGACTTAGCATATGTTATCAGGTTAATGTGTATAGACTGTGCATACAGACTTAGAATATATAATATCAGGGTAATGTGTAGAGGCTATGCATACAGACATAGCATGTTATCGGGTTAATTTGTACTGATTGTGCAGACAGACTTAGAATATGTTATCAGGTTAATGTGTGGAGACTATGCATACAGACTTAACATATGTTATCAGGTTAATGTGTAGAGGCTATGCATACAGATATAGCATATGTTATCGGGTTAATGTGTAGAGGCTATGCATATGGACGTAGCATATGTTAACAGGTTAATGTGTAGAGATTATGCATACAGACTTAGCATATGTTATCATGTTAATGTGTAGAGACTGTGCATGCAGACCTAGTATATGTTATCACGTTAAGGTGTTGAGACTGTGCATACAGACTTAGCATATGTTATCAGGTTAATATGTAGAATGTGTATTAACTGTGAATACAGACTTAGCATATGTTATTGGGTTACTGTGTATGACTGTGCATACAGACTTAGCATTTGTTATCTCTTTATTGTGCATTGACTGTGCATACAGACTTAGCATATGTTAACAGGTTAATGTGTAGAGACTGTGCATACAGACTTACTTATGTTATTGGGTTAAGATGTATTGACTGTGCATACAGATTTAGCATATGTTATCAGTTTAATGTGTAGAGAGTGTGCATACAGACAGCATATGTTATCAGGCTAATGTGTAGGGACTGTGCATACAGAATTTGCTTATGTTTTCAGGTTAATGTGTAGAGATTGTGCATACAGGCTTTGTGTATATTATCAGGTTAATGTGTAGAAACTGCGCATATAGACTTAGCATATTTTATCAGGTTAATGTGTAGAGACTCTGCATACAGACTTACCATAGGTTATCATGTTAATGTTCTCCTATTTAATTAAACAGAATTTGTTTGATTTTATATCGTGGTGGTTCCAGTGATTTATCAGCTAATAATGTGCAGAGACTGTGCATACAGAATTAGCATATGTTATCAGGTGAAGGTGTATTGACTGTGGAAACAGATTTGGCAAATGTTATCAGGATAATGTGTATTGACTGTGTATACAGACTTAGCATATTTTATCAGGATAATGTGTATTGACTGTGCATACAGAATTAGCATATGTTATCAGGTTAATGGGTAGAAACTGTGCATACACACTTACCATATATTATCGGGTTAAGGTATAGAGATTGTGCATACAAACTTAGCATATTATATCAGGTTAATGTGTAGGGACTGTGCATACAGACTTCGCATATGTTATCTGGTTAATGTGTGAGAGACTGTGCATACAGACTTAGCATATGTTATTGGGATAATATGTATTGTCTCTGCATATGACTTAGCATATGTTATCAGGTTAAGGTGTATTGACTGCATACAGAATTAGCTTATGTTATCAGCTTAATGTGTAGAGACTGTGCATACAGACTTAGCATATGTTATCAGGTTAATGTGAATTGACTGTGCATACAGACTTAGTATAGGATATCGGGTTAAGGTGTAGAGACTGTGCATACAGACTTAGCATATGATATCGGGTTAAGGTGCAGAGACTGTGCATACAGACTTAGCATATGTAATCGGGTTAAAATGTAGAGACTGTGCATACAGACTTAGCATATGTTATCATGTTAATGTGTAGAGACTGTGCATACAGACTTGGCATATGTTATTGGGTTAATGTATAGAGACTTTGCATACAGACTTCGCATGTTATCACGTTATTGTGTAGAGACTGTGTATACAGACAGCATATGTTATCAGGTTAATGTGTAGACACTGTGCATACAGACTTAGCATATGTTATCGGGTTAATGTGTAGAGACTTTGCATACAGACTTAGCATATGTTATGACGTTGTTGTGTAGAGACTGTGCATACAGACAGCATATGTTATCAGGTTAATGTGTAGAGACTGTGCATACAGACTTAGCATATGTTATCAGGTTAATGTGAATTGACTCTGCATTCAGACTTACCATATGTTTTCTGGTTAATATGTAATGACTGGGAATAAAGACTCAGCATATGTTATAAGGGTTAATGTGTAGAGACTGTGCATACAGACAGCATATGTTAACAGGTTAAGATGTAGAGACTGTGAATACAGACTTAACATATGTTATCAGGTTAATGCGTAGAGACTGTGAATACAGACTTAGCATATGTTATCAGGCTAATGCGTAGAGACTGTGCATACAGACTTGTTTGCAGCTTCGTTGGTGTTTTCTGGGTTTATGGAGACAAGTTTGGGAATTGTTACAGCTGGTGCTTCCGGCACCAGTACGGAGGAGGGTGTAACGGCTTCCGCCGACACACGCCAACTTACGGGCCAACTTACTTTGTTAGTCCAGCTTCTTACACCGCTTAGCCAAGGGCTACAGTCCGTTTTAACCGAACAGCGCGAACTTTTGAAAGTGTTCAAGCCGCGTTTGGCGGGTTTGGGATCATCAGGTATTTCCAAAGAAGTATCCGGCCATTCGGAAATTAATGACAATGTGGACATTAGCAATTTCTTCAAAACCCCGGCTGTTTTCCGACAAGCTGATGATTGTGCTGCCAACAGTTCTGGACATTCTCCAACGGACTCTGCTATACATCCAGCTTCAACTTTTTCTGAGTGGGTGAAGCACCAACCTGCCTTTGAGTTTAATGAAAACAACGAAAATTTTGAAAATCGTTCAAATACTGGCATTTCTTTTGCTGATAACATGCGGACCCTTGAGAACAAATTATACAGGTACAAGACACTGCAGTTAGATAATTTATATCTGAATGAATGTCTTAAAAAACAGATAGTGCCCAAGGGTTTGCGTGTGCATAAATATCCCAACAATGTTGTTTTTGGGAGTGAATTTCATGCTGAATTAATCAAGGTTTTCGATGACTGTGGTTTTGGCATTGTTAAAGCTATTATCAAAAGAAATGAAGCTGAAACCAAGGTTTTACAATCAGAGATATTCAAACTCAATGAAAATGTTACCTCAGATTTAAAATTTACTATTGAAACTGAAAAACGTAAATACTATGCTCTTAGGGCACAGGTAGACCAACAATGCAATACAGTGCTCAATCGAAAATATAGGAAGCTTAACAGAGATATTAGGGAATACCAGGAAGGCAGGCAATATCCAAATCCACCCAATTCCAGGGGTGGAACACTACATCAGTCAACGTATAGGGATACTACCAACACACGAGAAATACAGTCCCCCAGACAGGAATTTTCCTCTCCCCCACCATTACATCCTTTTGATGATGAGACATATTCTGACCCTGATTTTTTACCCAGGAGATCAGAACGTCTTCGCCAACAGATTCACAAACAACAGGGTCAACAGCATTATCCAGCACCACGCTCTCCCCGCAATGGCGGAGGAGGCAAAAACAGGGGGTGGAGAAGGGATCAGAATCAGGAATGGTAAAAGATAGGAACATTGAGATTAGTGAACTTGGAAACTTTTCCAAACATACATTCAATGGATACCACATTTACAACTACAGTGATGCAGTTATAACTGAACTCTGGTTTTCTTTGTTTACGAAAGGTTTCAAGTTTGTACCTAGTAGAAGTTATAATATGGTCAATACTATTCTTGATGTTAAACTTTTTATGCGTAAACTAAATCTCCAGCACATTCTTGGATCTGATAGTATGGCCCCTTGTATGATGTTAAGAAAATCCAGTACCTATAATCCCCCGCTACATCCACAAATCAGTAATTTGGAAAATAGGATTGTTCATACCATACGTAGCCAAGTGGGCAGGTTTAATAAACATTCTAACCTTACACAGGCAGAAAATGCCCTCCTTACTGATTTATGTTGTGACACCTCTGTCCGGATTATGCAACCGGACAAAGGGGGTGGTGCTGTGGTTATGGAACAAATAATGTACGAGGCAAAAATGCACACATTACTAAATGATACAACTAAGTACACCATTGTTTCCTTAAATGAGGTAAATATGTCATACAAGAAGATTGATATGGTTATTAAGGATCTCCTTGATCAGGATGTCATTGAACAAGACCTCTTTAACTTTCTTAGTAATCCACATCCCAAAGTTCCTACCATTTTTGGAGTGCCAAAAATTCATAAAAATGTTTTGGACCCTCCACTTAGACCCATTGTAGCTGCGCAGGGGTCAAAGACCCATAATCTTTCAAAATTTCTGGATTGGAAATTAAAGCAGCTATGGGGCAAGAAACAACATCTTTTAAAGGATTCTTGGGAATTCCTACGAGGGGTTACCGATGATCTGTATAGATCAGATCTACTGTTTGTGACCATAGATGTGGTGGACCTTTTTTCGGTCATCCCCTCTACAATAGGTCTGGCATGGATTGAAGAGGTTCTGTGGGCATGTGCAGGTGTTACTAACAACGATGTGGTGCTAGTTATGCACCTATTGGAGATGGTTTTGAAATATAACTATGTATATTTTGGTGGGGAATATTTCCAACAGACATCGGGTGTATCTATGGGGGCTAACTGTGCTCCGACCTATGCGGACATGGTATTGTCTGTATGGGAAAACAAATTTGTTCTAGATTGTGAATATTCCAAGTTTTGGATCCATTACACCAGATTTCTTGACGACATCTGCATTTTTTGGACAGGACCAAAAGAATGTATAGAAGAATTCGTCCATTACTTACATTCTACTACTGACTTCTTAAAATTTACACACCAAATTTCAGTTCATGAAGTCAACTATTTAGATGTAACTCTATACAAACATGCCAATAACTTTGGATCCCGGGTATACAGAAAGCCCTCCTTTGCAAATAGTTATTTGCATTATTCTAGTTCCCATCCCAAGTTTCAGAAAAAGTCAATTGTTAAGGGACAGTTTGTGAGGGTATCCCGTATGACCTCGGAAGACAAAATCTTTAATACTGAATGTGAAAAACTGTGCTTGCTGTTCCTTGAAAGAGGATACCCTCTATCATTAATAAAATCAATTTGGGAAGAGATTAGTTTAGCTAGAAAATCTAGATTTTTTCCGATTTTGGGAAGGGGGGCTGCTGATACATTGATGCAAAATACCCCACCCATCTCAAATTTTTCAAGTTCTAATCTGACATTTGTTACTGCCTTTAGTCAAGACGCTGGACATATTAGGTACATTATACAGAAAGAAATGGAGAGCTTTCAGGATTTTACAGACCTGAAAAATCTTAAGGACATGACCTGCAATACAGTTTACAAAAGAGGACGTAACATAAAAAACCTTTTGGAACAAAATTTACATCAAAGTAATTTCAATCTAACTAGAAAGGGTACTTTTCGTTGTGGGCATTGTAAACAGTGTCAGTATGTTATTAATCAGGAACATCTTTACTTGGAAAGTAGGGATAGAAAGATTTATTCACAAAAATATCACAATTGCAATTCTGCTGGTTTAGTCTACTTGGCTGTCTGTAGGTCTTGCCAGGCATTTTATGTCGGCAAGACCGAAAGACAGCTTAAGAGACGTATATATGAACATCTATATGATATTCAAAAGCAGACTAGTACCAACGCACTTTACAAGCACACCTTGGTGTGCCAATCAGCTTTCTTTATGTTTTATGTTTTGGAATCTGTGGTAAAAAATTCTAGGGGAGGACATTGGCAAGCTAGATTGGCACATAGGGAGACATGTTGGCAGATATTGTTAGCCTCAAACAAGGCACCAGGTCTAAATGACCTTATTTCTATTATGCCCTATTTGAAGCTTAGAGCAGAAACGCTGTGACTGAACACAAAGTAGCTCCAAAAGCATTGGTGTATTTTACAAATATAATTGAATTTATATCAAATAAAATTTTTTAATATTGTGGGTATATTACAATTGTGATTAAATAAAATATTAATGTGAATATATTTTACTTTAACAAGGAAGATTTTTACATGTTTTTACATTTAATATTCATTTGTATTTAATTGTATTAAGTATTGTTTTAAAATCCTTTATATTGTGAAATATAATGTGTTAAAATCATGTTACAGCTCTGTATGAAATCTATCTATTTTTCTTTAAGATTTAATAAGGAATCAATTAACACATTAATTCATTAATTATTGTAATATAAGACGCTAGGGTATGCTTACTCTTTGTTATTGCATTCTGATGAAGTTGCATGGGCAACGAAAACGTATTTTTATTGTGAGACGTTAAATAAATACTTTGTCAAACCGTGCTTGGAACTGGAATTGTGTCAGCAGCTGTGCCTTATAGTATTTTGGCGTACTCCCTGTGGACGTTTCCTTCTTGTTGCTGCCTTTTTTCTGGAGGACTGTGCATACAGACTTAGCATATGTTATCACATTATTGTGCAGAGACTGTGCCTACAGACAGCATATGTTATCAGGTTAATGTGTATTGAATGTGCATATAGACTTAGCATATGTTATTGGGTTAATTAGTATTGACTGTGCATACAGACTTAGAATATCTTATCAGGTTAATGTGTATTGACTGTCCATATAGACTTAGCATATGTTATCACATTAATGTGTAGATACTGTGAATACAGACTTAGCTTATGTTATTGGGTTAATGTGTATTGACTGCGCATACAGACTTAGCATAAGCTATCAGGTTAATGTATAGAGACTATGCATACAGACTTAGTATATCTTATCAGGTCAATGTGTATTGACTGTGCATACAGACTTAGCATATGTTATTAGGTTAATGCGTAGAGACTGTGCATACAGACTTAGCATATGTTATCACATTATTGTGTAGAGACTGTGCATACAGTCAGTATATGTTATCAGGTTAATGTGTATTGACTGTCCATATAGACTTAGCATATGTTATCACATTAATGTGTAGAGACTGTGCATACAGACTTAGCTTATGTTATTGGGTTAATGTGTATTGACTGCGCATACAGACTTAGCATAAGTTATCAGGTTAATGTATAGAGACTATGCATACAGACTTAGTATATGTTATCAGGTCATTGTGTATTGACTGCATACAGACTTAGCATATGTTATCTGGTTAATGTGCAGAGACTGTAAATACACACTTAGCATATGTTATAATGTTAATGTGTATTGACTGTTCAGACAGACTTAGCATATGTTATCTGGTTAATGTGCAGAGACTGTACATACACACTTAGCATATGGTATAAAGTTAATGTGTATTGACTGTGCATACATACTTAGCATATGTTTTGTTAATGTGCAGAGGCTGTGCATACATTCTTAGGATATGTCCTCAAATTAATGTGGAGACTGTGTTTAAATACTTAGCATATGTTAGGTTAATGTGTATTGACTGAGCATACAGACTTAGCATATGTTATCAGGTTAAGGTACAGAAACTGTGCATACAGACTTAGCATATGTAATTGGGTTAATGTGTAGAGGCTGTGCATACAGACATAGGATACGTTATTGGGTTAATATGTATTGACTGTGCATACGACTTAGCATTTGTTGTCGTGTTAATTTGCAGATACTGTGCATACAGACTTAGCATATGTTACCAAGATAATGTGTATTGACTGTGCATACAGACTTAGCATATGTTATCAGGTGAAGGTTTACTTACTGTGCATACAGACTTAGCATATGTTATCAGGTTAATGTGAATTGACTGTGCCTAAAGACTTAGCATATGTTGTCTTGTTATTGTGAATTGACTGTGCATACAGATGTAGCATATGTTATCAGGGTAATGTGTAGAGAGTGTTCATACACACTTAGCATATGTCATTGAGTTAATGTGTAGAGGCTGTCCATACAGACTTAGCATATGTTATTGGGTTAATGTGTATTGACTGCGCATACAGACTTAGCATATATTATCAGGTTACTGTGTAAAGACTATGCATACAGACTTAGCATATGTAATCAGGTTAATGTGTATTGACTGTGCATACAGACTTAGCATATGTTATCTGGTTAATGTGCAGAGACTGTACATACACACTTAGCATATGTTATCAAGTTAATGTGTATTGACTGTGCATATAAACTTAGCATATTTTATCAGGATAATGTGTTTTGTTAATGTGCAGAGGCTATGCATACAGACTTAGGATATGTTATCAAATTAATGTGTCGAGACTGTGTAGACAGACTTAGCATATGTTAGCTTAATGTGTATTGACTGAGCATACAGTCTTAGCATATATCAGGTTAATGTGGAGAGACTGTGCATAATGACTTAGCACATGTTATGATGTTAATGCTTCGAGACTGCATACAGACGCAGCATATGTTATCAGGTTAAGGTGCAGAGACTGTGCATACAGGCTTAGCATATGTAATCGGGTTAATGTGTAGAGACTGTGCATACAGACTTAGGATACATTATTGGGTTAATATGTATTGACTGTGCATACGACTTAGCATTTGTTATCGGGTTAATGTGCAGAGACTGTGCATACAGAATTAGCATATGTTATCAGGTGAAGGTGTATTGACTGTGCATACAGATTTGGCATATGTTATCAGGATAATGTGTATTGACTGTGTATATAGACTTAGCATATTTTATCAGGATAATGTGTATTGACTGTGCATACAGAATTAGCATATGTTATCAGGTTAATGGGTAGAAACTGTGCATACACACTTACCATATATTATCGGGTTAAGGTGTAGAGATTGTGCATACAAACTTAGCATATGTTATCAGGTTAATGTGTAGGGACTGTGCATACAGACTTAGCATATGTTATCTGGTTAATGTGTGAGAGACTGTGCATACAGACTTAGCATATGTTATCGGGATAATATGTATTGTCTCTGCATACGACTTAGCATATGTTATCAGGGTAAGGTGTATTGACTGTGCATACAGAATTAGCGTATGTTATCAGCTTAATGTTTAGAGACTGTGCATACAGACTTAGCATATGTTATCAGGTTAATGTGAATTGACTGTGCATACAGACTTAGTATATGTTATCTGGTTAATGTGTAGAGACTGTGCATACAGACTTAGCTTATGTTATCAGGTTAATATGTACTGACTGTGCATACAGACTTAGCATATGTTATCAGGTTAATGTGTATTGACTGTGCATAAAGACTTGCCATATGTTATCAGTATAATCTGTATTGACTGTGCATACAGACTTAACTTATGTTATGCGGTTAATGCGTAGAGGCTGCGCATACAGAATAAACATATGTTAGTGGGTTAATGTGCAGAGACTGTGCATACAGACAGCATAGCTTATCACGTTAATGTGTCAAGGCTATGCATACAGACTTAGCTTATGTTATCGGGTTAATGCTTAGAGATTGTGCATACAAGCTTAGCATATGTTCTCGGGTTTAAGTGTAGAAACTGTGCATACATACTTAGCAGATGTTATTAGGTTAATGTATGGAGACTGTGCATACAGATTTAGCAAATGTTATCGGGTTATTGTGCAAAAACTGTGCATACAGACTTACCATATGTTATCAGTTTAATGTGTATTGACTGTGTATCCAGACGTAGCATATGCTATCTGGTTAATGTGCACAGACTGTGCATACAGGCTTAGCAAATATTATCAGGTTAATGTGTAGAGACTGTGCATACAGACTTAGCATATGTTATCTGGTTAATCTCCAGAAACTGTGCATAAAGACTTAGCATATGTTATCAGGTAATGTGTAGAGACTGTGCATACAGACTGAGCATATGTTATCAGGTTAATGTGTATTGACTGTGCATACAGACTTAACATATGTTATCATGTTAATGTGTAGACACTGTGAATACAGACTTAGCATATGTTATCGGGTTAATGTGTAGAGAGTGTGCATACAGAATTAGCATATGTTATCAGGTTAATTTGTACAGACTGTGCATACAGACTTAGCATATGTTATCAGGTTAAGGTGTAGAGATGGTGTATATCGACTTAGCATATGTTATCAGGTTAATGTGTTTTGACTGTGCATACATACTTACCATAAGTTATCTGGTTAATGTGCAGAGACTGTGGATACAGACTTAGCATATGTTATCAGTTTAATGTGCATTGACTGTGCATACAAACGTAGCATATGTTATCAGGTTAATGTGCAGAGACTATGCATACAGACAGCATATGTTATCATGTTAATGTGTATTGACTGTGTATACAGACTTAGCGTATGTTATCATGTTAATGTGTAGAGACTTTGTATGCAGATTTAGCATATGTTATTTGGTTAATGTGTAAAGACTGGATACAGACTTACCATATGGTACCTGGTTAATGTGTAGTGACTGAGCATACAAACTTGGCATATGTTATGAGGTTAATGCATAGCACCTGTGCATACAGACTTAGCATATGTTATGAGGTTAATATGTACAGACTATGCATACAGACTTAGCATATGTTATCAGTTTAATGTGTATAGACTATGCATACAGACTTAGCATATGTTATCAGGTTAATGTGTATTGACTGTTCATACAGACTTAGCATATGTTATCAGGTTAATGAGTATTGGCTGTGCATTCAGACTTAGCATAATGTATAATTTTAATGTGCAGAGGCTATGCATGCAAAAGTAGCATATATTATCTGGTTAATGTGTATTGACTGTGCATACAGACCTAGTATATGTTATCTGGTTAAAGTGTAGAGACTGTGCATACAGACCTATCATATGTAATTAGGTTAATGTGTAGAGACTGTACATAAAGACTTAGCATATGTTATCAGGTTTATGTGTAAAGACTGTGCATGCCAACTTACCATATGTTATCAGGTTAATGTGTATTGACTGTGCATACAGACTTAGCATATGTTATTGTGTTAATGCGTAGAGATTGTGCATACAGGCTTAGCATATGTTATCGGGTTTAAGTGTAGAAACTGTGCATACAGACTTAGCAGATGTTATCAGGTTAATGTATGGAGACTGTGCATACAGATTTAGCATTTGTTATCAGGTTATTGTGCAAAAACTGTGCATATAGACTTAGCATATGTTTTCAGGTTAATGTGTATTGACTGTGCATAGATACGTAGTATATGCTGTCTGGCTAATGTGTGCAGACTGTGCATATATTCTTAGCAAATGTTGTCAGGTTAATGTATAGAGACTGTGTAAGCAGACTTATCATATGTATTCAGGTTAATGTGTACAGACTGTGCATACAGACTTAGCTTATATTATCAGGTTAAGGTGTAGAGACTGTGGATATAGACTTGACATATGTTATCAGGTAAATGGGTAGAGACTGTGCATATAGACTTAGTATATGTTATCAGGTTAATGTGTCAAGACTGTGCATACAGACTTAGCATATGTTATCTGGTTAATTTCCAGAAACTGTGCATAAAGACTTAGCATATGTTATCAGATTAATGTGTAGAGACTGTGCATACAGATTTAGCATTTGTTATCAGGTTATTGTGCAAAAACTGTGCATATAGACTTAGCATATGTTATCAGGTTAATATGTATTGACTGTGCATAGAGACTTAGCATATGTTATCAAGTTAATGTGTAGAGACTGTGCATGCAGACTTGGCATATGTTATCAGGTTAATGTGTACAGACTGTGCATACAGACTTAGCATATGTTATCAGGTTAATGTGAATTGACTCTGCATTCAGACTTAGCATATGTTTTCTGGTTAATATGTAATGACTGGGCATACAGACTCAGCATATGTTATAAGGGTTAATGTGTAGAGACTGTGCATACAGACAGCATATGTTAACAGGTTAAGATGTAGAGACTGTGAATACAGACTTAACATATGTTATCAGGTTAATGCGTAGAGACTGTGAATACAGACTTAGCATATGTTATCAGGTTAATGCGTAGAGACTGTGCATACAGACTTAGCATATGTTATCACATTATTGTGTAGAGACTGTGCCTACAGACAGCATATGTTATAAGGTTAATGTGTATTGAATGTGCATATAGACTTAGCATATGTTATTGGGTTAATGAGTATTGACTGTGCATACAGACTTAGCATATGTTGTCAGGTTAATGTGTAGATGCTGTGCATACAGACTTAGCATATGTTATTAGTCTAATGTGCAGAGATTGTGCATACAGATTTAACATATGTTATCAGGTCAATGTGTAGAGACTGTGCATACAGACTTAGCATAAGCTATCAGGTTAATGTATAGAGACTATGCATACAGACTTAGTATATCTTATCAGGTCAATGTGTATTGACTGTCCATATAGACTTAGCATATGTTATCACATTAATGTGTAGATACTGTGCATACAGACGTAGCTTATGTTATTGGGTTAATGTGTAGAGATGGTACATACAAACTTAGCATAGGTTATCAGGTTAATGTGTATTGTCGGTGCATATAGACTTAGCATATGTTATTGTGTTAATGAGTATTGACTGTGCATACAGACTTAGAATATCTTATCAGGTTAATGTGTATTGACTGTCCATATAGACTTAGCATATGTTATCACATTAATGTGTAGATACTGTGCATACAGACGTAGCTTATGTTATTGGGTTAATGTGTATTGACTGCGCATACAGACTTAGCATAAGCTATCAGGTTAATGTATAGAGACTATGCATACAGACTTAGTATATCTTATCAGGTCAATGTGTATTGACTGTGCATACAGACTTAGCATATGTTATTAGGTTAATGCGTAGAGACTGTGCATACAGACTTAGTATATGTTATCACATTATTGTGTAGAGACTGTGCATACAGACAGCATATGTTATCAGGTTAATGTGTATTGAATGTGCATATAGACTTAGCATATGTTATTGGGTTAATGAGTATTGACTGTGCATACAGACTTAGCATATGTTGTCAGGTTAATGTGTAGATACTGTGCATACAGACTTAGCATATGTTATCAAGTTAATGGGCAGAGATTGTGCATACATATTTAGCATATGTTATCAGGTCAATGTGTAGAGACTGTGCATACAGACTTAGACAATGTTATCAGGTTAATGAGTAGAGATGGTACATACAAACTTAGCATAGGTTATCAGGTTAATGTGTATTGACTGTGCATATGTTATAAGGTTAATGTCTAGAGACTGTGCATACAGACTTAGCAAATGTTATAGGTTAATGTGTAGAGATGGTACATACAAACTTAGCATAGGTTATCAGGTTAATGTGTATTGACTGTCCATATAGACTTAGCATATGTTATCACATTAATGTGTAGAGACTGTGCATACAGACTTAGCTTATGTTATCGGGTTAATGTGTATTGACTGCGCATACAGACTTAGCATAAGTTATCAGGTTAATGTATAGAGACTATGCATACAGACTTAGTATATGTTATCAGGTCAATGTGTATTGACTGCATACAGACTTAGCATATGTTATCTGGTTAATGTGCAGAGACTGTAAATACACACTTAGCATATGTTATAATGTTAATGTGCATTGACTGTTCAGACAGACTTAGCATATGTTATCTGGTTAATGTGCAGAGACTGTACATACACACTTAGCATATGGTATAAAGTTAATGTGTATTGACTGTGCATACATACTTAGCATATGTTTTGTTAATGTGCAGAGGCTGTGCATACAGACTTAGGATATGTCCTCAAATTAATGTGGAGACTGTGTTTAAATACTTAGCATATGTTAGGTTAATGTGTATTGACTGGGCATACAGACTTAGCATATGTTATCAGGTTAAGGTACAGAAACTGTGCATACAGACTTAGCATATGTAATCGGGTTAATGAGTAGAGGCTGTGCATACAGACATAGGATACGTTATCGGGTTGATATGTATTGACTGTGCATACGATTTAGCATTTGTTGTCGTGTTAATTTGCAGATACTGTGCATACAGACTTAGCATATGTTACCAAGATAATGTGTATTGACTGTGCATACAGACTTAGCATATGTTATCAGGTGAAGGTTTACTTACTGTGCATACAGACTTAGCATATGTTATCAAGTTAATGTGAATTGACTGTGCCTAAAGACTTAGCATATATTGTCTTGTTATTGTGAATTGACTGTGCATACAGATGTAGCATATGTTATCAGGGTAATGTGTAGAGAGTGTTCATACACACTTAGCATATGTCATCGAGTTAATGTGTAGAGACTGTCCATACACACTTAGCATATGTCATTGAGTTAATGTGTAGAGGCTGTCCATACAGACTTAGCATATGTTATTGGGTTAATGTGTATTGACTGCGCATACAGACTTAGCATATATTATCAGGTTACTGTGTAAAGACTATGCATACAGACTTAGCATATGTAATCAGGTTAATGTGTATTGACTGTGCATACAGACTTAGCATATGTTATCTGGTTAATGTGCAGAGACTGTACATACACACTTAGCATATGTTATCAAGTTAATGTGTCTTGACTGTGCATATAAACTTAACATATTTTATCAGGATAATGTGTTTTGTTAATGTGCAGAGGCTATGCATACAGACTTAGGATATGTTATCAAATTAATGTGTCGAGACTGTGTATACAGACTTAGCATATGTTAGCTTAATGTGTATTGACTGAGCATACAGTCTTAGCATATATCAGGTTAATGTGTAGAGACTGTGCATAATGACTTAGCACATGTTATGATGTTAATGCTTCGAGACTGCATACAGACGCAGCATATGTTATCAGGTTAAGGTGCAGAGACTGTGCATACAGGCTTAGCATATGTAATCGGGTTAATGTGTAGAGACTTTGCATACAGACTTAGGATACGTTATTGGGTTAATATGTATTGACTGTGCATACGACTTAGCATTTGTTATCGGGTTAATGTGCAGAGACTGTGCATACAGAATTAGCATATGTTATCAGGTGAAGGTGTATTGACTGTGCATACAGATTTGGCATATGTTATCAGGATAATGTGTATTGATTGTGTATATAGACTTAGCATATTTTATCAGGATAATGTGTATTGACTGTGCATACAGAATTAGCATATGTTATCAGGTTAATGGGTAGAAACTGTGCATACACACTTACCATATATTATCGGGTTAAGGTGTAGAGATTGTGCATACAAACTTAGCATATGTTATCAGGTTAATGTGTAGGGACTGTGCATACAGACTTAGCATATGTTATCTGGTTAATGTGTGAGAGACTGTGCATACAGACTTAGCATATGTTATCGGGATAATATGTATTGTCTCTGCATACGACTTAGCATATGTTATCAGGGTAAGGTGTATTGACTGTGCATACAGAATTAGCGTATGTTATCAGCTTAATGTTTAGAGACTGTGCATACAGACTTAGCATATGTTATCAGGTTAATGTGAATTGACTGTGCATACAGACTTAATATATGTTATCTGGTTAATGTGTAGAGACTGTGCATACAGACTTAGCTTATGTTATCAGGTTAATATGTACTGACTGTGCATACAGACTTAGCATATGTTATCAGGTTAATGTGTATTGACTGTGCATATAGACTTGCCATATGTTATCAGTATAATCTGTATTGACTGTGCATACAGACTTAACTTATGTTATGCGGTTAATGCGTAGAGGCTGCGCATACAGAATAAACATATGTTAGTGGGTTAATGTGCAGAGACTGTGCATACAGACAGCATAGCTTATCACGTTAATGTGTCAAGGCTATGCATACAGACTTAGCTTATGTTATCGGGTTAATGCTTAGAGATTGTGCATACAAGCTTAGCATATGTTCTCGGGTTTAAGTGTAGAAACTGTGCATACATACTTAGCAGATGTTATTAGGTTAATGTATGGAGACTGTGCATACAGATTTAGCAAATGTTATCGGGTTATTGTGCAAAAACTGTGCATACAGACTTACCATATGTTATCAGTTTAATGTGTATTGACTGTGCATCCAGACGTAGCATATGCTATCTGGTTAAAGTGCACAGACTGTGCATACAGGCTTAAGCAAATATTATCAGGTTAATGTGTAGAGACTGTGCATATAGACTTAGTATATCTTATCAGGTTAATGTGTCGAGACTGTGCATACAGACTTAGCATATGTTATCTGGTTAATCTCCAGAAACTGTGCATAAAGACTTAGCATATGTTATCAGGTAATGCGTAGAGACTGTGCATACAGACTGAGCATATGTTATCAGGTTAATGTGTATTGACTGTGCATACAGACTTAACATATGTTATCATGTTAATGTGTAGACACTGTGAATACAGACTTAGCATATGTTATCGGGTTAATGTGTAGAGAGTGTGCATACAGAATTAGCATATGTTATCAGGTTAATTTGTACAGACTGTGCATACAGATTTAGCATATGTTATCAGGTTAAGGTGTAGAGATGGTGTATATCGACTTAACATATGTTATCAGGTTAATGTGTTTTGACTGTGCATACATACTTACCATAAGTTATCTGGTTAATGTGCAGAGACTGTGGATACAGACTTAGCATATGTTATCACTTTAATGTGCATTGACTGTGCATACAAACGTAGCATATGTTATCAGGTTAATGTGCAGAGACTATGCATACAGACAGCATATGTTATCATGTTAATGTGTATTGACTGTGTATACAGACTTAGCATATGTTATCATGTTAATGTGTAGAGACTTTGTATGCAGATTTAGCATATGTTATTTGGTTAATGTGTAGAGACTGGATACAGACTTACCATATGGTACCTGGTTAATGTGTAGTGACTGAGCATACAAACTTGGCATATGTTATGAGGTTAATGCATAGTACCTGTGCATACAGACTTAGCATATGTTATGAGGTTAATATGTACAGACTATGCATACAGACTTAGCATATGTTATCAGTTTAATGTGTATAGACTATGCATACAGACTTAGCATATGTTACCAGGTTAATGTGTATTGACTGTGCATACAGACTTAGCATATGTTATCAGGTTAATGAGTATTGGCTGTGCATTCAGACTTAGGATAATGTATAATTTTAATGTGCAGAGGCTATGCATGCAAAAGTAGCATATATTATCTGGTTAATGTGTATTGACTGTGCATACAGACCTATTATA
Organism: Protopterus annectens; assembly: GCF_019279795.1. NCBI lineage: Eukaryota > Metazoa > Chordata > Ceratodontiformes > Protopteridae > Protopterus > Protopterus annectens. The sequence continues at coordinate 1,492,252,220 of NC_056726.1, forward strand.
TGTTATCTGGTTAAAGTGTAGAGACTGTGCATACAGACCTATCATATGTAATTAGGTTAATGTGTAGAGACTGTACATAAAGTCTTAGCATATGTTATCAGGTTTATGTGTAAAGACTGTGCATGCCAACTTACCATATGTTATCAGGTTAATGTGTATTGACTGTGCATACAGACTTAGCGTATGTTATTGTGTTAATGCGTAGAGATTGTGCATACAGGCTTAGCATATGTTATCGGGTTTAAGTGTAGAAACTGTGCATACAGACTTAGCAGATGTTATCAGGTTAATGTATGGAGACTGTGCATACAGATTTAGCATTTGTTATCAGGTTATTGTGCAAAAACTGTGCATATAGACTTAGCATATGTTTTCAGGTTATTGTGTATTTACTGTGCATAGATACTTAGCATATGCTGTCTGGCTAATGTGTGCAGACTGTGCATATATTCTTAGCAAATGTTGTCAGGTTAATGTATAGAGACTGTGTAAGCAGACTTATCATATGTTATCAGGTTAATGTGTACAGACTGTGCATACAGACTTAGCATATGTTATCAGGTTAAGGTGTAGAGACTGTGGATATAGACTTGACATATGTTATCAGGTAAATGGGTAGAGACTGTGCATATAGACTAGGTATATGTTATCAGGTTAATGTGTCGAGACTGTGCATACAGACTTAGCATATGTTATCTGGTTAATTTCCAGAAACTGTGCATAAAGACTTAGCATATGTTATCAGATTAATGTGTAGAGACTGTGCATACAGATTTAGCATTTGTTATCAGGTTATTGTGCAAAAACTGTGCATATAGACTTAGCATATGTTATCAGGTTAATATGTATTGACTGTGCATAGAGACTTAGCATATGTTATCAAGTTAATGTGTAGAGACTGTGCATGCAGACTTAGCATATGTTATCAGGTTAATGTGTACAGACTGTGCATACAGACTTAGCATATGTTATCAGGTTAATGTGTTTTGACTGTGCATATATACTTAGCATATGTTATCTGGTTAATGTGCTGAGACTGTGGACACAGACAGCATATGTTATCAGTTTAATGTGTAATGACTGTGCATACAAACGTAGCATATGTTATCAGGTTAATGTGCAGAGACTATGCATACAGACAGCATATGTTAACAGGTTAATGTGCACTGACTGCGCATACAGACTTAGCATATGTTATCATGCTAATGTGTAGAGACTGCACATGCAGATTTAGCATATTTTATGTGGTTAATGTGTAGAGACTGTGCATACAAATTTAGCATATATTATGAGGTTAATGCGTAGAGACTTTGCATGCAGACTTAGCATATGTTATTAAGTTAATGTGTAGAGACTGTGGATACAGACAGCATATGTTAACAGGTTAATGTGCACTGACTCTGCATACAGACTTAGCATATGTTATCAGGTTAATGTGTACTGACTCTGCATACAGACTTAGCATATGTTATGAGGTTAATGCATAGCGACTGTCCATGCAGACTTAGCATATGTTATGAGGTTAATGTGTACAGACTATGCATACAGACTTTGTATATGTTATCAGGTTAATGTGTATTGACTGTGCATTCAGACCTAGCATATGTTAGGTTAATGGTTAATGTTTTTTGATTGTGCATTCAGACTTAGAATATATTATTAAGTTAATGTGTAGACTGTGCATGCAGGCCTAGCATATGTTAACTGCTTAATGTGTATAGACTGTGCATACAAACAACATATGTTATGAGGTTAATGCACAGAGGTTATGCATACAGATTTAGCATATGTTAATAGGTTAATGTATAATATACTGATCCCAAGGATATTGCAAATCTCCTGGCAGATCATTTAGTGCCACGTTCACCTCCCTCTCACCCTCTAAAGGGCCCATCTCTATACCAAAAGATTGCCAAATTGCAGTAATCAAGGCCACACTGGTAGAAACTGCACTCTCCAAAGCTAAGAATACAGCATCCATGAGAGCAGATGACATCCTGGGCTGTGTTCTACATGAACTTTAAAATGAACTGGCACCTCACCTAAGTGTCATGTTTAATCATAGCCTCACCACCTCAGGCTTTGTGCCCACGGAGTGGTGCACAGCTACTGTTATCCCACTCCAGAAGGGGGATCCATCTTTGATCCCGGGAACTATCTTCCCATCTGTCTGACGAGCCTCATCTGCAAAGGCATGGAATGCATTATCATGGAACTTATAAACAAAAATTTTGACAACCTTCAAACACTGGACCCTACCTAATTTGGGTTTGTGAAGGGCCAATCTTGACTCCTGACCTGATTGACTTCTTTGAATCAGTCTCCAGAGCTGGGGATGAGGGTAAGGTGGTCCAAACAGCCTATCTGGACCTCGACAAGGCCTTCAACACCATCCACCACTCTGGAATCATAGATAAACTTACTAAGCTGGGCATAAATCCCTACGTCACTCAATGGGTTGCCATCTGGCTTACTGACAGAACCAAGACTGTAAAAGTAGCTGACTCCAAATCCAGCTCCAGACAAGTGACAAGTGGAGTACCTCAGGGTTCAGTCCTCGGATCACTCTTGTTTGCGTCTACTTCTCTGAAGTACAGGCCAACACTAAGGGACTCTGGATGACAAAGTTCGCAGATGACTGCAAACTGGAAGCCACTACTGAATCCCAAAATGATGTGGGTATTCTACAAAAGGGCCTTACAGAAACAGATGCTTGGTGCCAGAGCCATAGGTACAAGCTTAATGCTAAGAAATGTATAGTATCCCCTTTGGGAAAAACCATGTACCCATGAATTACCACACAGGTGGTAGTACACTAAACACTGAATGTCTGATGAGAGACACAGGGATGCAGGTGGACAGTGGTCTCACCTTCAATAAACACATCTTCACAACAGTCAGGAAATCCTTTTATGTGGCAAACCTCATCACTATGGGCTTTTCATCCAGAAAAAAGGAGGTCATTGTCCCACTGTACTCATCCCTCATTAGATCCATTATAGAGTACAATGCCCCTTTTGCTATGTACCTCACAAGACATCTGCAACAGCTGGAAAGGCCGCAGAAATACCTCACTAAAAGAATCACAGATCTAAAGCAGATGCCCTATGCAGACCATATAAAAAAACTCCAGCTATACTCTGTGGCATATCGTCTATTCAAAGATGATCTCTGCTTAACATACAAGGTCATGTCAAACCCTGAGCTATTAGACATGGTCCAATTAAAAAAATCCCAATCCCTTAGAGCCACACGCTACAGAAATCTAGACCTTACCATCATAATGAAGAAAACATGCTTTAGGGATAGGTTACTGACCCAGAGACTCCTCATACTCTGGAATAGACTGCCCGTACATGTCAAGCAGAGCGCCTCCTTGGCCCTCTTCAAAAGGAACCTTGACAATTGGATGGGAGATAGAAAATTAACCCCGGGGATAATGTCAGTTGCCCTGCTAGACAGGGGTCCAGGGAAGTAAATATTGTGGAAAGAAATATCCAGGGAATTGTTATGGCTAGGTTTGTATTAGCCCTAGGGGCAATAGCCTAGTAACAACCTATGAAGCTATGAACCTATGACTGTGAATACCGACTTAGCATATGTTATTGGGTAAATGGGTAGAGACTGTGCATACAGACTTAGCATATTTTATCAGGTTAATGTGTCGAGACAGTGCATACAGACATAGCATATGTTATCAGGTTAATGTGTATTGACTGTGCATACAGACTTAACATATGTTATCAGGTTAATTTGTATTGACTGTGCATACAGACTTAGCACATGTTATCAGGATAATGTGTAGAGACTGTGCATACAGCCTTAGCGTATGTTTTCAGGTTAATGTGTAGAGAGTGTGCATGCAGACTTAGCATATGTTATCAGGTTACTGTGTATTGACTGTGCATACAGACTAAGCATATGTAGTCTGGTTAACGTATAGAGACTGTGAATACAGACGTAGCATATGTTATCAGGTTAAGGTGTAGAGACTGTGCACTCAGACTTAGCATATATTATCAGGTTAAGGTATATTAACTGTGCATACAGCCTTAGCATGTGTTATCAGGTTAATGGGTAGGCCCTATGCATACAGATTTAGCGTATGTTATTGGGTTAATGTGAATTGACTGGGCATACACACTTAGCACATCTTATTAGGTAATATGTATTGTCTGTGCATACAGACATAGCGTATGTTATGAGGTTAATGTGCAGAGATTATGCATACAGACAGCATATGTTATCAAGTTAATGTGTAGAGACTGTAAATACAGACTTAGCATATGTTATCTGGTTAATGTGCAGAGACTGTGCATACAGACTTAGCATATGTTATTAGGTTAATGTGTAATGATTCTCTCATACAGACTTAGCATATGTTAATAGGTTAATGTGTAGAGAATGTTCGAATAGAATTAGCATATGTTATCTGGTTAATATGCAGAGACTGTGCATATAGACTTAGCATGTGTTATCAGGTTAATGTCTACAGACTGTGCATACAGACTTATCATATGGTATTGGGTTAATGTGTAGATACTGTGCATTCAGACTTAGCATATCATATGTTAATTTGTAGGGACTGTGCATACAGACTTAGCATGTGTTAACAGGTTAATCTGTATTGACTGTGCGTACAGACATAGCATATGTAATGAGCTTAATGCTTAGAGACTGTGCATACGGACTTAGCATGTGTTATGAGGTTAATGCATAGAGGCTATGCATACAGACTTGGCACATGTTATCGGGTTAATGTACATTGACTGTGCATACAGACTTAGCATATGTTATCAGGTTAATGGGTAGAGATTGTGCATACAGTCTTAGCATATATTATTGGGTTAATGTGTATTGACTCTGCATACAGACAACATATTTTATGTTAATGTGCAGAGACTGTGCAAATAGATTTAGCATATGTTATATGGTTAATGTCTAGAGACTGTGCATACAGACTTAGCATATTTTATTAGGTTAATGTGTAGAGACTCTGTATTCAGACTTAGCATTTTTATCAGATTAATGTGTAGAGGCTATGCATACAGAATTAGCATATGTCATCAGGTTAATGTGCAGAGGCTATGCATGCAGAAGTAGTATATGTTATCCCGTTAATGTGTATTGACTGTGCATACAGACTTAGCATATGTTATTGAGTTAATGTGTAGAGACTGTGCATACAGACTTATCATACGTTATTAGGTTAATGTGTAGATATTGTGAATAAAGACTTAGCATATGTTATCAGGTTCATGTGTAGAGACTGTGTATACAGACTTACCATATGTTATCAGTTTAATCTGTATTGACTGTGCATACAGACTTAACTTCTGTTATGCAGTTAATGCGTAGAGGCTGTGCATACAGTATAAGCATATGTTACTGGGTTAATGTGCAGAGACTGTACATACAGACTTAGCATAGCTTATCACGTTAATATATCGAGACTGTGCATACAGACTTAGCTTATGTTATTGGGATAATGCGTAGTGATTGTGCATACAAGCTTAGCATAATTTTATGGGTTTAAGTGTAGAAACTGTGCATACAGACTTAGCAGATGTTATCAGGTTAATGTATGGAGACTGTCCATTCAGATGTAACAAATGTTATCAGGTTATTGTGCAAAAACTGTGCATACAGACTTACCATATGTTATCAGTTTAATGTGTATTAACTGTGCATACAGACTTAGCATATACTATCTGGTTAATGTGTACAGACTGTGCATACAGGCTTAGCAAATATTATCAGGTTAATGTGTCGAGACTGTGCATACAGACTTAGCATATGTTATCTGGTTAATGTCCAGAAACTGTGCATAAAGACTTAGCATATGTTATCAGGTTAATGTGTAGAGACTGTGCATACAGACTTAACATATGTTATTATGTTAAGGTGTAGAGGCTGTGAATACAGACTTGGCATATCTTATCGGGTTAATGTGCAGAGAGTGTGCATACAGAATTAGCATATGTTATCAGGTTAATGTGTGCAGACTGTGCATACAGACTTAGCATATGTTATTAAGTTAAGGTGTAGAGACTGTGGATATAGACTTGACATATGTTATCAGGTTAATAGGTAGAGACTGTGTATACCGACTTAGCATATGTTATCAGGTTAATGTTTTTTGACTGTGCATACATACTTAGCATAAGTTATCTGGTTAATGTGCAGACACTGTGGATACAGACTTAGCATATGTAATCAGTTTAATGTGCATTGACTGTGCATACAAATGTAACATATGTTATCAGGTTAATGTGCAGAGACTATGCATACAGATAGCATATGTTATCAGGTTAATGTGTATTGACTGTGCATACAGACTTAGCATATGTTATCATGTTCATGTGTAGAGACTTTGTATGCAGATTTAGCATATGTTATTTGGTTAATGTGTAGAGACTGTGCATACAAATTTAACATATATTATGAGTTTAATTAATAGAGACTTTGCATACAGACTTAGCATATGTTATCAGGTTAATTTGTGCAGACTATGCATACAGACTTAGCATATGTTATCAGGTTAATGTGTACAGACTATGCATACAGACTTAGCATATGCTATCAGGTTAATGTGTATTGACTGTGCATACAGACTTAGTATATGTTATTGGGTAAATGTGTAGTGACTGTGCATACAGACCTATTATATGTAACTAGGTTAATGTGTAGAGACTGTACATAAAGACTTAGCATATGTTATCAGGTTTTTGTGTAGAGACTGTGCATGCCGACTTACCATGTGTTATCAGGTTAATGTGTATTGTCTTTGCATACAGACTTAGCTTATGTTATTGTGTTAACTCGTAGAGATTGTGCATACAGGCTTAGCATATGTTATCAGGTTTAAGTGTAGAAACTGTGCATACAGACTTAGCAGATGTTATCAGGTTAATGTATGGAGACTGTACATACAGATTTAGCATATGTTATCAGGTTATTGTGCAAAAATTGTGCATACAGACTTACCATATCTTATCAGGTTAATGTGTATTGACTGTGAATACATACGTAGCATATGCTGTCTGGTTAATATGTGCAGACTGTGCTTACATTCTTAGCAACTGTTATCAGGTTAATGTGTAGAGACTGTACAAGCAGACTTAGCATATGTTATCAGGTTAATGTGTACAGACTGTGCATACAGACTTAGCATATGTTATCAGGTTAAGGTGTAGGACTGTGGATATAGACTTGACATACGTTATCAGGTTAATGGGTAGAGACTGTGCATATAGACTTAGTATATGTTATCAGGTTAATGTGTAGGACTGTGGATATAGATGACATATGTTATCAGGTTACTGTGTATTGACTGTGCATACAGACTAAGCATATGTAGTCTGGTTAATGTATAGAGACTGTGCATACAGACGTAGCATATGTTATCAGGTTAAGGTGTAGAGACTGTGCATTCAGAATTGGCATATATTATCAGGTTAATGTATATTTACTGTGCATACAGCCTTAGCATGTGTTATCAGGTTAATGGGTAGGCACTATGCATACAGATTTAGCATATGTTATCGGGTTAATGTGAATTGACTGTGCATACAGACTTAGCACATGTTATTAGGTAATATGTATTGACTGTGCATACAGACATAGCATATGTTATCAGGTTAATGTGCAGAGATTGTGCATACAGACAGCATATGTTATCAGGTTAATGTGTAGAGTCTGTAAATACAGACTTAATATATGGTATTGGGTTAATGTGAAGAGACTGTTCATACAGACGTAGCATATGTTATTTGGTTAATGTGTAGAGACTGTGCATACAGACTTAGCATATGTTATCTGGTTAGTGTGCGGAGACTGTGCATACAGACTTAACATATGTTATTAGGTTAATGTGTAATGATTCTCTCATACAGACTTAGCATATGTTAATGGGTTAATGTGAAGAGAATGTTCAAATTGAATTAGCATATGGTATCTGGTTAATGTGCAAAGACTGTGCATATAGACTTAGCATCTGTTATCAGGTTAATGTCTAGAGACTGTGCATACAGACTTATCATATGGTATTGGGTTAATGTGTAGATACTGTGCATTCAGACTTAGCATATCTTATCATGTTAATTTGTAGGGACTGTGCATACAGACTTAGCATATGTTATCAGGTTAATGTGCAGAGACTGTGCATACAGACTGAGCATGTGTTATCAGGTTAATCTGTATTGACTGTGCGTACAGACATAGCATATGTAATGAGGTTAATGCTTAGAGACTGTGCATACAGATTTAGCATGTTATGAGGTTAATGCATAGAGGCTATGCATACAGACTTAGCACATGTTATCGGGTTAATGTGCATTGACTGTGCATACAGACTTAGCATATGTTATCAGGTTAATGGGTAAAGATTGTGCATACAGTCTTAACATATATTATCGGGTTAATGTGTATTGACTCTGCATACAGACAACATATTTTATGTTAATGTGCAGGGACTGTGCATACAGACTTAGCATATGTTATATGGTTAATGTCTAGAGACTGTGCATACAGACTTAGCATATTTTATCAGGTTAATGTGTAGAGACTGTGTATACAGACTTAGCATTTTTATCAGATTAATGTGTAGAGGCTATGCATACAGACTTAGCATATGTCATCAGGTTAATGTGTAGAGGCTATGCATGCAGAAGTAGCATATTTTATCCGGTTAGTGTGTATTGACTGTGCATACAGACTTAGCATATGTTATTGGGTTAATGTGTAGAGACTGTGCATACAGACTTATCATACGTTATTAGGTTAATGTGTAGAGATTGTGAATAAAGACTTAGCATATGTTATCAGGTTCATGTGTAGAGACTGTGCATACAGATTTAGCAAATGTTATCGGGTTATTGTGCAAAAACTACGCATACAGACTTACCATATGTTATCAGTTTAATGTGTATTAACTGTGCATACAGGCGTAGCATATGTTATCAGGTTAATGTGTAGAGACTGTGGATATAGACTTGACATATGTTATCAGGTTAATGGGTAGAGACTGTGCATACAGACTTAGCATATGTTATCTGGTTAATGCCAAGAAACTGTGTATGCAGACTTAGCATATGTTATCAGCTTAATGTGTACAGACTGTGCATACAGACTTAGCATATGGTATCAGGTTAATGTGTACAGACTGTGCATACATATTTAGCATATGTTATCAGGTTAATGTGCAGCGACTATGCATGCAGACAGCATATGTTAACAGGTTAATGTGTACTGACTCTGCATACAGACTTAGCATATGTTATAATGCTATTGTGTAGAGACTGTGGATACGGACTTACCAAATGGTATCTGGTTAATGTTTAGACACTGAGCATACAAACTTAGCATATGTTATGAGGTTAATGCATAGCGACTGTGCATACAGACTTAGCATATGTTATCAGGTTAATGTGTAAAGACTATGCATACAGACTTAGCATATGTTATCAGTTTAATGTGTATTGACTGTGGATACAGACTTAGCATATGTTATATGGTTAATGTCTAGAGACTGTGCATACAGACAAAGCATATTTTATTAGGTTAATATGTAGAGACTCTGTATTCAGACTTAGCATTTTTATCATATTTATGTTTAGATGTTATTCATATAGAATTAGCATATGTTATCAGGTTAATGTGTAGAAGCTATGCATGGAGAAGTAGTATATGTTATCCGGTTAATGTGTATTGATTGTGTATACAGACTTACCATATGTTATTGAGTTAATGTGTAGAGACTGTGCATACAGACTTACCATATGTTATCAGTTTAATCTGTATTGACTGTGCATACAGACTTAACTTCTGTTATGCAGTTAATGCGTAGAGGCTGCGCATACAGAATAAGCATATGTTATTGGGTTAATGTGCAGAGACTGTACCTACAGACTTAGCATAGCTTATCACGTTAATGTATCGAGACTGTGCATAGAGACTTAGCTTATGTTATCGGGTTAATGCATAGAGATTGTGCATACAAGCTTAGCATAATTTTTTGGGTTTAAGTGTAGAAACTGTGCATACAGACTTAGCAGATGTTATCAGGTTAATGTATGGAGACTGTCCATACAGATTTAGCAAATGTTATCAGGTTATTGTGCAAAAACTGTGCATACAGACTTACCATATGTTATCAGTTTAATGTGTATTAACTGTGCATACAGACTTAGCATATACTATCTGGTTAATGTGTACAGACTGTGCATACAGGCTTAGCAAATATTATCAGGTTAATGTGTAGAGACTGTGCATATAGACTTAGTATAAGTTATCAGGTTAATGTGTCGGGTCTGTGCATACAGACTTAGCATATGTTATCTGGTTAATGTCCAGAAACTGTGCATAAAGACTTAGCATATGTTATCAGGTTAATGTGTAGAGACTGTGCATACAGACTTAGCGTATGTTATCAAGTTAATGTGTATTGACTGTGCATACAGACTTAACATATGTTATTATGTTAAGGTGTAGAGACTGTGAATACAGACTTAGCATATCTTATTAGGTTAATGTGTAGAGAGTGTGCATACAGAATTAGCATATGTTATCAGGTTAATGTGTGCAGACTGTGCATACAGACTTAGCATATGTTATCAGGTTAAGGTGTAGAGACTGTGGATATAGATTTGACATATGTTATCAGGTTAATGGGTAGAGACTGTGTATACCGACTTAGCATATGTTATCAGGTTAATGTGTTTTGACTGTGCATACATACTTAGCATAAGTTATCTGGTTAATGTGCAGACACTGTGGATACAGACTTAGCATATGTTATCAGTTTAATGTGCATTGACTGTGCATACAAATGTAACATATGTTATCAGGTTAATGTGCAGAGACTATGCATACAGACAGCATATGTTATCAGGTTAATGTGTATTGACTGTGCATACAGACTTAGCATATGCTATCATTTTCACGTGTAGAGACTTTGTATGCAGATTTAGCATATGTTATTTGGTTAATGTGTAGAGACTGTGCATACAAATTTAGCATATATTATGAGGTTAATTAATAGAGGCTTTGCATACAAACTTAGCATATGTTATCAAGTTAATGTTTAGAGACTGGATACAGACTTACCATATGGTATCTGGTTAATGTGTAGTGACTGAGCATACAAACTTGGCATATGTTATGATGTTAATGCAGCATAAGTTATCAGGTTAATTTGTACAGACTATGCATACTGACTTAGCATATGTTATCAGGTTAATGTGTACAGACTATGCATACAGACTTAGCATATGTTATCAGGTTAATGTGTATTGACTGTGCATACAGACTTAGTATATGTTATTGGGTAAATGTGTAGAGACTGTGCATACAGACCTATTATATGTAACTAGGTTAATGTGTAGAGACTGTACATAAAAACTTAGCATATGTTATCAGGTTTATGTGTAGAGACTGTGCATGCCGACTTACCATGTGTTATCAGGTTAATGTGTATTGTCTTTGCATACAGACTTAGCTTATGTTATTGTGTTAACTCGTAGAGATTGTGCATACAGGCTTAGCATATGTTATCAGGTTTAAGTGTGGAAACTGTGCATACAGACTTAGCAGATGTTATCAGGTTAATGTATGGAGACTGTACATACAGTTTTAGCATATGTTATCAGGTTATTGTGCAAAAACTGTGCATACAGACTTAGCATATGTTATCAGGTTAATGTGTATTGACTGTGAATACATATGTAGCATATGCTGTCTGGTTAATATGTGCAGACTGTGCTTACATTTTTAGCAACTGTTATCAGGTTAATGTGTAGAGACTGTACAAGCAGACTTAGCATATGTTATCAGGTTAATGTGTACAGACTGTGCATACAGACTTAGCATATGTTATCAGGTTAAGGTGTAGGACTGTGGATATAGACTTGACATACGTTATCAAGTTAATGGGTAGAGACTGTGCATGTAGACTTAGTATATGTTATCAGGTTAATGTGTAGGACTGTGGATATAGACTTGACATATGTTATCAGGTTACTGTGTATTGACTGTGCATACAAACTAAGCATATGTAGTCTGGTTAATGTATAGAGAATGTGCATACAGACGTATCATATGTTATCAGGTTAAGGTGTAGAGACTGTGCATTCAGACTTAGAATATATTATCAGGTTAATGTATATTTACTGTGCATACAGCCTTAGCATGTGTTATCAGGTTAATGGGTAGGCACTATGCATACAGATTTAGCGTATGTTATCGGGTTAATGTGAATTGACTGTGCATACAGACTTAGCACATCTTATTAGGTAATATGTATTGACTGTGCATACAGACATAGCATATGTTATTTGGTTAATGTGTAGAGACTGTGCATACGGACTTAGCATATGTTATCTGGTTAATGTGCAGAGACTGTGCATACAGACTTAACATATGTTATTAGGTTAATGTGTAATGATTCTCTCATACAGGCTTAGCATATGTTAATGGGTTAATGTGTAGATACTGTGCATTCAGACTTAGCATATCTTATCATGTTAATTTGTAGGGACTGTGCATACAGACTTAGCATATGTTATCAGGTTAATGTGCAGTGACTGTGCATACAGACTTAGCATGTGTTATCAGGTTAATCTGTATTGACTGTGCGTACAGACATAGCATATGTACTGAGGTTAATGCTTAGAGACTGTGCATACAGACTTAGCATGTTATGAGGTTAATGCATAGAGGCTATGCATACAGACTTAGCACATGTTATCGGGTTAATGTGCATTGACTGTGCATACAGACTTAGCATATGTTATCAGGTTAATGTGTACAGACTGTGCATACATACTTAGCATATGTTATCTGGTTAATTTGCAGAGAATGTGGATACAGACAGCATATGTTATCAGTTTAATGTGTATTGACTGTGCATACAAACATAGCATATGTTATCAGGTTAATGTGCAGAGACTATGCATGCAGACAGCATATGTTAACAGGTTAATGTGTACTGACTCTGCATACAGACTTAGCATATGTTATCAGGTTAATGTGTACAGACTATGCATACAGACTTAGCATATGTTATCAGGTTAATGTGTATTGACTGTGCATTCAGACCTAGCATATGTTAGGTTAATGGTTAATGTTTTTTGATTGTGCATTCAGACTTAGAATATATTATTAAGTTAATGTGTAGACTGTGCATGCAGACCTAGCATATGTTAACTGCTTAATGTGTATAGACTGTGCATACAAACAACATATGTTATGAGGTTAATGCACAGAGGTTATGCATACAGATTTAGCATATGTTAATAGGTTAATGTATAATATACTGATCCCAAGGATATTGCAAATCTCCTGGCAGATCATTTAGTGCCAAGTTCACCTCCCTCTCACCCTCTAAAGGGCCCATCTCTATACCAAAAGATTGCCAAATTCTGGTAATCATGGCCACACTGGTAGAAACTGCACTCTACATAGCTAAGAATACCGCATCCATGAGAGCAGATGACATCCTGGGCTGTGTACAACATGAACTTTAAAATGAACTGGCACCTCACCTAAGTGTCATGTTTAATCATAGTCTCACCTCCTCAGGCTTTGTGCCCACTGGGTGGTGCACAGCTACAGTTATCCCACACCACAAGGGGGAATCCATCTTGGATCCCGGGAACTATCTTCCCATTTATCTGATGAGCCTCATCTGCAAGGGCATGGAATGCATTATCATGGAATTTATAAACAAAGATTTTGACAACCTTCAAACACTGGACCCTACCTAATTTGGGTTTGTGAAGGGCCAGTCTTGACTCCTGAACCTGATTGACTTCTTTGAATCAATCTCCAAAGCTGGGGATGAGGGTAAGGTGGTCCAAACAGCCTGTCTGGACCTCGCCAAGGCCTTCAACACTATCCACCGCTCTGGAATCATAGATAAACTTACTAAGCTGGGCATAAATCCCTATGTCACTCAATGGGTTGCCATCTGGCTTACTGAAAGAACCAAGACTGTAAAAGTAGCCGACTCCAAATCCAGCTCCAGACAAGTGACAAGTGGAGTACCTCATGGTTCAGTCCAGGGATCACTCTTGTTTGCGTCTACGTCTCTGAAGTACAGGCCAACACTAAGGGACTCTGGCTGACAAAGTTTGCTAATGACTGCAAACTGGAAGCCACTACTGAATCCCCAAATGATGTGGGTATTCTACAAAAGGGCCTTACAGAAACAGATGCTTGGTGCCAGAGCCATCGGTGCAAGCTTAATGCCAAGCAATGTATAGTTATCCCCTTTGGGAAAAAACATGTATCCATGAATTACCACGCAGGTGGTAGTACACTAAACACTGAACATCTGATGAGAGACATAGGGATGCAGGTGGACAGTGGTCTCACCTTCAATAACCACATCTTCACAACAGTCAGGAAATCCTTTTATGTGGCAAACCTCATCACTATGGGCTTTTCATCCAGAAAAAAGGAGGTCATTGTCCCACTGTACTTATCCCTCATTAGAACCATTACAGAGTACAATGCCCCTTTTGCTATGTACCTCACAAGACATCTGCAACAGCTGGAAAGGCCGCAGAAATACCTCACTAAAAGAATCACAGATCTAAAGCAGATGCCCTATGCAGACCATATAACAAAAACTCCAGCTATACTCTGTGGCATATCGTCTATTCAAAGGTGATCTTTGCTTAACATACAAGGTCATGTCAAACCCTGAGCTACTGGACATGGTCCAATTAAAAAAATCCCAATCCCTCAGAGCCACATGCTACAGAAATCTAGACCTTATCATCATAATGAACAAAACATGCTTTAAGGATAGGTTACTGACCCAGAGACTCCTCATACTCTGGAATAGACTGCCCGTAGATGTCAAGCAGAGCGCCTCCTTGGCCCTCTTCAAAAGGAACCTTGACAATTGGATGGGAGATAGAAAATTAACCCCGGGGATAACATCAGTCACCCTGCTAGACAGGGGTCCAGGGAAGTAAATATTGTGGAAAGAAATATCCAGGGAATTGTTAAGGCTAGGTTTGTATTAGCCCTAGGGGCAATAGCCTAGTAACAACCTATGAAGCTATGAACCTATGACTGTGAATACAGACTTAGCATATGTTATTGGGTTAATGGGTAGAGACTGTGCATACAGACTTAGCATATTTTATCAGGTTAATGTGTCGAGACTGTGCATACAGACATAGCATATGTTATCAGGTTAATGTATATTGACTGTGCATACAGACTTAACATATGTTATCAGGTTAATTTGTATTGACAGTGCATACAGACTTAACTTCTGTTATCAGGTTAAGGTGTAGGACTGTGGATATAGACTTGACATACGTTATCAGGTTAATGGGTAGAGACTGTGCATATAGTCTTAGTATATGTTATCAGGTTAATGTGTAGGACTGTTGATATAGACTTGACATATGTTATCAGGTTACTGTGTATTGACTGCGCATACAGACTAAGCATATGTAGTCTGGTTAATGTATAGACACTGTGCATACAGACATAGCATTTGTTATCAGGTTAAGGTGTAGAGACGGTGCATTCAGACTTAGCATATATTATCAGGTTAATGTATATTTACTGTGCATACAGCCTTAGCATTTGTTATCAGGTTAATGGGTAGGCCCTATGCATACAGATTTAGCATATGTTATTGGGTTAATGTGAATTGACTGTGCATACAGACGTAGCACATCTTATTAGGTAATATGTATTCACTGTGCATACAGACATAGCATATGTTAGGTTAATGTGCAGAGATTGTGCATACAGACAGCATATGTTATCAAGTTAATGTGTAGAGACTGTAAATACAGACTTAGTATATAGTATTGGGTTAATGGGAAGAGACTGTTCATACAGACGTAGCATATGTTATCTGGTTAGTGTGTAGAGACTGTGCATACAGATTTAGCATATGTTATCTGGTTAATGTGCAGAGACTGTGCATACAGACTTAGCATATGTTAATAGGTTAATGTGTAGAGAATGTTCAAATAGAATTAGCATATGTTATCTGGTTAATATGCAGAGACTGTGCATATAGACTTAGCATGTGTTATCCGGTTAATGTCTACAGACTGTGCATACAGACTTATCATATGGTATTTGGTTAATGTGTAGATACTGTGCTTTCAGACTTAGCATATTTTATGTTAATTTGTAGGGACTGTGCATACAGACTTAGTATGTGTTATCAGGTTAATCTGTATTGACTGTGTGTACAGACATAGCATATGTAATGAGCTTAATGCTTAGAGACTGTGCATACGGACTTAGCATGTGTTATGAGGTTAATGCATAGAGGCTATGCATACAGACTTGGCACATGTTATCGGGTTAATGTGCATTGACTGTGCATACAGACTTAGCATATGTTATCAGGTTAATGGGTAGAGATTGTGCATTCAGTCTTAGCATATATTATTGGGTTAATGTGTATTGACTCTGCATACAGACAACATATTTTATGTTAATGTGCAGAGACTGTGCATACAGACTTAGCATATTTTATCAGGTTAATGTGTAGAGACTCTGTATTCAGACTTAGCATTTTTATCAGATTAATGTGTAGAGGCTATGCATACAGAATTAGCATATGTCATCAGGTTAATGTGTAGAGGCTATGCATGCAGAAGTAGTATATGTTATCCGGTTAATTTGTATTGACTGTGCATACAGACTTAGCATATGTCATTGAGTTAATGTGTAGAGACTGTGCATACAGACTTATCATATGTTATTAGGTTAATTTGTAGAGATTGTGAATAAAGACTTAGCATATGTTATCAGGTTCATGTGTAGAGACTGTGCATACAGACTTACCATATGTTATCAGTTTAATATGTATTTACTGTGCATACAGACTTAACTTCTGTTATGCAGTTAATGCGTAGAGGCTGTGCATACAGAATAAGTATATGTTATTGTGTTAATGTGCAGAGACTGTACATACAGACTTAGCATAGCTTATCACGTTAATGTGTCGAGACTGTGCATACAGACTTAGCTTATGTTATCGGGTTAATGCGTAGAGATTGTGCATACAAGCTTAGCATAATTTCTCTGGTTTAAGTGTAGAAACTGTGCATACAGACTTAGCAGATGTTATCAGGTTAATGTATGGAGACTGTCCATACAGATTTAGCAAATGTTATCAGGTTATTGTGCAAAAACTGTGCATACAGACTTACCATATGTTATCAGTTTCATGTGTATTAACTGTGCATACAGACTTAGCATATACTATCTGGTTAATGTGTACAGACTGTGCATACAGGCTTAGAAAATATTATCAGGTTAATGTGTAGAGACTGTGCAAATAGACTTAGTATAAGTTATCAGGTTAATGTGTCGAGACTGTGCATACAGACTTAGCATATGTCATCAGGTTAATGTGTAGAGGTTATGCATGCAGAAGTAGCATATTTTATCCGGTTAGTGTGTATTGACTGTGCATACAGACTTAGCATATGTTATTGGGTTAATGTGTAGAGACTGTGCATACAGACTTATCATACGTTATTTGGTTAATGTGTAGAGATTGTGAATAAAGACTTAGCATATGTTATCAGGTTCATGTGTAGAGACTGTGCATACAAATTTTGCAAATGTTATCGGGTTATTGTGCAAAAACTACGCATACAGACTTACCATATGTTATCAGTTTAATGTGTATTAACTGTGCATACAGGCGTAGCATATGTTATCAGGTTAATGTGTAGAGACTGTGGATATAGACTTGACATATGTTATCAGGTTAATGGGTAGAGACTGTGCATATAGACTTAGTATATGTTATCAGGTTAATGTGTTGAGACTGTGCCTACAGACTTAGCATATGTTATCTGGTTAATGTCCAGAAACTGTGCATGCAGACTTAGCATATGTTATCAGGTTAATGTGTACAGACTGTGCATACAGACTTAGCATATGTTATCAGATTAATGTGTACGGACTGTGCATACATACTTAGCATATGTTATCTGGTTAATTTGCAGAGAATGTGGATACAGACAGCATATGTTATCAGTTTAATGTGTATTGACTGTGCATACAAACATAGCATATGTTATCAGGTTAATGTGCAGAGACTATGCATGCAGACAGCATATGTTAACAGGTTAATGTGTACTGACTCTGCATACAGACTTAGCATATGTTATCAGGTTAATGTGTATTGACTGTGCTTTCAGACTTAGTATATGTTAGGTTAATGTGTATTAACTGTGCACACTGATTTAGCATATGTTATCGGGTTAATGTTTTTTGATTGTGCATTCAGACTTCGAATATATTATTAAGTTAATGTGTAGACTGTGCATGCAGACTTAGCATATGTTAACTGCTTAATGTGTATAGACTGTGCATACAAACAACATATGCTATGAGGTTAATGCACAGAGGTTATGCATACAGATTTAGCATATGTTAATAGGTTAATGTATAATATACTGATTCCAAGGATATTGCAAATCTCCTGGCAGATCATTTAGTGCCACGTTCACCTCCCTCTCACCCTCTAAAGGGCCCATCTCTATACCAAAAGATTGCCAAATTCTGGTAATCATGGCCACACTGGTAGAAACTGCACTCTCCAAAGCTAAGAATACCGCATCCATGAGAGCAGATGACATCCTGGGCTGTGTACAACATGAACTTTAAAATGAACTGGCACATCACCTAAGTGTCATGTTTAATCATAGTCTCACCTGCTCAGGCTTTGTGCCACTGAGTGGTGCACAGCTACAGTTATCCCACTCCACAAGGGGGAATTCATCTTGGATCCCGGGAACTATCTTCCCATCTGTCTGACGAGCCTCATCTGCAAGGGCATGGAATGCATTATCATGGAACTTATAAACAAAGATTTTGACAACCTTCAAACACTGGACCCTACCTAATTTGGGTTTGTGAAGGGCCAATCTTGACTCCTGAAACTGATTGACTTCTTTGAATCAGTCTCCAGAGCTGGGGATGAGGGTAAGGAGGTCCAAACAGCCTATCTGGACCTCACCAAGGCCTTCAACACCATCCACCACTCTGGAATCATAGATAAACTTACTAAGCTGGGCATAGATCCCTATGTCACTCAATGGGTTGCCATCTGGCTTACTGACAGAACCAAGACTGTAAAAATAGCCGACTCCAAATCCAGCTCCAGACAAGTGACAAGTGGAGTACCTCATGGTTCAGTCCTGGGATCGCTCTTGTTTGTGTCTACTTCTCTGAAGTACAGGCCAACATTAAGGGACTCTGGCTAACAAAGTTTGCAGATGAATGCAAACTGGAAGCCACTATTGAATCCCCAAATGATGTGGATATTCTACAAAAGGGCCTTACAGAAACAGATGCTTGGTGCAAGAGCCATAGGTTCAAAGGTTCATAGGTTCATACTAGGCTATCTGCCCTAGGGCATTTATAAGCCTAGCCAGAGTGTGTATGGCTTTCACCACCCATTTTAAATGAATTTTGCTATGCCCTTTTTCGAGGTTAGTATACTTTGCCTCTGTCTAACAGTGACACTGAAGTGATACCCGGGGTAAACCTACGATCTCGCATCCACTCATCAAGATTCCTCTTGAAGAGAGTCAATGAGGGACTCTGCCTAACCTGGACTGGGATTTTATTCCAGAGTGAAGGGAGCCTCTGGGTTATGAATCTGTCCCTCCAGCATGTCCTATTTATTTCAGTGCTGAGGTTCAAGTCCCTCGAGCGTGTAGCTCAATGGGATTTGGATTTTCTGAAGTGCAGCATGCCCATTAATTCCAGGTTGGACATGGCTTTATACGTCAGGCACAGATCGCCTCTGAGCAGGCGGTATGCCACTGAGTAGAGCTGGAGTTTCTTTAACCGGGCAGCATACAGCATCTGTTTGAGCCCCTTGATCCTCTTGGTGCGGTACTTTTGGGGTATTTCCAGTTGCTGCAGGTGTCTGGTAAGGTACATCCCAAAAGGGGCATTGTACTCAATTATGGGCCTGATGAGGGATGAGTAAAAAGGCACGATGACCTCCCCTGATCTAGATGTGAATCCTTTCATGATTAGGTGGGCTATATAAAATTTTTTTCTAACCACTTTGGCCACATGGTTGTCAAATGAGAGATTGCTATCAACTTGGGTCCCCAGGTCCCTAATTACTTCTTCTGTACTTAATGGATTACCACCTATGTGGTAATTTGTGGGCACTTTGTTTTTGCCAAAGGGGATGACTATACAATTTTTGGTGTTTAGCTTGAGGCCCTGGCTCTGGCACCAGTTGTCTGTTTCTATGAGGCCTTTTTGGAGGATGCTTGGTCAGCTGGAGAGTCTATTATGGTGCCCAGTTTGCAGTCATCTGCGAACTTGGTCAGCCACAGTCCTTCCATGTTGGCCTGTACCTCTGAGAAATATATACCGAACAAGAGAGGTCCCATGACTGAGCCTTGTGGGATGCCATTTGTAACTGGTTTGGAGTCTGACATGCCTCTAGCTATTCTAACCATGTGGGTTCTGTCCTTGAGCCAGTTTGCAACCCATCTAGTGACATAGGGGTTTATATTTAAGCTGGTGAGCTTATCTATAATGCCCGAGTGGGGTATTGTATCGAAGGCTTTTGCGAGGTCCAGGTAGGCTGTGTGGACCACCTTCCCCTTGTCAATGGCCTTGGTGACTGTGTCAAAGAAATTGACCAGGTTTAAGAGGCAGGATCTGCCCTTAACAAAGCCGATCTGGGTAGGATCCAGTGTCTGTAGGTCCCCAATATCTTTATTTATAAGGTCCATGATGATCCTTTCCATAGCTTTGCAGACCAAGGTAGTGAGACTTATGGGGCGATAGTTTCCAGGATCCGTTGAGGCAATGCCTTTGTGGAGAGGGACCACTGTTGCTGTATGCCACTCTTTGGGTACATATCCTGTAGTAAGGCTGAGATTGAACAGTAGTTTTAGGTTTGGGTTTAGCTCTTCTTGGAGTTCCTGTAGGACGCAGCCCGGGACACCATCTGGTCCCATTGATGCTGTGTTTCTTGCTTTGGAGAGGGCAGCTCTTACCTGAGTATCTGAGATGTCAGGGGGGCAGCACTCTGCTGGGATAGATATTAGCCCTTTTGGTGGGGAGGGGGAGGAGAAGTTTGCTCTGAACCTGTCAGCTATGATGTTGGCAATGTCTGTGGGTTCTATGTATTTTTTGTTATTTTGGACTAATTCTGAGCATATCTGGGAATTCCCACCCAGGTTCCTAACATAACTAAAGAAAGCCTTGCGATTATCCTTAGTGTCCTGTGCAATTTTTCTCTCGAAGCTGGCCTTAGACGATTTTATGAGTGCCCATAGCTTTTTGCTAATACTGATCAGAGATGACTTCCCTTTTTGGGATTTTGCTTTATAATGTAGTAGCTTCCTCCTTCTATTGTATAGTTTGTTTATGGCTGGGGTCCACCAGACAGGACGTCTGCCTTTGGAGGATGGGTCTTGGTTTTATTTGGGATTGCATGATCCATGCATTCCAGAAGGTGTTCATAGAATGCGTTTATAAAGGATTTTGTGGTCTGGGCTGTATTATCCACAGGCCCAGGGGCTTTGAAGGATTCCACCTTGGTTTTGAGGAGTGTGAAATTTGCTTTAGAGAAGTTTTTCACTGTGGTTTTCTGGGCATGGGGTGGGGTCGGGATGTGAATATCCAGTGAGATTAGTTAATGGTCTGATCTTACCAGTGAGCGATACACTTCTGGTCTGGAGCATAGAGTCCCCATGTTGATGATGATCAGGTCCAGTATGTTTTCCCCTCTTGCGGGATTGGTAACAAGTTGTTCCATAGCATTTAGGTTCATAGGTTCATAGGTTCATAGGTTGGTACTAGGCTATCAGCCCTAGGGCCTATACAAGCCTAGACATAATTCCCTGGCTATTTCTTCCCACATTATTTACTTTCCTGGACCCCTGTCTAGCAGGGCGACTGACATGATCCCTGGGGTGAATTTCCTTTCTCCCATCAAATCGTCAAGATTCCTCTTGAAGAGGTCCAAAGAGGCACTCTGCTTGACATGTATGGGCAATCTATTCCAGAGTCTAGGGAGTCTCTGGGTCAGGAACCTATCCCTCCAGCATGTTTTGTTTATTGTGATGACAAGGTTTAGATCCCTGGAGTGTGTAGCTCTGAGGGATTGGGATTTCTTTAAGTGTAGCATGTCCAACAGCTCTGGGTTTGACATGGCCTTGTATGTTAAGCAGAGATCGCCTCTGAGTAGACGATATGCAACAGAGTATAGCTGGAGTTTTTTAAGGCGGTCAGCGTAAGGCATCTGCTTTAGGCCTGTGATTCTTTTAGTGAGGTATTTCTGAGGCCTTTCCAGTTTTTGCAGATGTCTTGAGAGGTACATACCAAATGGGGTGTTGTATTCTATAATGGGTCTAATGAGGGATGAGTACAGTGGGACAATGACCTCCTTTTTTCTGGATGAAAAGCCCTTCGTGATGAGGTGTGCCACATAGAAGGATTTCCTGACTGTTGTGGCGATGTGGATATCGAAGGTGAGACCACTGTCCACCTGTGTCCCTAAGTCTCTTATCACACTTTCTGTGTTTAGTGTACTGCCACCTATATGGTAATTCATGGATACATGTTTTTTCCCAAAGGGGATAACAATACATTTCTTGGCATTGAGCTTGAGCCAATGGCTCTGGCACCAAGCATCTGTTTCTGTAAGGCCCTTTTGTAGAGTATCCACATCATTTGGGGATCCAATAATGGCTCCCAGTTTGCAGTCATCTGCAAACTTTGTTAGCCAGAGTCCCATTTGAGTTTATAAATTCTAGGAACCTTTGGGCTATTGTGTTGGAGCTAGAGTAATGCTCCCAGTCTATGGTTGGGTGGTTGAAGTCACCCAATATAATGGTGTTTGGAGAGATCTTCATATTTTCCAGTGTTCTCAGGAAGGCCGAGTGGGGTTCCTGCGTTTGGGAGGGTGGTCTGTAGCAGGCTATAAACTGGAAGGCAGTTTTACCCACTGTTTGTTGCACATGGATAGTCTCTGATGCTTCGTGCTGTGCCACCAACCTGGAGGTGTGAGTATCTTTGACGAATATTGATACTCCCCCTCCTTTTGTGGTTCGGTCCAAGTTTTGGGGCCAAAAAGCATGGTATGAGGTATAACCTGGTAGTGCTGGGGTGCTCTCGACAGCCTTGAACCAGGTTTCTGTTACTGCACAGATATCGATGTTCTCCATGCTAAGGAGAGTTTTGAGTGCATGCATCTTGAGGTTTAGACTTCTGGCGTTGAGTAGCATTACTCTTAGTTTCTTATCCCTTGTGATACCTATGGAGGTGGGTTTGTCTTTTGAGCCTTGCCTAAAAAAGGCACTATGGGGGTAGCAAGAGCCTTTGCCAATATCCGAAAGCCCAGGGGTGACAGGTGCAAGCCGTCCCTAGTGAAGCATCTTGGCTTGTCGAGCATGTCATCCCAGGCTGACAGGCATTGGATCCCCTTTGAATGACACCAATACTTAAGCCAATTGTTGAAATTGATAATCTTGTCTTCATACTGTGGCATCATTCTTGGTGAGGGTAACATGCTACTCAAGGTCAGGGTCATACCGGCCTGGGCTACATGCTCAGAGGGCTCCTCTATGTCTCTTTTCATGTAGTCCAGGGAGATATGTCTCAGGTCATTCACATCAGCATGGACAATGACTGAGTCATATTTGTACTTGCCTTGGAGTGACCTGAGTGCCTGTGTTATGTGGCGGATCCTAGCGCCCGACAGGCAGCTCACCGTGACCTTCTCCTTGTTCAGCCTGGTGAGCGGGACATCAGTGTGCCTGATGATAGAGTCATCTATTACAAGTGTATCAGGTGTGTTGTTTAGCCTTAAGGGCTGTGACTGTTCGGCACAATGGCTTTGTGAGCCATATGTTGCACGTGTTTTGTTTTGGGGTAGCGGTTGCTTGGGTGTCTGCTTTGGAGGTCTCTGCTGCTTAGGCAGATTTTTATTTAGAGCCTCCAAGTATGTTTTTGTGGGTGCAAGCTTAATGCCAAGAAATGTATAGTTATCCCCTTTGGGAAAAAACATGTACCCATGAATTACCACATAGGTGGTAGTACACTAAACACTGAAAGTCTGATGAGAGACATAGGGATGCAGGTGGACAGTGGTCTCACCTTCAATAACCACATCTTCACAACAGTCAGGAAATCCTTTTATGTGGCAAACCTCATCACTATGGGCTTTTCATCCAGAAGAAAGGAGGTCATTGTTCCACTGTACTCATCCCTCATTAGATCCATTATAGAGTACAATGCACCTTTTGCTATGTACCTCACAAGACATCTGCAACAGCTGGAAAGGCCGCAGAAATACCTCACTAAAAGAATCACAGATCTAAAGCAGAAGCCCTGTGCAGACCATATAAAAAAACTCCAGCTATATTCTGTGGCATATCGTCTATTCAAAGGTGATCTTTGCTTAACATACAAGGTCATATCAAACCCTGAGCTATTGGACATGGTCCAATTAAAAAAATCCCAATCCCTCAGAGCCACATGCTACAGAAATCTAGACCTTATCATCATAATGAACAAAACATGCTTTAGGGATAGGTTACTGACCGAGAGACTCCTCATACTCTGGAATAGACTGCCCGTACATGTCAAGCAGAGCGCCTCCTTGGCCCTCTTCAAAAGGAACCTTGACAATTGGATGGGAGATAGAAAATTAACCCCGGGGATAACGTCAGTCGCCCTGCTAGACAGGGGTCCAGGGAAGTAAATATTGTGGGAAGAAATATCCAGGGAATTGTTATGGCTAGGTTTGTATAGGCCCTAGGGACAATAGCCTAGTAACAACCTAGGAAGCTATGAACCTATGACTGTGAATACAGACTTAGCATATGTTATTGGGTTAATGGGTAGAGACTGTGCATACAGACTTAGTATATGTTATCAGGTTAATGTGTCGAGACTGTGCATACAGACATAGCATATGTTATCAGGTTAATGTGTATTGACTGTGCATACAGACTTAGCATATGTTACTGATTAATGCGTAGAGACTGTGCATACAAGTTTAGCATATGTTATGATGTTAATGTGTCGAGACTGTGCATACAGACTTAGCATATGTTATCAAGTTAATTTGTGTTGACTGTGCATACAGACCTAGCACATGTTATCAGGATAATGTGTAGAGACTGTGCATACAGCCTTAGCGTACGTTATCAGGTTAATGTGTAGATAGTGTGCATGCAGACTTAGCATATGTTATCAGGTTACTGTGTATTGACTGTGCATACAGACTAAGCATATGTAGTATGGTTAATGTATAGAGACTGTGCATACAGACGTAGCATATGTTATCAGGTTAATGTGTAGAAACTGTGCATACAGACAGCATATGTATCAGGTTTATGAGTATTGACTGTGCATACAGACAGCTCATTTTATCTTGTTAATTCATAGAAACTGTGTATACAGACAGCACATGTTATTGGGTTATTGTGTAGAGACTGTGCACACAGATTTAACATATCTTATCGGGTTAATGTGTATTGACTGTGCATTCTGACTTAGAATATGTTATCTGTTTAATGTGCATTGACTGTGCATACAGACTTAGCATATGTTACCAGGTTAATGTGTAGAGAGTGTGCATACAGACAGCATATGTTATTAGTTTAATGTGTATTGACTGTGCATACGGAGTTAATATATGTTATCAGGTTAATGTGTATACAGAGTTAGCATATGTTATCAGGTTAATGTGCAGAGACTGTGCATACAGACTTAGCATATGTTATCTGGTTAATGTGCAGAGACGGTGTATTCAGACTTAGCATATGTTATTGGGTTAATGTGTAGAGACTATGCATACTGACTTAGCATATGTTTTGGGTTAATGGGTATTGACTGGGCATACAGACTTAGCATATGTTATCAGGTTAATGTGCAGACACTGTGCATACAGACTTAGCTTATGCTATTGGGTTAATGTGTAGAGACTGCAAATACAGACTTAGCATATGTTATCTGGTTAATGTGTAGAGACTGTGCATACAGACTTAGCATAGCTTATCACATTAATGTGTATTGACTGTGCATACAGTCTTAGCTTATTTTATCGGGTTAATACGTAGAAACTGTGCTTACAAATGTAGCATATTTTGTCAGTTTAATGCGTAGAGACTGTGCATACAGACTTAGAATATGTTATCAGGGTAACGTGTATTGACTGAGCATACAGACTTAGCATATGTTATCAGGTTAATGTGTTTTGTCTGTGCATACAGACTTAGCATAAGTTATCAGGTTAATGTGTGTTGACTGAGCATACAAACTTAGCATATGTTATCAAGTTAATGTGTAGAGACTGTGCATACAGAATCAGCATATGTTATCAGGTTAATGTGTAGGGACTGTGCATACAGACTTAGCATATGTTACTGGGTTAATGGGTAGAGACTGTGCATACAGACCTAGCATATGTTATTCGGGTAAAGTTGCTTATGCTGTCATAAATGCTCTTCTGTATAAGCTGTGGTACATGTGGCTGGGTATTATGTTATGATGCAGGTGGTTTTGTACAGTTTCATGCAGTTCATCCCAAGCTACAAATAAAGTTTATTTAAGTTATTTCTTCAAAACAATAAAGGGTGTACAAAGTCAGCAAAGCCTCTATAACTCCTGCAGGCGTAGGAAGCCCTCTGTGGATGAAAGTACCTTATGGTCTTGTCATCTGGTCATTTTCAAGCAGTCATTAATCTGGTTTGCAGGACTAGTGTGTGTGTGTGTGTGTGTGTGTGTGTGTGTGTGTGTGTGTGTGTGTGTGTGTGTGTGTGTGTGTGTGTGTGTGTGTGTGTGTGTGTGTGTGTGTGTGTGTGTGTGTGTGTGTATGGTAAGCTGGAATACTGTGTGTTTGTATGATTCAAATATGAAATATGTGACTTTGGTCACAGTTACCTGAGAAGGATTCTGTCAACAATTTATCAATAATTGCTGGGTTTGTGAGATATCTGTGGACAAAGATGAGTGACCCGGTTGAGGGGATGGGTCCTGGTCCATTAGGTTGCTTAGGGAACCATTTGACCATGATCCAGCTCTGAACCCTACCACAACATTCTGACCTAATTTTTTCTCAGCAGTGGTAGTAATAGTGTTATGGAAAGGAATTTTCTAAGCTAAGTTGTAGGGTTAGTGTCAGAGGAAAGTTTAGGTTTATGGTTATCATACACTGAAAGTGTGGGCAGGAGTATTGGTGCCAACTGTAACTCTGCCCTGTGTGTGCTTGTGTGTCTCTGTTTATCTATGTATCTATGTCTCTCTTCATCTATTTATATCTGTATATCTAACAAAAATTTGAGTGGTCATAAGAGTGAACAAAAAAAATCAATCTTTTTAGGTAAAATCACAAAATAATGAAAAAAGGAAGACACTGTTTTATGCAGAAGCTAAGCCCCTTTGCACCCTCCCAGACCCCTGCTAATTATATATACCATCTCTGAGATCATACTACAACAGGGATAGAGCAAATTCCTAGTCTCTGCTGTACAGTGATTGCTCAAACACTGCAGCTGTCTGCCATCAAAACCAAAAAAAAAAAAAAAATGTCTTCTCCTAAGAACTGCTATACATCTATCTATCGATAGATGGATAGCTATTTATTCATATTTTGTTGACCAGGTTAGTGTAAAACAAAACACCCCTGCATGTACAGCAACTGCATGGCTCCAAAACACAGTAAATCTAGTAATGAAGAAAGGAGCCAGCAAACTATGGCAGTCCAATATTTATTGTAATAAACTCATGTCAAACATGAAATAGAAGCAAAATAACAGAACGGTTTCGGCTAAAAAAACACATAGCCTTCATCAGTGCAGAAAGTTATTTTGCTTCTATTTCATGTTTGACATAAGTTTATTACAATAAATATTGGACTACCATAGTTTGCTGGCTCCTTTCTTCAATACTGACCAGGTTAGTCCCATTAGGATAGCTAGGGGACACCTGATGTGTTATTTACTGTATATTACTAGGGGAAATTTGGCCAGAGCATTGGGGAACATCCCCTAATCTTTTTTGATAGGTGCTGTGGGACAAATTGTTGCCACCAGAGCTATCACCAACTTAAGCAGACTTTGATTTAGTATCTCATCTGAAGGATAACTTACTCCGGAATACAACACCTCCCTTATGCTGCACTGTAGTGTCCGCAATCCATTCACATGGTGTGAGAACAGAACCCACTGCCTTAAATGGCAGAAAATAAAATTCTACATTTTGCAGGGGGGGCAGGCCCCCTGCACCCCCAATGTGCACCCACCACACCCACTGCAAGTTATATATACTAACTCCAAGACCACACTACAATGGAGAAAAGGGTAAATTCCCCGATTTCCACTGTACCATGATATCCATTCAAAAGCTTCAGCATTTCAGAAATGTGACCATATAATGTTCAACTTTCTAGTGATTCACTCTTCTGAATAGGACCCATATAGTTGTATCTGTATCTGGATCCCTATCAATTGATCACGTTTTCAGAAACTTGAACTTCACATGGTCAAGACCATATGATCGAGTTTTTGAAAATTCAAAGCTTTTGAATGGAGATTGTGGTTCAGTGAGGATCAGGAAATTTACCCTTTTCTTCACTGTAGTGTAATCTTGGAGATTTGTTATATATAACTTGCAGGGGGTGTGCGTGTGAAGCCCCTCACATGTGGGGTGCAGAGAGCATGCTCAGTTACAATACCTTAAAAAATGTAGATTTTTTAGGGGTTTTGATGTTAAAGTTTTTGGAAACTCGATCATATGGTCTCTTCAATTTTTCTTTCGAGTTTCCAAAAAGTCTATCATCTGACATTGATCCCTGTATCTATATATTTATATCTCTATATGGGTCTACGTCATATGACTGAATTTCAAAATACTGAATTTTAAGCCATAGACGTGATGTGTGTTTCCCTTCACCTGTGATTTGCTTTTCTCAAAAAACTTTACTGTAACTTAAAGTGCAGACTGTCACAAAACCAGTAGTAGTATAGAACGTAGTGGTGTGGTGTTTCTAAATGTTAGTATGTCTCTTTATATTTTTATGGGAAGTATTGATAGTTATATGGTGGACATTCTGTGCTCTCCCAGCAGTAGTGGTAGTGTGTACAGATACTGTAGGTTAAGTAAAAGATATATGCCCTTTTCCCCACTGTAGTGCGATCCTGTAATAAGTATATATATATATATATATATGTATATATATATAGTTGGGGGTGGGGGGTTTATATCATCCAGTTACTATTAAGAGGGAAAGTAATTAGTTTTTAAGCTTTTGGAAAGAGTCAGTTGGTGTTGTACGTGTGCATGTCTATAGCTTAAAATTCAGTATTTTGAAATTCAGCATTGTAAGCTTTCAGTATAATGAGATTCGGTCAAATAAGTTTTCAGTATATTGAAAATTAGGTATTGTGGTTTCAGTTAAATGAAATTCAGTATTTTGATTTTTCAGTTGTGTGAAGTAGATCCCTATATATATATATATATATATATATATATATATATATCTATATATATATATATATGTATATATATACAGAAACCTGGTTCAGGGCTCCCTAGAGCAACCCAGTACTACCAGGTTATACCTCATACCATGCTTTTCGGGCCCAAAACTTGTCCAAACCACAAAAGGAGGGGGAGTATCAATATTCGTCAAAGATATCCACACCTCCAGGTTGGTGGCACAGCACGAAGCATCAGAGACTATCCATGTGCAACTAACACTGCGTAAAACTGCCTTCCAGTTTATAGCCTGCTACAGACCACCCTCCCAAATGCAGGAACCCCACTCGGCCTTCCTGAGAACACTGGAAAATATGAAGGTCTCTCCAAACACCATTATATTGGGCGACTTCAACTACCCAAACATAGACAGGGAGCATTACTCTAGCTCCAGCACCCTAGCCCAAAAGTTCCTGGAGTTTATAAACTCAAATGCTATGGAACAACTTGTTACCACTCCCACAAGAGGGGAAAACATACTGGACCTGATCATCACCAACATGGGGACTCTATGCTCCAGACCAGAAGTGTATCCCTCA
>NC_056726.1:1492287287-1492334787 GCF_019279795.1 Protopterus annectens
TTGCACTTGTCAATATACATGTGTATGATTTAAAACATTTAAAATAGGTGGGGGAGCTTCACCTTCCACACCCACAATGTGGGGGGCTGTGCCTCCCACACCCCCCTTACTTTATATTCTAACTCCAGGATCAGCAATACAGTGGGGAAAAGGCCATATAAAGCTTTCAACAAAATGAGTTTCGACCAAATGAGTTTTCAGTGAAGTGAGCTTTCAGTCAAGGGTGCTTAGTCAAGTGAATTTCGACGAAATATCTTTTCGACCAAACAAAGTAGACCCATATTATATATATATATATATATATATATATATATATATATATATGTATTTATTTATATTTATATATATCTAGAGAGAGGATCATAGAATACACAAGACATGTCAGACTAGAAGAAATTCACACCATGCCAACACCCACCTTCAAGGTCTATTACACTTTCATTGGGGATGATGCCTGTGAGGCCTGGTGTAAATTTGAGATTATCCATTCACTCTCTAAGCTACATTTAAAGGATGATAGGGAATCAGATTTCTTGACACACTGAGGTAATATGTATATACTTTTGGGAGAATGAGATGCATCCCCCCATGTGGGTCCGTGAGGGGACTCTAAAAAGATTTTAAAATAGCTTATCTGTTTGTTTGCTATACATGTATTTTGGTAAGGTGTCTTCTAGTTCTATGTATGTCTACTTTGCTCTTCCCTGGCCATGTTTTTGTCTGGCTGTTTCAGGTCTTCTCTTACACAATCCATCCATTTCTTTAGTGGATGCCTGCATTTCCTCTTGCCTTCCCCCTGTCTGTCTCAGTTCTTCTTCACCAGATTGCTTCTGCTTTCCTGCACATGCACTAAAATCATGACCAGACTGGCTTCTGCTTTCCTGCACATGCGCTAGAATCATGACCAGACTGGCTTCTGCTTTCCTGCACATGCGCTAGAATCATGACCAGACTGGCTTCTGCTTTCCTGCACATGCACTAGAATCATGACCAGATTGGCTTCTGCTTTCCTGCACATGCGCTAGAATCATGACCAGACTGGCTTCTGCTTTCCTGCACATGTGCTAGAATCATGACCAGACTGGCTTCTGCTTTCCTGCACATGCGCTAGAATCATGACCAGACTGGCTTCTGCTTTCCTGCACATGCACTAGAATCATGACCAGACTGGCTTCTGCTTTCCTGCACATGCGCTAGAATCATGACCAGACTGGCTTCTGCTTTCCTGCACATGCGCTAGAATCATGACCAGACTGGCTTCTGCTTTCCTGCACATGCACTCGAATCATGACCAGATTGGCTTCTGCTTTCCTGCACATGCGCTAGAATCATAACCAGACTGGCTTCTGCTTTCCTGCACATGCGCTAGAATCATGACCAGATTGGCTTCTGCTTTCCTGCACATGCACTCGAATCATGACCAGATTGGCTTCTGCTTTCCTGCACATGCGCTAGAATCATGACCAGATTGGTTTCTGCTTTCCTGCACATGTGCCCAAACCACTGCAATCTGCTATCTTTGACCTTCCCTATAAATGGAGCTACTTGGGCTTCTGCTCTGATGTCCTAATCTCTTTGTCTGTCCCATAGTGTTCATAATACCACCCATCTCAGGCACTTCATCTCCATCATCTATACCATACAGAGGTACTGGACAGATGTGCGTTAAAAATATAGAAGACAGCTGGGTGCACAAGTCCTAGGATAAAAAAGGCACACTGGTACCAGGAATGGAAAAATGACAGTGTAGAATGCCAGGCCCAGGGGGAGGATATCCCCCCTGTTCTAGAAGGAAGTAGCAGTCCACAAAAATCACAAAAAGTGATTGACCAAAAAGGAGCCATATAGTGACAGAGTGGACTATTGAGGATAAGAAAGAAATTATGTTTTATTACTGTTATGCAAGAAGCAGAATTTCCAGACAAAAGATATACAAAAAGACTGAGAGAGAAATTAGAGGAAAGAAAAAACTTCCACAAGAAAAACTGTCAGAAGCTTTAAATAGAAATGTGTGCTCTTTAATACAAAAGATCCATGAAAAACACTATATCGACCAAGAAACCTTGTGCCATTTGGTAAAAGAAGCGAGTAATGAAGTGTGAAAATTTAAGGAACAAAATTTTACAGACATTTGAAGGGTATAAAAAAGAAATATGGACATGGAAAAGAAAGAGGGATCTGATATGGTACAATATTTATGTAAAAGAGATAGACAAATTAATCAACACAAAAAAGGCAGTCCCAAAGATATTCGAAGAGAAATATAGGCAAAGGCATACAGATATGGAAAATTTCACAATAAAAAAATAAGATCACAAAGACAGAATGCAGAACAGATTAGTCAAGTAGAAGTTAAAAACATATAAGCTGAAGTTATGGAATATTTTCAAAGTGAAGGATTCAGTGTAGAAAGTCTAACGGATTCACTATACAATCTCGAAATACTGAAATGTCAAATTTCAGTATTTCAAGACTGAATAGTCGAAAAACCACATACACGAAAACCCACAAAAACAAACACTACAATCGTGACCATTCACACACACACACACACACACACACACACACACACACACACACACACACACACACACACACACAAACCAGGACATAATCACACACACACATACACCTACCTAACTAAACAAACATAACAATACACACAAACACACTTAACCTACCTATAAGCAGTAAGCCCCCCTGCACCCCTCACACCCCCCTACTTATATATTCTAACTCCGAGGTCGGACTAAGCACACAAACATACTACAAACACCACCGCATACACACACACACACACACACACAGACAGACACACACACACATACTAAATCCTCAAACACACAGCACTTACCTGAAACCCCAGATAAATCCACAAACCACAGCACACGTCACAAACGCGACACCACAATAGCGGCGAATTTGATATTTGTGGATTCAGCATAGTGTAGTTTCGGTTAACTGCACTTTCCACTATTTGGTCTCGATGTACTGAATTTTGACATTTCAGTACTTCAAGATTGTCTAGTGTATCCAGTCTAACACAAGTTATATCACAGCATGATGGAACGAGTCCCCAAAGTAAGGAGAAACAAGAGGAGCAGGAGACACCTGAAGAAGGAATACGGACATGGGAAAGAAAAAGAGATGTAATATGATGCAGTATTTATGAAAAGGAGAAAGCAAAACTAATCAATGCATAAAAGGCAGCACCAAAGATGTTTGAAGAGAAATACAGGCATAGACATCCGGATATGGAAAATTTTACAATACAAAAAATAAGAAAACAAAGAGGAAAAGTAGAAAATTGGATTAGTAATAGAGAAGTTAAGGAAATAAAAACTGAGGTTCTGCATTACCTGTAAAGTGAAGGATTTAGTGTAGAAAACTTGTGTGCAAAATGAAGGATTTAGTGTAGAAAATTTACCTCAGATAACAACACAACAGGATAGAGCAATGGACCCCAAAATTAAGGAGAAACCACTGGAGCAGGAAGCATCTAATCAGTTGACATATGAAGATACTTTTGGAACCTCCCATAGAACACAAGTACAAAGACGCAGTTGGCGCTATACAACAAGGGAAAGAACAGGAAACTGCAACAACTCTGACACAATCAGTGTCATGCAGTGATAGGCCAGTGAGTTCCCGTATGAAAGAGCAATGGATAACACAGGGTAAAACTGAAGAGAATGTGGCACAGGAAGAAGCTCTGGAACTTTCTATAAAATGCCCGCAGGAAATGGCAAAGAATGTGCCCTCAAAATGATCTAAGAGAAGAGTTACTTGATTTTATAAAAATGGATAGACACATTAAGATCAATGAAAGAGATAGACTGCACATGGTCAATAAAACCCAAAAAGTTAGAAGTTTGATAAAACAAATGAACACAGTAATTAGGACTGTCCATAGAGATTCATGCAATATAACATAAGTAAATAGGATACATTACTGTGCAGCCTAATTAATAACAGACAAAGTTCTACCCCAAGAACACATGGTAGAGAGGGAAAGGAAGGGGAGAAATCGAATGCCATCATGGAAGTATCAAACAGAGAAAACTATAACGATAAAGAACTTTTCTGCCAGCCAGTCAGATAAATGCTCCGTTGCTAAAATATCAATTAAAAAACTCAGTGAAGTAAAGTAAGCAACGAGGCAAAGCAGGTATTCTTCTCACATCAACAAGGCAATTCTTCCACAGAAATAGTTTGATTATTCATAGATAATACAAAATGTGTTCAAAAAATAAAACGTTTTAATAGACTTGATAAGCGCTTTCGCTAAAATAGCTATTTTAGTGAAAGCGCTTATCAAGTCTATTAAAACGTTTTATTTTTTGAACACATTTTGTATTATTTAGAGAAAACTATAAAGCAATTAAGACAAGAAATGTCAGTGTTAGAAGAATACACAAGAAGGAATACAGCAACAAAAATACTCAGAAAGATAGATGCGATAAAAGCAATGTGCAGTTTTATAACGGATCAGGATTTATCATGTGCTGTCGTAAATAATAAACTAAAAATATCAGCACAGGGGGAAACACTTAGAAGATACACAGATAAATAGAAAGGAAAAGTACAAAAACAATTTACTGATGAGCTAAAATGTGTTAATAGTGAATTAGGAAACAAGGTAAAGAGAACTGAAAGCCTGTCCAAAAAAGGAGAATCAGATACCCTAAAATGTGTTAATAGTGAATTAGGAAACAAGGTAAAGAGAACTGAAAGCCTGTCCAAAAAAGAAGAATCAGATACCCTAAAATGTGTTAATAGTGAATTAGGAAACAAGGTAAAGAGAACTGAACGCCTGTCCAAAAAAGGAGGATCAGATACCCTAAAATGTGTTAATAGTGAATTAGGAAACAAGGTAAAGAGAACTGAAAGCCTGTCCAAA
Organism: Protopterus annectens; assembly: GCF_019279795.1. NCBI lineage: Eukaryota > Metazoa > Chordata > Ceratodontiformes > Protopteridae > Protopterus > Protopterus annectens. The sequence continues at coordinate 1,492,292,188 of NC_056726.1, forward strand.
AAAGAAGAATCAGATACCCTAAAATGTGTTAATAGTGAATTAGGAAACAAGGTAAAGAGAACTGAACGCCTCTCCAAAAAAGGAGGATCAGATACCCTAAAATGTGTTAATAGTGAATTAGGAAACAAGGTAAAGAGAACTGAACGCCTCTCCAAAAAAGGAGGATCAGATACCCTAAAATGTGTTAATAGTGAATTAGGAAACAAGGTAAAGAGAACTGAACGCCTCTCCAAAAAAGGAGAATCAGATACCCTAAAATGTGTTAATAGTGAATTAGGAAACAAGGTAAAGAGAACTGAACGCCTCTCCAAAAAAGGAGAATCAGATACCCTAAAATGTGTTAATAGTGAATTAGGAAACAAGGTAAAGAGAACTGAACGCCTCTCCAAAAAAGGAGAATCAGATACCCTAAAATGTGTTAATAGTGAATTAGGAAACAAGGTAAAGAGAACTGAACGCCTCTCCAAAAAAGGAGGATCAGATACCCTAAAATGTGTTAATAGTGAATTAGGAAACAAGGTAAAGAGAACTGAAAGCCTATCCAAAAAAGGAGAATCAGATACCCTAAAATGTGTTAATAGTGAATTAGGAAACAAGGTAAAGAGAACTGAACGCCTCTCCAAAAAAGGAGGATCAGATACCCTAAAATGTGTTAATAGTGAATTAGGAAACAAGGTAAAGAGAACTGAAAGCCTGTCCAAAAAAGGAGAATCAGATACCCTAAAATGTGTTAATAGTGAATTAGGAAACAAGGTAAAGAGAACTGAAAGCCTGTCCAAAAAAGGAGAATCAGATACCCTAAAATGTGTTAATAGTGAATTAGGAAACAAGGTAAAGAGAACTGAAAGCCTGTCCAAAAAAGGAGAATCAGATACCCTAAAATGTGTTAATAGTGAATTAGGAAACAAGGTAAAGAGAACTGAACACCTCTCCAAAAAAGGAGAATCAGATACCCTAAAATGTGTTAATAGTGAATTAGGAAACAAGGTAAAGAGAACTGAACGCCTCTCCAAAAAAGGAGAATCAGATACCCTAAAATGTGTTAATAGTGAATTAGGAAACAAGGTAAAGAGAACTGAACGCCTCTCCAAAAAAGGAGAATCAGATACCCTAAAATGTGTTAATAGTGAATTAGGAAACAAGGTAAAGAGAACTGAAAGCCTGTCCAAAAAAGGAGAATCAGATACCCTAAAATGTGTTAATAGCGAATTAGGAAACAAGGTAAAGAGAACTGAAAGCCTATCCAAAAAAGGAGAATCAGATACCCTAAAATGTGTTAATAGTGAATTAGGAAACAAGGTAAAGAGAACTGAACGCCTCTCCAAAAAAGGAGGATCAGATACCCTAAAATGTGTTAATAGTGAATTAGGAAACAAGGTAAAGAGAACTGAAAGCCTGTCCAAAAAAGGAGAATCAGATACCCTAAAATGTGTTAATAGTGAATTAGGAAACAAGGTAAAGAGAACTGAAAGCCTGTCCAAAAAGGAGAATCAGATACCCTAAAATGTGTTAATAGTGAATTAGGAAACAAGGTAAAGAGAACTGAAAGCCTGTCCAAAAAAGGAGAATCAGATACCCTAAAATGTGTTAATAGTGAATTAGGAAACAAGGTAAAGAGAACTGAACGCCTCTCCAAAAAAGGAGAATCAGATACCCTAAAATGTGTTAATAGTGAATTAGGAAACAAGGTAAAGAGAACTGAACGCCTCTCCAAAAAAGGAGAATCAGATACCCTAAAATGTGTTAATAGTGAATTAGGAAACAAGGTAAAGAGAACTGAACGCCTCCAAAAAAGGAGAATCAGATACCCTAAAATGTGTTAATAGTGAATTAGGAAACAAGGTAAAGAGAACTCAAAGCCTATCCAAAAAAGGAGAATCAGATACCCTAAAATGTGTTAATAGTGAATTAGGAAACAAGGTAAAGAGAACTGAACGCCTCTCCAAAAAAGGAGGATCAGATACCCTAAAATGTGTTAATAGTGAATTAGGAAACAAGGTAAAGAGAACTGAAAGCCTGTCCAAAAAAGGAGAATCAGATACCCTAAAATGTGTTAATAGTGAATTAGGAAACAAGGTAAAGAGAACTGAACGCCTCTCCAAAAAAGGAGGATCAGATACCCTAAAATGTGTTAATAGTGAATTAGGAAACAAGGTAAAGAGAACTGAACGCCTGTCCAAAAAAGGAGGATCAGATACCCTAAAATGTGTTAATAGTGAATTAGGAAACAAGGTAAAGAGAACTGAAAGCCTATCCAAAAAAGGAGAATCAGATACCCTAAAATGTGTTAATAGTGAATTGGGAAACAAGGTAAAGAGAACTCAAAGCCTATCCAAAAAAGGAGAATCAGATAACCTAAAATGTGTTAATAGTGAATTAGGAAACAAGGTAAAGAGAACTGAACGCCTCTCCAAAAAAGGAGAATCAGATACCCTAAAATGTGTTAATAGTGAATTAGGAAACAAGGTAAAGAGAACTGAACGCCTCTCCAAAAAAGGAGAATCAGATACCCTAAAATGTGTTACTAGTGAATTAGGAAACAAGGTAAAGAGAACTGAACGCCTCTCCAAAAAAGGAGAATCAGATACCCTAAAATGTGTTACTAGTGAATTAGGAAACAAGGTAAAGAGAACTGAACGCCACTCCAAAAAAGGAGAATCAGATACCCTAAAATGTGTTACTAGTGAATTAGGAAACAAGGTAAAGAGAACTGAACGCCTCTCCAAAAAAGGAGAATCAGATACCCTAAAATGTGTTAATAGTGAATTAGGAAACAAGGTAAAGAGAACTGAAAGCCTGTCCAAAAAAGGAGAATCAGATACCCTAAAATGTGTTACTAGTGAATTAGGAAACAAGGTAAGAGAACTGAACGCCTATCCAAAAAAGGAGAATCAGATACCCTAAAATGTGTTAATAGTGAATTAGGAAACAAGGTAAAGAGAACTGAAAGCCTGTCCAAAAAAGGAGAATCAGATACCCTAAAATGTGTTAATAGTGAATTAGGAAACAAGGTAAGAGAACTGAAAGCCTGTCCAAAAAAGGAGAATCAGATACCCTAAAATGTGTTAATAGTGAATTAGGAAACAAGGTAAAGAGAACTGAACGCCTGTCCAAAAAGGAGAATCAGATACCCTAAAATGTGTTAATAGTGAATTAGGAAACAAGGTAAAGAGAACTGAACGCCTCTCCAAAAAAGGAGAATCAGATACCCTAAAATGTGTTAATAGTGAATTAGGAAACAAGGTAAAGAGAACTGAACCTCTCCAAAAAGGAGAATCAGATACCCTAAAATGTGTTAATAGTGAATTAGGAAACAAGGTAAAGAGAACTGAACGCCTCTCCAAAAAGGAGAATCAGATACCCTAAAATGTGTTAATAGTGAATTAGGAAACAAGGTAAAGAGAACTGAAAGCCTGTCCAAAAAGGAGAATCAGATACCCTAAAATGTGTTAATAGTGAATTAGGAAACAAGGTAAAGAGAACTGAACGCCTCTCCAAAAAGGAGAATCAGATACCCTAAAATGTGTTAATAGTGAATTAGGAAACAAGGTAAAAAGAACTGAACGCCTCTCCAAAAAAGGAGAATCAGATACCCTAAAATGTGTTAATAGTGAATTAGGAAACAAGGTAAAGAGAACTGAACGCCTCCAAAAAGGAGGATCAGATACCCTAAAATGTGTTAATAGTGAATTAGGAAACAAGGTAAAAAGAACTGAAAGCCTGTCCAAAAAAGGAGAATCAGATACCCTAAAATGTGTTAATAGTGAATTAGGAAACAAGGTAAAGAGAACTGAAAGCCTGTCCAAAAAAGGAGAATCAGATACCCTAAAATGTGTTAATAGTGAATTAGGAAACAAGGTAAAGAGAACTCAAAGCCTATCCAAAAAAGGAGAATCAGATACCCTAAAATGTGTTAATAGTGAATTAGGAAACAAGGTAAAGAGAACTGAACGCCTCTCCAAAAAAGGAGAATCAGATACCCTAAAATGTGTTAATAGTGAATTAGGAAACAAGGTAAAGAGAACTGAACGCCTCTCCAAAAAAGGAGAATCAGATACCCTAAAATGTGTTAATAGTGAATTAGGAAACAAGGTAAAGAGAACTGAACGCCTGTCCAAAAAAGGAGAATCAGATACCCTAAAATGTGTTAATAGTGAATTAGGAAACAAGGTAAAGAGAACTGAACGCCTCTCCAAAAAAGGAGGATCAGACACCCTAAAATGTGTTAATAGTGAATTAGGAAACAAGGTAAAGAGAACTGAACGCCTCCCCAAAAAAGGAGGATCAGACACCCTAAAATGTGTTAATAGTGAATTAGGAAACAAGGTAAAGAGAACTGAACGCCTGTCCAAAAAAGGAGGATCAGATACCCTAAAATGTGTTAATAGTGAATTAGGAAACAAGGTAAAGAGAACTGAACGCCTCTCCAAAAAAGGAGAATCAGATACCCTAAAATGTGTTAATAGTGAATTAGGAAACAAGGTAAAGAGAACTGAAAGCCTGTCCAAAAAAGGAGAATCAGACACCCTAAAATGTGTTAATAGTGAATTAGGAAACAAGGTAAAGAGAACTGAAAGCCTGTCCAAAAAAGGAGAATCAGATACCCTAAAATGTGTTAATAGTGAATTAGGAAACAAGGTAAAGAGAACTGAACGCCTCTCCAAAAAAGGAGGATCAGACACCCTAAAATGTGTTAATAGTGAATTAGGAAACAAGGTAAAGAGAACTGAACACCTCTCCAAAAAAGGAGAATCAGATAACCTAAAATGTGTTAATAGTGAATTAGGAAACAAGGTAAAGAGAACTGAACGCCTGTCCAAAAAAGGAGGATCAGATACCCTAAAATGTGTTAATAGTGAATTAGGAAACAAGGTAAAGAGAACTGAACGCCTCTCCAAAAAAGGAGAATCAGATACCCTAAAATGTGTTAATAGTGAATTAGGAAACAAGGTAAAGAGAACTGAAAGCCTGTCCAAAAAAGGAGAATCAGATACCCTAAAATGTGTTAATAGTGAATTAGGAAACAAGGTAAAGAGAACTGAAAGCCTATCCAAAAAAGGAGAATCAGATACCCTAAAATGTGTTAATAGTGAATTAGGAAACAAGGTAAAGAGAACTGAACGCCTCTCCAAAAAAGGAGAATCAGATACCCTAAAATGTGTTAATAGTGAATTAGGAAACAAGGTAAAGAGAACTGAATGCCTGTCCAAAAAAGGAGAATCAGATACCCTAAAATGTGTTAATAGTGAATTAGGAAACAAGGTAAAGAGAACTGAAGGCCTGCCCAAAAAAGGAGAATCAGATACCCTAAAATGTGTTAATAGTGAATTAGGAAACAAGGTAAAGAGAACTGAAAGCCTATCCAAAAAAGGAGAATCAGATACCCTAAAATGTGTTAATAGTGAATTAGGAAACAAGGTAAAGAGAACTGAACGCCTCCAAAAAGGAGAATCAGATACCCTAAAATGTGTTAATAGTGAATTAGGAAACAAGGTAAAGAGAACTGAACGCCTCTCCAAAAAAGGAGAATCAGATACCCTAAAATGTGTTAATAGTGAATTAGGAAACAAGGTAAAGAGAACTGAACGCCTCTCCAAAAAAGGAGAATCAGATACCCTAAAATGTGTTAATAGTGAATTAGGAAACAAGGTAAAGAGAACTGAAAGCCTATCCAAAAAAGGAGAATCAGATACCCTAAAATGTGTTAATAGTGAATTAGGAAACAAGGTAAAGAGAACTGAAAGCCTATCCAAAAAAGGAGAATCAGATACCCTAAAATGTGTTAATAGTGAATTAGGAAACAAGGTAAAGAGAACTGAAAGCCTATCCAAAAAAGGAGAATCAGATACCCTAAAATGTGTTAATAGTGAATTAGGAAACAAGGTAAAGAGAACTGAACGCCTGTCCAAAAAAGGAGAATCAGATACCCTAAAATGTGTTAATAGTGAATTAGGAAACAAGGTAAAGAGAACTGAGCGCCTGTCCAAAAAAGGAGAATCAGATACCCTAAAATGTGTTAATAGTGAATTAGGAAACAAGGTAAAGAGAACTGAACGCCTCTCCAAAAAAGGAGAATCAGATACCCTAAAATGTGTTAATAGTGAATTAGGAAACAAGGTAAAGAGAACTGAACGCCTCTCCAAAAAAGGAGAATCAGATACCCTAAAATGTGTTAATAGTGAATTAGGAAACAAGGTAAAGAGAACTGAAAGCCTGTCCAAAAAAGGAGAATCAGATACCCTAAAATGTGTTAATAGTGAATTAGGAAACAAGGTAAAGAGAACTGAAAGCCTGTCCAAAAAAGGAGAATCAGATACCCTAAAATGTGTTAATAGTGAATTAGGAAACAAGGTAAAGAGAACTGAACGCCTCTCCAAAAAAGGAGGATCAGATACCCTAAAATGTGTTAATAGTGAATTAGGAAACAAGGTAAAGAGAACTGAACGCCTGTCCAAAAAAGGAGGATCAGATACCCTAAAATGTGTTAATAGTGAATTAGGAAACAAGGTAAAGAGAACTGAACGCCTCTCCAAAAAAGGAGAATCAGATACCCTAAAATGTGTTAATAGTGAATTAGGAAACAAGGTAAAGAGAACTGAAAGCCTGTCCAAAAAAGAAGGATCAGATACCCTAAAATGTGTTAATAGTGAATTAGGAAACAAGGTAAAGAGAACTCAAAGCCTATCCAAAAAAGGAGAATCAGATACCCTAAAATGTGTTAATAGTGAATTAGGAAACAAGGTAAAGAGAACTGAACGCCTCTCCAAAAAGGAGAATCAGATACCCTAAAATGTGTTAATAGTGAATTAGGAAACAAGGTAAAGAGAACTGAACGCCTCTCCAAAAAAGGAGAATCAGATACCCTAAAATGTGTTAATAGTGAATTAGGAAACAAGGTAAAGAGAACTGAACGCCTCTCCAAAAAAGGAGAATCAGATACCCTAAAATGTGTTAATAGTGAATTAGGAAACAAGGTAAAGAGAACTGAAAGCCTGTCCAAAAAAGGAGAATCAGATACCCTAAAATGTGTTAATAGTGAATTAGGAAACAAGGTAAAGAGAACTGAAAGCCTGTCCAAAAAAGAAGGATCAGATACCCTAAAATGTGTTAATAGTGAATTAGGAAACAAGGTAAAGAGAACTCAAAGCCTATCCAAAAAAGGAGAATCAGATACCCTAAAATGTGTTAATAGTGAATTAGGAAACAAGGTAAAGAGAACTGAAAGCCTGTCCAAAAAAGGAGGATCAGATACCCTAAAATGTGTTAATAGTGAATTAGGAAACAAGGTAAAGAGAACTGAAAGCCTGTCCAAAAAAGGAGAATCAGATACCCTAAAATGTGTTAATAGTGAATTAGGAAACAAGGTAAAGAGAACTGAAAGCCTGTCCAAAAAAGGAGAATCAGATACCCTAAAATGTGTTAATAGTGAATTAGGAAACAAGGTAAAGAGAACTGAAAGCCTGTCCAAAAAAGAAGAATCAGATACCCTAAAATGTGTTAATAGTGAATTAGGAAACAAGGTAAAGAGAACTGAACGCCTGTCCAAAAAAGGAGAATCAGATACCCTAAAATGTGTTAATAGTGAATTAGGAAACAAGGTAAAGAGAACTGAACGCCTCTCCAAAAGGAGAATCAGATACCCTAAAATGTGTTAATAGTGAATTAGGAAACAAGGTAAAGAGAACTGAACGCCTCTCCAAAAAAGGAGAATCAGATACCCTAAAATGTGTTACTAGTGAATTAGGAAACAAGGTAAAGAGAACTGAACGCCTCTCCAAAAAAGGAGAATCAGATACCCTAAAATGTGTTACTAGTGAATTAGGAAACAAGGTAAAGAGAACTGAACGCCTCTCCAAAAAAGGAGAATCAGATACCCTAAAATGTGTTAATAGTGAATTAGGAAACAAGGTAAAGAGAACTGAAAGCCTGTCCAAAAAATTAGAATCAGATACCCTAAAATGTGTTAATAGTGAATTAGGAAACAAGGTAAAGAGAACTGAACGCCTCTCCAAAAAAGGAGAATCAGATACCCTAAAATGTGTTAATAGTGAATTAGGAAACAAGGTAAGAGAACTGAAAGCCTGTCCAAAAAAGGAGAATCAGATACCCTAAAATGTGTTAATAGTGAATTAGGAAACAAGGTAAAGAGAACTGAACGCCTCTCCAAAAAAGGAGAATCAGATACCCTAAAATGTGTTAATAGCGAATTAGGAAACAAGGTAAAGAGAACTGAAAGCCTATCCAAAAAAGAAGAATCAGATACATTTCGGAGACGTACCTATGAAGATCCTGTGGAACATAACAAAAATGCTAAATGGATAGAAGAAGTAAAAGAAAGAATAAGAAGTTTAAAGGTACAGGATAGGAAATGGGATGAAGTAACAGCCAGAGAGGATGAAACAAAGTGAAGAAAAGCCTCTAATTGGAAAACCCCAGGCCCAGATGCAGTGCCTAACTTTTGGTTAAAATTATTAATATCTTTACATGAAGATTTAGCTAAGAGTAGGAACTATTTATATGTGCACCCTGAACAGACACCAGCTTAGCTAACAACAGGAAAACCAATGCTCCTACTTAAGATTCATTCTGCAAACTACTCTAAAAATTATAGGGCAATAACCTGCCTTCCAACAACATCTAAACTATACAATGGAATTCATGGCGACAGACTTTATAGTCATTTAGAAGAAAACTCAATTATGGCAATAGAACAAAAGGGTAAAAAAAGAAAGTCATATGGAACAAAAAATCACATTGTTAAAGTTAAGTCATAGTGGAGAACTGTAAAAAGGGGAAGAATCTAAGTATGGCATGGATAGACTACAAAAAAGCATTTGACAGTATCCAACATTCATGGATAAAAGAGTGTTTAAAAATGTATAAGATACACCCTACACTGATCAACTACATTACAGTGACCATGAAACAATGGCAAACCACTTTACAGTTAAGCCATAACAAAAGGATAAGTTATTATTCCAGGGATAAAAATCCAAATCTGCCACAGCTGTTCTTTAGCCTTCCCTTAACCTATTAAGCTGTCTGCTTAACAGATTAGGCCAGGGCTGTAATTTGACTCCCGGAAAGCAACAAAAGTGTAAAGACTTTTCATCTTTTCTTTGTCGATGATTTAAAACTGTATAGTTCATCAGATGAGGAACTGAAAGCACAACTGCAAGTAGTTAAACATTTTTCAGATGATATAAGACTGTCATTTGGTCTTGATAAATGTACAAAAACAACCTTTAAAGATGGAAAGCTTCAGCACCAAGAAATTATCAGTTTGGGACAAGAATGTCTTATAAAGGAACTTAGGCAAGGGGAAGTGCATAAATATTTGGGAACTGATGAAGAATCAACAATAAAACATGAACAAATGTGAATAAAACTCAGTAAGGAATATTTTAGAAGACTTAAATTAATCCTGAAAACAGCTTTGACATCCAGGAACAAAGTTCAAGCTATAAACCAATTTGCTCTTCCTGTCCTAACTAAGAGTTTTGGAGTAACTGACTGGCTCCAAAAGGTGTTGGATAGATCACACAGAAAAACAAGAAGGGTGCTTCATGCTCATCAAATGATTTACAAAAATCAGTGCATACCAAGATTATATAGTTCCCATTCTGTAGGAGGTATGGGTCTCCTTGAAATTGATTGCATGTATAGATCTGCAATTGTGGGACTGCATATATATCTGCTCACCTCACAAGACCCAAACATAGTGACAGTTTTGAAACATGAGTAGAATACATCTAAGATGACTTCCCTTCTTAGTCTAGTAGAAGCATATCGGCGTCAAGCAGGGATGGAAATCAAATCACAAGTAGATAAAAATCAGGCAACAACTGAATGTGCCAAAAAAGAAAAGAAAGACTATAAGGTGAAGGACCAGATGAGAAGGCAAGAAATGTGGAAAATGCATAAATATAGTTGCAAGTATAGAAACTTCTGGAAGAACCTCATGTTATCAGGATTGAATGCAGGAATGGCTAGGGAGAGGCAAATTCAAACTAAAAGATGAAAAGCTAGTATTGGCGGCCCAAGATAGTAGATTATAACACAGTGGTTTACAAATTCCATTGAATATGTGGAAGAAACAGACAACTCTAGGTTTTGTAAAACAGAACTGGAAACAACTGCACACCTTGTTGTTGGTTGTGACATACTAATGGCAGAAGGACTGTATACTGAAAGGCATAATAATATGGCAAGACTGTTGCACTGGGGATTGTGCAAACATTATAATACTGAAGTAGCTGAAAAACACTGGAAACATGAGACACATAGAAAATGATGATGTCTACATCACATGGGAGCGCCCATTACAACAATTCAAAAGATAGATGCAAGAAAACTAGATATAGTGGTCCATGAAAAGAAGACAAAAGTAGCATTGATCATGGAAATCACTGCACCCAGTGACTACAGTGATACAAACCCATAAAATATCAGGATCTGCAGGCAGAAACAAGAATAATGTGGAAGAAAAATACCCAGATAGTTCCAATAGTAGTAGGGGCAACGGGGTCTTATAAAAAAAATCTGTAATCATATTTAGGTATGTTACAGATACATGTAATGCCATATGAATTGCAGGAGTTATTACTGGGCACACTGCGGGTGTTGAGAAGAGCACTTCTGGCTGACATCAAACATTGCAACAATATTAATTTCATGAATTTTAATCATAGTTTGACTTAGGAATGGGGTCTTCTCCCATCATGGTATTAGAAAACCAAAGGATTTGAAGAAACTAAAGGGCACATACTGGCTGAACTACTGTTTTATATAGTTCTATTTTAGCTTTCCATAAAGAAAGCAAAAACATATAACTATATAGTGGGAGACAGAAAAAGATAGTGGACAAATTATTAGCACAGGGATACAAATTCAAAGGGGGTATTCTATGGTGACTCTGTCACCATTGCTCTTTTGTCTTGCCCTTAACCCATTTAGCTGTTTACTTAACAGCTTAGGCCATGGTTACAATTTGGTTCCCAGAAAACAACAAAGTGTAAAGACTTCTCATCTTCTTTTTGTGGCTGATTTAAAACTAGAGTTCATCGGATGAGGAGATAAAAGCACAACTAGAAATGGTCAACACTTTCTCAGATGACATAAGAATGTCATTTGGTCTTGATAAATATGCAAAAGTAATATTTAAAGTAGGAAAGCTGCAGCACAAAGAGAACATAAGTCAGGGACAGGAATGTGATATAAAGGAACCTGAGCAAGAGGGAGTGTATAAATATGTGGGAACTGATGAAGGATCAACAATAAAACATGAACAAATTCAAACAAAACTCAGTAAGGAATATTTTAGAAGACTAAAATTAATACTGTAAAACAGGTCTGATGTCTAGGAACAAAGTCCAAGCAGTAAACCTATTTAATCTTGCCTCTTCTAACTTACAGTTTTGGGGTAATTGACTGACCCCAAAAGGTATTGTATCACTTGGACAGGAAAACAAGAACAATGCTTCATACTTATTAGATGATATATAAAAATGAATGTATACAAAGATTTATATATTTCTCATTCTGAAGGATATATGGGCCTCCTTGATACTAATTACAAGTGTAGATCTGCAAACGCAGGATTGTATACATATCTACTGAGCTCATCACATTCAAGCATAGTGAGAGTTTTGAAACATGAAGAGAACATCTCTAAGATGACCTCCTTGCTTAAAAGCAGGAGGGTAGCTTTAATCTACTCCACAAATACACTATGGTGCCCGACTCCAAGTCTATCTCAAAATTCAATGATGCTGAACTACTTAAAACCTTCTTAAAACTCAGTAACACTAAACAAATTTGTATTATAGCTCTGTACACTCCCCCTGGTCACAACACCCCTATTCAAGAAGACATCCTGTCACAGATATCACAGAATCTTTCCAATGAAATAGTAATCATGGAATATGTCAATATCAATTGGCAAAATTTAAATTCGGACTTCCCTGTCACTAGTTTAAACCTCTTTGGATTCACACAACTCATTACAATACCTACTAGAATTCCTGAAAGCAACAACCAATGTTTAATTGTAGACTGGGTATTAGTTACAAGCCCAAATAAATATTTCAAATTCTGGTACACTACCAGATACTTAAAATGACCATCTACCTGCTTATACATTTAGGACTACGACCCAATTACCCAAAGGCCATAATTATAAAAACTCCTGCAACCTAACTAACTTCAACCAACAACACTTCACAAATATACTAAAATCCCTAAACTAGTCCATACTGAACACAATATCCCTAGGTGACACAGTTAACAACTTCAACAAACTTTTTTTGGACACCCTTAATAGTTGTGGTACTCTTCAAATAAGAGGAACAAAAATCAGTGATGCACCCTGGCTACAAATTCCACAGAATAACTGCTACTTGATAGGGATAGAGCTTGGAAGGAGTGGCACAAAAATAGAATTGATCTAAATCTAAAAAACTATAGACATCTATGCAATCAGGCAAAGAAATATGTAGCCTTTGATAAGAAACAATATTTTACAACAACTAATGGATCACAAAAAAAAAATCCCCCAAATTTCTGGTCTACTATCTTATCACTTCTCACCCCAGGGTCCAAACAAAGTCCTGCCCCATTTATAAACAAATCCCTGTCTCAAATCGTAGAACTGTTTAATACTCACTTCATTGAATGTATAGCTAGCTTGGTCAGGGACCCTAGCAAGTCCCCTAGTCATAACCCAACATCATCCAATGACATTTCATTCCCTTCTCTCTCTCCTCAAAGCACCTCAACTAAAGACTCTAAGCCTCCCAGCCTCATAATACATCCTGTTCCCACTAGCTATATATGGAACTTATTACATAAAATAAAACTCTGTTCTTTCTCTGCACATAACCTTCCAACCAAATATCTAAAAATTGCTGCTGATGCTATCGACTATCCAGTTAGTATTCTCATCAATAGCTCCATCAAAGAATCCCACATCCCCTCCCTTTGGAAACAAATCAGTCGTAACCCCATTACACAAAGGATGGAAATCTACTGAACTGTGTAACTTCTGCGTCCTCTCTCCAAATTCCTTGAAAACTGTATATATAAATCTCCTTAACCATCTTACCTATAATAATCTACTAACAGCCTCTCAACATAGTTCACCCTGTTCTTAGCTGAATAACTGCACTAATATCCTTAACAAACATAATCAATAAAGCAAGAGATTTTGGCCAACTAACTTCAGCACTATTTCTTGATCTATTGAATGTTTTCAATACTGTCTCATAACCCAAAGTTTTACAATAACTCTTTTCCCTAGGCCTATCTAGTTCTTCTCTACAGTGGTTTTCTAACTGCCTATCTGACAGACATCAATACATAAAGTGTCAAGGATGTCTCTCTCACAATACCTAACCAATAAAACATGTGTTCCACAAGGATCTATTCTAGGACCTCCTCCTCTTCAACACCATTCTAAATAATTTCCACACCACCTCCAGCCAAAGCTCCCTAATCCAATACCCTGACAACCCAGTGCTCATCTCCTCCTGCAGTAATATTGCACACCTTAAAAAAATAACCCAAACCTCATTCATCTACATTGAGTCCTGGCTTAACAATGCACAACTACTACGCAACGCCAATAAACCAAGCTCCTCCTCATTACACCAATGGCCCTCTCAAATGACTTTAAGATCTTTTCATTAAATAACACAGAAATCAAAGTGGTCCCATATACCAAGCTATAAGGGGTAATAGTAGATAACAAACTGGATTTTGATCTTCACATACACAACACTATCAAGAAAACACACCATAAACTAAGGATGCTCTGTCAACATAAATACTTCATGGATATGATCACCAAAAGAACATTACCCACAACCTGTTACGCTCCTTACTATATGGTGCTCCCATTTTAACTAACCTAAGGGACTCTGGCTAGCAAAGTTTGCAGATGACTGCAAACTGGGAGCCATTATTGAATCCCCAAATGATGTGGATACTCTACAAAAGGGCCTTACAGAAACAGATGCTTGGTGCCAGAGCCATGGGCTCAAGCTCAATGCCAAGAAATGTATTGTTATCCCCTTTGGGAAAAAACATGTATCCATGAATTACCATATAGGTGGCGGTACACTAAACACAGAAAGTGTGAAAAGAGACTTAGGGACACAGGTGGACAGTGGTCTCACCTTCGATAACCACATCGCCACAACAGTCAGGAAATCCTTCTATGTGGCACACCTCATCATGAAGGGCTTTTCATCCAGAAAAAAGGAAGTCATTGTCCCACTGTACTCATCCCTCATTAGACCCATTATAGAATACAACGCCCCATTTGGTATGTACCTCTCAAGACATCTGCAACAACTGGAAAGGCCTCAGAAATACCTCACTAAAAGAATCACAGGCCTAAAGCAGATGCCTTACGCTGACCGCCCTAAAATCTCCAGCTATACTCTGTCGCATATCGTCTACTCAGAGGCAATCTCTGCTTAACATACAAGGCCATGTCAAACCCAGAGCTGTTGGACATGCTACACTTAAAGAAATCCCAATTCCTCAGAGCTACATGCTCCAGGGATCTAAACCTTGTCATCACAATAAACAAAACATGCTGGAGGGATATGTTCCTGACCCAGAGACTCCCCAGACTCTGGAATAGATTGCCCATACATGTCAAGCAGAGTGCCTCTTTGGACCTCTTCAAGAGGAAACTTGACGATTGGATGGGAGAAAGGAAATTCACCCCAGGGATCATGTCAGTCGCCCTGCTAGACAGGGGTCCAGGAAAGTAAATAATGTGGGAAGAAATAGCCAGGGAATTGTTATGGCTAGGCTTGTATAGGCCCTAGGGCTGATAGCCTAGTACCAATCTATGAACCTATGAACCTTCAGAATACTCTAAAAAATAATCGTGAATCCTGCTAGAATAAAATAGCTAAATTTGCCATAGGAGTCGCTTACTACAAACAACACTGTTCTGCTCCTATCTCCCTTAACTGGCTAGAACTCCCACAATATGTAAACCACCTCCATGAAATTATTTACAAACCCGAAGCCTGTCCTGCATTAAATTCAGTTCTCCAAATCTACACCCCAAGTCGGTCTCTGCTCCAAAGGCAAAACGTCTTACCCATATGAACCAAACAAAACTGACAGACAATGCCTGTATTCTTATTCAGTGACCAGACCATGGAACACTTTACCTTTAGAGATCAAAACGACCTCTAATCTCAAGAATTTCAAGATTAGACTAAAAAGACTTCCTTTACATGTCTTGCATATGTCCCTGTTCTAAACCAAGCTGACTGATATCCTTTCTACACTAACCTAATTGCCATTACTCCACTGCTTACTCCCTCCATCCCCACCATTTCTTCCACCTTTACCTGAATAATGACAACCTCCTTTGTCACGTTCACCCACCCTCTCCCACTCTGCATATCTTTCCTACTCTCAGTAATCAGCTACTCCCTATTCTGCTGAGCCACACTGTGTTCCTTATTGAATTTAGATCCTAACTATCATCCTTGCCTCCATTTATCTCCTAGTACAACCTTCTTTTCTGCTTTTCTGTTACTCGGGCTAACAAACAAAAAAGTTTTCAACTTTTTTACAAATATTTTGTCCTATTATACTGGCTCTCTTTTATTGACATTACACATATCTCTAACATCTTCATAACACATTCATGCCCGTTTCTATAACTTATCTGCCATGCTGAATCAAGCCTCCGATCTAAAAGATTTGCATTCAAATATACTCACTTAAACTTCTCTGTAAAAGTGTATGCATGTTACTCTTTCTCAGACATGGTTGTTTATCTTCCATGTAAACTTATATGTATATGCCTTTTGATTCTTGTGTATACTGACGATTTTATTTTATTTATTTATTTTTATTTTACATTTCTTAACCGGTATAGTCCACTGTTCAAACGTCTGTTTTCAGTGGAGTCCCAGGGAGAAAAGCTCCATAATAAGAAAAACATGTAATGTATAATGTATAAACAAAAGCAGCAGAGAAAAGTTACAAGCAAGTTAAGTACAGATATATTTACATTCAAGTTAAAAAACAGACATAATAGCTTACTAATGAAACCAAGAAGCATTGCAGCATCACTAGACTCACAAGCCTATGAGAAACATCAACACTATAGCTGTGGAGGCAACTACACATACATGAGAATTAAAAGTCTAAACCAGAATCAAAATCACATTAATAATATATCATATGTATACGTACAGCCTTAGGACCAAGACCCTTTAATTGTCAAGTAAAATTGTGATATTAGGTTAGGAGAGGTGAGCATAGTGGATGAGGGTCTAACCTGGTGTAGTGCAAGAGCATAGCCAGCTATTAATGCGATGGGGTTTTAATGATTTTCTAAACTGTGTTAAGGAAGTGATAGTAGTTATTTGAGTGGGTAATGCGTTCCAGATTTTGGATTCATAATTAGAGAAGAGGGGGTTCCCTGCAAAATTGTTAGTTTTAGTTACTATTAGAATAGGTTTGTTGCTGGAGTGAAGAGTCCTGTTATTGCTGTGGAGGTAAAGTAGGTTTTGATGTGCAGGGTTTTTTTTTCTGGATACAGAATTTTATGGGCCAGAGCAAGTTGACTGAAGTGTAAGAGTTGGGGAAGTTCCAGCCAATTGAGCTGCTTCAAGGATGATCAGTGGTGAGACCTATATGGGGATTCAGAGGCAAATCTTGCAATTTTGTTATAGCATGAGTCGAGCCTGGCTAGATCTGCTTTTCTAAGGTTGGTTAGAAAAGGTGAGCCATAGAGATGGGTTGAGATGAGGTGGGTGTGGGCTATGGTTGCTTTTGTTGGTTGGGTAAGGAATTGTCTATTTCTTTAGAGGGTACCTAGTTTTTTGTGGACCTTCTTGATGGTCTGGGAGATGTGAATATCAAATCTGCACCTGTTATCAATCTCAACACCAAGGAGTATGTTATGCTCTGAGAGAGAGTAGTATTATTGTTGGACAAGATATTGAAAGTGGTGGTTGATGAGGAGGATATAGTAGGTTTAAAGAGCAGTAGTTTGGTTTTATCAGGGTTCAGTATAAGTTGGGTAGTGGGTGGCCATGCTTCCATAGAGAGGAATGATTCTTGTGATAAAATATGAAGTTCATTTAGTGAGGAAGCTGCAGAAATTAATGTAGAATCATCTGCATACTGAATGACAGATGCATTGGGAGTGGAGGAACAGAGCTTGTTGGTATAGAGGGTGAACAGCAGGGGACTAATATAGAACCCTGGGGAACACCAAGAGTGACTGGATGAAGGGGTGAGGGGTCTTGTTTCCACAGAACTGCCTGCTGTTGTCTGGCTAAATAGCTTGGAACCATACTATGGAGGATTGACAAAGAGCTAATTCAGACATTCTTGTGGTAAGAATGTCATGTCTAACCATATCAAAGGCCTTTGATAGATCAAGAAAGGTGGCAGAAACATATTGACCATTGTTTCTATGAGAGTTTACTGTATTGGTGAAGGCCATGAGGGCAGAGGTGGTACTATGGAAGGGGCAAAACTTGTGATAATTATTTTAGAGAAGTTTAGGTATATGGAGAGAGTCTAGTAGTTGGAAATGTACACATTTTTCAAAGATTTTTGCTGAAGGTGATATCATTGCTATAGGTCAGTAGTTAGTAAGTTCTGTAGAGATGCCTCCTTTGTGAAGGGGGATTATATAAGATATTTTCCAGTTTTCGGGGACAATGGCTTCTGAAAGGGATCTGTTAATTAGAATGGCTATAGGGTAGGCCAGTGTGACAGCAGCAGTTTTCAAGAATTCCCATGGTCATTTGTCAGCAGCCAGAGCAGGGGTCTTTAGTTTTACAAGGAATTTCTGAAGAGATAGGTTGGAGTTGGAAGGAGTTATTCTTTGTGTGAGAAGACTACTCCCCTCTGTTTCAATTTTATAACTAAATAGTAATAGCTGTCTTTCTGTTACTTTGTAGTGGAGCTTTTCTCCCTGGCCAATGTTGAAAATGGGCTTCTCGTCCAGTTGGACTTTCCCGGTAGCTGACTGTCAAGTAAATAAATAAATAGTTTTGCAGAAGCATATTGTTGTAAAGAGAGAAATGAAACCAGAAGCAGATAAAAAGATGCACCAACTGAATGTGCTAAAACAAAATAAGGAGAATGATCAGATGAGAGAGCAGGAAGTGTGGGGACGGGCATAAATATAGTTGCAAATACAGAAAACTCCTGGAATAATGTCATATTGATCAGGATCTGACATAGGAATGGTAAGGAGAGGTGAATACAAACCAAAAGATAAAAGGTTAACACTGATGGGCCAGGGTAGTGGACTACATACACATTGGTTTACAAAGTTCATTAAGCATGTGGGAGAAACAGACAAATGCAGGCTCTGTAAAACAGAACTGGGAACAGTCGTACATCTTGTTGATGGCTGTGATACACTAATGGCATAGTAATGTAGCAAGACTGTTGCATTGGGGATTGTGCAGACATTAGAAAATTGAGGTAGCTGAGAAGCATTGGAAACATGAGGAATAAAGCATTACAGGGAATGATGCCATTTATATCACATGGGATAATCCATTACCTACAGTTCAAAAAACAGATGTGAGAAAACTAATTATAGTAGTTCAAGAAAAGAAGACAAAAGTAAAATTGATCATTGAGGATTGCTTTTAGCTAGTAAAAAGTAATAGCACATTCTGAGCAAAATAACATCTGTGACTCCAGATCAACAAGTAACTAAGATATTGTTCATGTAGACCAAGAGAACAGTTGATTAATTCTTGAGGATCTTGCTCAATCCACCCTCTAGGAAAATGTTCTTACTGCTGATTCCAATATGAGGCAGAGATGAGCATTTCTCGTGGATTTGATAAGAAGTACACTGGTTAATTTGTAGCATATTCAGCAATGGTAAACTGGCCATTAATGTATGCCAAAAAGTGACTGTCTTCAAATTCCATATTTTTGTATGACACCATCAGTAAGAGTCCTTGTTAAGTACCAGGCAAATATTAGCCCTCTTTGGAGGAGAGGTGCTGAAATAGGACATGAAGTGCTGAAGAAAACTATCACATCATGAATACAGAGGATCCCTAAATTAAATATCATTTTACATTTCCCTGGGTCTTAATGATTTTATTTCAGTTTTCATCCTGTACTGAGGTAATATTATTTAATTCTAAATTCAGCATACTCTATCCTAGCTGAATAAAATATGCAGTTATGTAGCTGACACATGCAGTTATCTTCTTCTTTCTGGCTTTTCCAGGTTAGGGGTCACCACAGTGGATCACCTGTCTGCTCATGATTGGCAGTAGAGTTTTACGGTGTCAGGTTGCCAGCCCGGCACCCAACCTTCCACAGAAGGAACACAAATGCACGCACTCGAACCTAGGGCCAATTTAGATTGTCCAATCAACCTACAGCATGTCCTTGGGATGTGGGAGGAAACTGGAGCACCCGGAGAAAACCCATGTGACCACATGCAGACTCCGCATAGAAGGCACCCCAGCCAAGGATCAAACCGGAGAACATCTTGCTGTGAGGTGGCAACGCTAACCGCTGTACCACCATGACCGCCCTGACACATGCAGTTATCCAAAGAAGGTAATTAACAGGTGACATACAGGATGTTTCTAAGTTTCTGCTGATCTAATCTGAAATTATATCTGATTATGTCCTTACTCCTTAAGTAAAAGCAGTGAAGCCCTTGGAAAACAACTTGCATGTTTTTGCAGAATTCTATAAGGCAAATACATGTATTATTATTAATGCTGAGATGTTTCTATGAATCATCACTGAGAACACTTACCGTTACCCATATGAGTAAAGAGTGACTTTATAAAAATATGGATAAAATCAAATTATAAACTGGGTTGTAGCTGTAGATGGTGTCTGTAATTATGAAATAAGTAATAATTTTGCTTACTACTTGAATTTGGTATGCTAAAGAAAAAGGGTGTAACACTTATTCATTTAGTTATCTGTCCTTAGAAATACTTCTTCCCCATTACATAATCCTTGTAATAATATAATATAATATAATATAATATAATATAATATAATATAAATGATTACATAATAACATTTAATGCATAATTCTTACTGACAAGCGTGTCACTAGGCATTCTCAATGAATTGTAATGAGTACATTTTTCCAAACATCTCTCAAGATAGATTATGGCTAAAACAGCACAGAATATTTAGAAGAGCCAAATCATGTACCTACTATATATAGTTATATAAACCTTGCTTACCTGATAGAAATGCACCCCTAAAATAACGATTTTATGGTTATAAGTAACAGCAGTTGAAATTAACATGTCCCATTCTTAAGTGCATAAGGGGCAACATTTTGAGGTTTAAGTACTTTTTTTTTAAATGATATGTGGGTGGATGATACAACAGATTGGGGTATATAACTGAAATATCTGGCGACACCCCTGATTACTGACCCCATAGTTCTTACTCAGACTCTGTTACTTAGCTTCATAGGTAATTACTAGGGTATCAGACTGCAGACTATTAGAAGCCTATCCAAAATCAAACCCTGTACCTTGTGTCTGAAATAGTACACCTTGTACAATAGGAGAGTGAGGCCGCAGTACTGCCACAGTTAATATTTCAATGGACAAAGGTCATTACTCTGACAGATGAAAAACCAGAAGAGAAAGGAGAACACTGGATCACATGCAGTGCAAACAGTCTGAGTTGCTTAAAACCATAATATTGTGCATGAAGCGTTGAAGTTGCAATCAGTAATTGGAGAAAAGAATGTCATTTTAGGGCCATGCTAAAGGATTACCACCACTCGGGGGCTTCAACAGAAAAGGAGCAGAAAGCTTTAAACTCTCCATTCAGATTGTTATTCAATTCATTCTGACGTATTAAAAAAAGGTCCAGATGAATTGTTTGCCAGCTGTCTTCCACTGCTCCTTGTCGTGTGACAGCAGTAACTGTATTATAACTTCTTAAGCTGTAAAATGCTTAGCGCTTCTGCAATTTTTAATCTAAATTTTATAATACATGGGAGCAGGTAAAGCTCTATAGACTACAAAGAATTATGATTTTTTCTCTTTGATCAATACTCTAAGTATGGATATCTGAGGCATCAATCTCATGGTGAATTTCTGGACATCCAAGTCTTGAACACATGACATTCTGATCTGCACCCAATTTTAATCCTCTATGTGTAATATACATTTTACCGGTGCAGTAGAAGGGAGGGTTTGGCATGAAGGCTAAGGTCTTTATTTCCGACACAAGGTACAGGGTTTGATATTTTAGGGGTGCATTTCTATCAGGTAAGCTAGGTTTATATAACTATATATAGTAGGTGCATGATTAGGCTCTTCTAAATATTCTGTGCTGTTTTAGCCATAATCTATCTTGAGAGATGTTTGGAAAAATGTACTCATTACAATTCATTGAGAATGCCTAGTGACACGCTTGTCAGTAAGAATTATGCATTAAATGTTATTATGTAATCATTTATATTATATTACATTATATTATATTATATTATATTATATTATATTATATTATATTATATTATATTATATTATATTATATTATAGGTTGAGTGTATGGGAAACCACAAATTTGTCCCAGGGGTTCCACCTTTGTCCCTCACTTATAGGGGTGATAGGTGCTGACTGAGGTTTCTTTTTTTGGGATAAACTCTTGGCTAGGCATGTAAGGGGCCCCAGGGCCATTAGCCTAGTAACCTCCTATGATCCTACGATCCTGTGTATTCCACTGTCAAATTGTATGTATATATATATATATATATATATATATATATATATATATATGCTTTTTTTTTCTTATTTACTTACAGTTATACTATTACTGCGGTGGTAGTGCTGCGGTAGCATTGTCGCCTCACAGTTAGATGTTGCCCGTTCGATTCTCAGTTAGAGCATCTTTTGTGTAGCGGCATGCGTGAACGGGTGTTCCTTCGTTGAAGGTTGTGCGTTAGGCCCGGCAAGCCAGCACATAAAACTCTACTGCCAATCATTAGTGGACCGGAGTTCTGCTGTGACGACCCCTAACCGGGAAAAGCCGAAAGACACAAACAAAGTTACAGCTATACTATTGTTTTATTTGATATTATGTAACTCTCTGGAGTTTTTCTTACCAGGTCAGCACTAAAAATGGGTACTTATTACCCAGTCAGACTTTCTCAGTAAACAAATATCAAGAAATAATAAATAAATGTTATTGGTTGGTTGCGAGTTTGGCTACTTTGTTGTTGCATTGCTCTTGTTTGGCTGATAGAGAGGAGTTGAGATTGATTAGAATAAGAAAGGTGTATGATAGGGTGGGGAGTAGAAAAGAAGTGACAGCCGTGTTTTGTCTAGCAGGGTCAGTGAGGTAGGGTTTTACTCTACAGAGGCAGTCTAGCTCTTGGTGTGTTTTCTTTATGGCTTTCTGAAGGTAGATATCAAATTTCAGGTGGTTGTCTGTAATCGCACCTACAAGATGGATGTGGGATAGCAGTTCTAAATTGGTCTTATTGGATGACAATATATTGGAAGGACAGAGAGTTGGGGTGAGCAGTACTAGTTTATTTATTTATTTATTATTTTCTGGAATTCAGAAGGAGTTGTGAGTTGTTGAGTCAAGTGTCTCTGAAGGAGAAGGATTTCAGGCTGAGTGTTTGGAGCTTGATTTAGTCATAATGCTATGAGATTTGTCCTTAGATTTAGCACTGGTCTTTGCAGATTTACTAATTTTGATCTGTTAGTTAAACTTGTTTAAATGTACCGGTATTTTTAGATAACTGAACTAGACCATTACAAGGATAGTTCTGCTGTGAAAGTAAACTTACCATAACAGCAGATGTTCAAATAATCAGTGCTGCAGTAACATAAGCCAGTTGTGTAGCTAGGGTGGGGTGAAAAGGCCAATAGCCCATGGCTCAAAGTGTTGAAGAGTGCAATCAGCCAATGCCAAGCATCCTTTAATGCAATACCATTTTTTTTTTTGCAGTTAGACTGGAGTGCTGTAGTATTCTGTGTGTGGTCTAAACTGTAGCAACTGCTTGCAGCATTTGTAACAAGCAGCTTGTCACAGTTTAAATATATATACATATATCATTTTTTTAACTAAAACATGAGTGATGAAGCTCTTCATGCAGGCAGGTATAAAATGTAGCAAACAGTTTGCTACAGTTCAAAAAAAATTTTTTTTTTAGTAATAAAATATGTTAAAAGAGGGTTGGGGCAGGGCACAGAAACAGGACCCGAAGGGCTACAAATGTGTGTGTGTGTGTGTGTGTGGGGGGGGGGGGGTCATGCATCTGGCTACCTGGTTGGTGTGCCAGTAGAAGGAATGTCCATTTCTTTTCTGTGTGTTTGTGTGTGTGTGTGTGTGTGTGTGTGTGTGTGTGTGTGTGTGTGTGTGTGTGTGTGTAGATTTAACTGTAATAAGCCAATCACTTATGGATTATTACAGAGAAGTGGTTTTCCTTTCCTCTTAGAGGGTGAGCCACTGGTTTAAAACACTGGCCCAGGGTGCTTATTGAACCAGCTATGCTTCTGGCCTAAGATATATTGGTTATGCCCATTTCCAAAGTTTCATGGCATCTTTCACACACCAAAACTATTAGTCAGCTTGAGCTGAGCTGATTAAGAAATGTTTGGGCACCAAGCCCTTAACAGCTTTCATGCCAACGGAGAAAGGGGGGATGAGCCCTGAAACAACAATTATAACGACAAAAAATAAAAGCTGCACCCTGAAAAAAACAACACACTATGAAACAAGAATTAAAGATATTACCTGAGTTGTCTATGGACATCTAAGGTATGCAGTATCTGTTCTCCATAATTTTATTTTTGGAAAATAAAATGGGGAGATGGACAGCCTTTCTTAAATTGAACTTGAATACCACTTTAGTCATAAAAGAAGGATTAGTTCTGTGAAAAATGAGATATGGTTGGCTCAACATAAGAGCTTACGACTCAAATACCCATCCTGCAGATGTCAGAGCTGTTAGTAAAAATGTTTCATGTAAAAAGCTTCAAGTCACCCAGGATAGCTATTTTAAAATGAACAAGTGTTAGCTTTTCTTTCAAACACAAAATTAAGATCCGAAGAAGGGGCACTGGTTTTCTTGAAGGCCTGTTATGTAAAACTCCTTTCAAAAAATGTTGACATGAGAATGCATTGAAAGTGGAGGATCCATGATCAGACATGCTGAAATGTCTAATAAATGAGCCCTGACTGAGAAGTAAGAAAGGCCATAGGAAAACAGCTCACACAAATATTGTAAAACCAGGGAGTAAGAAGTTTTAAAATTGTGCTCGCCATTTTGTTGGCATGACCTAGAAAACCTTTTCCATTTTCTGATATATTTTTCTGGGATCAGGCTTTCTTACCTCCATTAGTAACCTGCTATACATTCTCCTCAGTAAACTTGTGCTTAAAGTGAATTAAGATCCTATCATCTAGGCAGTCAGTTGAAGTTGATTGGGGTTGTCGTGTATCAAATGCCTCTGCTCTTGCACAAGCAGAGTGCCTCTTTGGACCTCTTCAAGAGGAACCTTGACGATTGGATGGGAGAAAGGAAATTCACCCCAGGGATCACGTCAGTCACCCTGCTAGACAGGGGTCCAGGAAAGTAAATAATGTGGGAAGAAATAGCCAGAGAATTGTTATGGCTAGGCTTGTATAGGCCCTAGGGCTGATAGCCTAGTACCAACCTATGAACCTATGAACCTATGCACAAGTAGATCCAGTCTGTGAGGAAGCTTGTGGTAATTGCCCTTGGCTACTTCCAAAAGAAGGAAGAACCATTGTTGCTTCAGCCAGAAGAGAATTACTACAATACTCCTTGGAGGTTCCTTCTGAGTCATCAGAAGTACCCTGGATATCAGTGATAAAGGTGGAAAAGCATACAGGAAAATTTCAGTTCGAGGAAAAGAAAAGGCATCTATCTTCTAGGCCTAGTTTCATAGAGTCCTAGAGAAGAATCTTGGTGGATGATTGTTCAGAGAGGAGGTGAATAGGTCTACTTGAGGAAATACCCACAGATGGATCAAATCTTGGAAGACCCCCAGTCAAGTTTCCATTTGTGGGGGTCTGCTGTGGTCCTGCTCAGCTTGTCTGTCACAAAAGTTTGCTCTGACAGAATGTAGGATGCCTGTAGAGTGAGATTGTGCTGTAAAGCTATATCCCAAGCTAAGATGATTAGTTTGCAAAGAGGGTATGGCCTGATTTTGCCCTTGCTTGTTGATGTACCACATGACTGTGGTATTGTCTGTGACAACCTGAAGAAATCTGAAGGACCAAAGATGATTCAGAGAGTTGAGTGCCTTGATCAGGGCACACATTTCTTTTATATGTATGTCCTTGTTTCTGTCCTTGGCATCCTGCACAACTTGAACTTTTATTCTTCCTGAAACTATTCCCCAAGCAAAATTCCAAGGCATCTGTGGTGACTGACTGGCTGCTTTAGAAGAGGCAGGGAGAATGGGAGACCTGGGTTTAAGGATATGTGCTTTCTCCAACAAATGAGTTCCCAGTTGACAAACCCCATCTCTAGGATATGAAAGGACAAAGGATGTTTGTGTTGGTGTTGGTGCCAGAAAAAGATGTCTGATGCCATTTTATCTTTCTCATTTTTAGTCTTGCCAAGGGTATCACGAAAATCATGGATGCCATGTGACCCAAAATTTTGAGGTATTCCTTTGTAGTGATTGATGTCTGAGTGGAAAATCTTAGAACTATATCTAAATACAAATCTATTTTTTTCCTTATGAATTAAAAATTCTTTGAAATGAGGTGTCTAGTTGCCACCCCAGGAATACAATCTTGTGTGAAAGAGTTAAAAAAGACTTTTGAATGTTCTTCTGGAACTCCAACTTGTGTAAGAGATCTCTCACCAAAGTGAAATATTCTTCATGCTCTAAAGAAGACTCTGCAAAGATAAGCAAAGCATCTAAATATGGAAAAATGTGGATACACCATAGCCTGCAAATACCTATAACTAGAGCAAGACACTATGAAAACACTCTTGATGCAGTGGATAGTCCAAAGGGCATACCTCTCAACTTCTTAGAGCAGGAAATTTAGACAAAGCCTTGAATAAAAGTGAGTCAAATGCCCAAAAGTAGGGTCAGTTTTAAAATATTGCTGTTACAAACTTAGTAATTTGATAGAATTACAGGTTTTACATTAGCATACATTTTCTGAAGGGTATGAAGTCTGAAACTCAAATGTTTGTCATTATTTTCTAACTTCAGTCTTGAATGATTTGCCACTAAATTGCCAGAAAACTACAATTTTATGTAAAATGGACCAAAAATATGACACAAAATCTGGACATTCTGCAAAAATCTGTACAGCTGAGACTTATGGGGCAAGACAGAGAACTTATAATGTGATCCAGGCACACAAAGCCTTAAGAGAAAGCTGAAGTCTAGATGAATAGGAGTGTGATGATAAGCATCTAGTGTTACCAGGAAACTTGAATCAGAAAGAAGAGGTAACAGTTTTTAAAGTCAGACCATTTTGAACTTGGACATTGTCGCAGACAGGTTCAGGAAAGAAAGATCCAGGACTGGTCACAATTTTTTCTTTAGTACTAAAAACATCCTTGAATAAAAGATATTTTCCTACCTGGGAAGGAGGAACTGATTCAATCACTCTCTGGGGCAGCATATGATGAAGGACAGGTGAACGTCAGAGTCTGATCCAGTAAATGAGGGATTACTTCTTAGAAAGGAGGAATTTTCTCCCACTGCCATCTGTAACTGATGAATGATCTTCAGAACCCATTTGTTTGACACTGTTGACAAAGACAAAAGAGGAGATTCAGACTTTTTGGAAGGGAAAAGGTGCTAGCAGGGTGGAACAGGATATGTATAAGGTCCCTTAAATAGTCATTCTGACTTCTTGGACTGTCCTTCGATTTGGAGAAGGTTTCAGAATTCTTTTTGGATCCCCTTGGAAAAGAAGGGCTGAAATATCTTACAGATTCCATGCATCAGCCTACCCCTCTCATTACACTTTTTGATCACCTCTGCAACAGAGGAGCCAATGAGTTAATCTCTATCTAATGTTAACATCATCTAGGAGGTTCAGAGAGTGCAGCCATGCGGACCTCCACTAAACAGTACCAGTGTCCATAGTCCATAAAGATGTAGTAACTAAATCATACACCTACTGTAAACAATAAGTTGTGACTTGTGCAATTAAAGAAATCAGTTATTTAAAGCAGATTTTCCTCACAAGGAGAAACTGCAAAAAAAGAATTCCTCATGCTTCCCCAGTTAGAAGATATGAGCCTGACATTTAACAATTCTGATAACCAATTTGCAGAAGCATACACTATTTTCTTATACTTATCCATAATCTTCCAATCCTTCTCAGAAAAAAATAGGATTGGAATTAGCTAAATGTTTAGCAGCAGTAGAGTTTACTAAATCTATAGCTGCTAGGTTAGGTTTGGGAATAGTGTATACACATATAAAGACAGAAGAACTTTATACATTCTATGTGACTGTTTAGGGGCAACTGGCTGACTATCAGAAAAATTGCAGGTAATAACACACACATCCTTCAAATCTGATACAACTGGAAGAATAAGTGAAGGTTCTGAAATATTCCTTCTGTAACAGCTCATAGTACTTTCTGAGGGACTCCGAAACCTCTGTGTTCTCCCGCTGAAAACATTGACATATTCTAGCAATAGTCTCAGAGAAAAAGAACCCCCACAGACAGAATCAGAAACTGAGCCCTCCTCTAAGTCTGAATCAGAAATCGGAGGAGAAAACCCATTATCTGCCCCTTCCTCTTCTTTTCCAGATTCAGAATCTTTAATCTCTTCAGGAAAAGAAGTATCCCCCTTTATGTCAATAGCCTGAATTAAACCATGAGCTAGACCCAGTAAACTACTCCTTCCCATGGAAACTTGAGATGGTGTTGATACATGTTTTTATAGTTATGTTTCTTTTTGACAGGGAAAATAAGGCCAACAGTTTAATTAATGGCAGTAGCAGCTTCCCCAGGGATGGGCACAACATTCTGACAAAACAGAGAAACCTTCCCTGTTCCCTCTCCCAGGACCAAAAAGAGTGGCTCTTCCTTGCCCACTGAGGGGACCCCAACAGCCACAGAGGATGTGGCTAACCCCTGGTCCATAGTGGCTATACGTGCTATACCAGAGGGATATGGGGTAAAAAGATAACTAGTCTGTGGCACAACTAATGGCCACAGCAGGGACACCCACCTGTGGCTGAGGCAAATTACTAACCTGCAGTGGTGGCAAAGGCTGTCTGCTTAACATTTTATTTTTTTTGTGCTGGAAGAAAAACTGACAGTTTATTCCAGGGTGAATCTCAAAATAGTGCCACTTTCCTGGGGAAAACAAGCAGAAAAAATGGGTAAAATTTTAAAGTGTTAAAAGTCATTTTATTCACAGGAAAAAAATAAAACGCAACACTTTTGAGTCTGCATGTCCTCCCCGCGGTCGAATGGGCATTCAAAAGACATGCGTTGAACGGGTGTGCCTTCGCTGAAGGTTGGGCATCGGGCTGGCAACTCGCAACTGCCAATCATTAGCAGACCGGAGTTCTGCTGTGGTGACCCCTAACCAGGAAAAGCCGAAAGACAAACAACAACTTTTCTGGTCCCAAAAAGTAAAATTAAGTACAATCTATTCATAGAAAAATGGATTTAAAATACTTTAAACAACTTTTAAAGTGTCAAGAAAAAAGTTCTCCTGTTTAAAAGTATAATACAGACTTGTGACAGTCTGTTAAAACAGAAACTCATAGTTTTAAAATAACTTTCTTGAACGGGAAAGTGTTATCAAACATATTTTTAAATGGATTTTTTTCCCCCTGAAGACAAAAGAACAACACAAGACAACCATCAATCTTGGAAATCCTCAGAGGACCATGCTCTTCAGCATTTGGAAGACTCGAGCTGGCTAATACTTTGGGTGTGTGGATAGTGCCTTGAAGCCTTTGCAGATGCAACCCATATAGATTAGGTTACTTCAGCAGTGATCAATATGAAGAACATTCCTTATTACTAATTGTACAGAGTCTTGTATATAGCATTTGAAGTCAGTCTATTCTGAAAAATAAAAATTGTTCCCCTTCATGACCCTTTTCTATGATGTCTACTGCTTAGAGGCAGAGGTATATTAAATAATTTTGTATGCCACTGTCTGTCCAGAATTCACAGAGCAAATTTTATGAAGCAATGACAAAAAGAAAATCTTATATGTGTATTTGAAAACATCAGACATGTGCTTTGAATTTTTATGTATGGTCACTTTATGAGTTGTGTGGGTATTAAGGGTAACAACAGCAGGTTGGGGAAAATAATTGTTATAAATTGTTAATGTAATACAGACCTGTTAAGGGTGATGTTAGGGTGACTTCACCTCGTTGACTCTTCCATCATTCATTCAGGTAGATAATGCATTGAACTTTTGACATTAAACTTTTGACCCCTTGTAATGCACTGTTCAAATGTATTTCATGTAAAATAATAACATTAATGATATTCATTTCTTAACCAGGTAGGCCAACTGGATACAGTCATTTTCAGGAGGAAAGTTTGGTTAACTGATTTGTTCAAGGTGACCCAGTTGGCAAATGAGGGCTGAGGGAATGAAACCCTGCACCACAGCTAACAGGCTTAGCCCTCTGCAACAGTTGCAGATTAATATTAGCACAGAAATAAAGAGGGATGATTGCATTTTTGTGTCATAGATTTACAAAATCACATGCAGGTACTTAGAACTGCTAAGTACAGTTATCCTCATTGCTGTTTTATAAACTGTCTGATTTTGTGAGGTCATATAAAGAGATGTCCTTCTCATAAGGCAGACATGGACAAATAAGGATTCTTAGGTTCATAGATGCTTACTAGAATAACAACCCTAAAGGGACTTCATGTGCCCGCTCATGCTACCCAAATGTTTTGGACAGGTCTTGATATCCCTCATTTTATAGGGGCTACAGCTTGGATATGAGTGGGCAAGCATTTATGAACTTTTTCTTTCTAATATGACAGGTGGAGACCAGGGGCAAACATGATTTATGATTCTCTGATACATACATGCAAATATTCATACATACAACTATTTCAAGCATGGGCATTAATGCCCTTCTACCCTGCTGATATACCAAAACACTTGTTCCCATAATAAGTGTCCAGGCTGTTCTTAAAAATATCTAAACTAGTACTTGCTTCTATGTATTTGGTAGTCTGTCCCATGCATCAGCTACTCTGTCAGAGAACCAGTTAGTAACTTCTCATTCCTATAGAATCTTCTACATAGGTTATCTGATGATTCTCTAGTACTTTAATGTAATTTGGTGTCTGTTCCATGCATCAGTTACTCTGTCACAGAACCAGTTAGTGCGCTTCTCATTCCTATAGAACCTTCTACATAGGTTATCTGATGATTATCTAGTACTTTAATGTAATTTGATAGTCTGTTCCATGCATCAGTTACTCTGTCACAGAACCAGTTAGTGCACTTCTCATTCCTATAGAACCTTCTACATAGGTTATCTGATGATTCTCTAGTACTTTAATGTAATTTGGTGTCTGTTCCATGCATCAGGGACTCTGTCAGAGAACCAGTTAGTGCACTTCTCATTCCTATAGAACCTTCTACATAGGTTGTCTGATGATTATCTAGTACTTTAATGTAATTTGGTGTCTGTTCCATGCATCAGCTACTCTGTCAGAGAACCAGTTAGTGCACTTCTCATTCCTATAGAACCTTCTACATGGGTTATCTGATGATTCTCTAGTACTTTAATGTAATTTGGTGTCTGTTCCATGCATCAGTTACTCTGTCACAGAACCAGTTAGTGCACTTCTCATTCCTATAGAACCTTCTACATAGGTTGTCTGATGATTCTCTAGTACTTTAATGTAATTTGGTAGTCTGTTCCATGCATCAGTTACTCTGTTAGAGAACCAGTTAGTGCACTTCTCATTCCTATAGAACCTTCTACATAGGTTGTCTGATGATTATCTAGTACTTTAATGTAATTTGGTAGTCTGTTCCATGCATCAGTTACTCTGTTAGAGAACCAGTTAGTGCACTTCTCATTCCTATAGAACCTTCTACATAGGTTGTCTGATGATTATCTAGTACTTTAATGTAATTTGGTAGTCTGTTCCATGCATCAGTTACTCTGTCACAGAACCAGTTAGTGCACTTCTCATTCCTATAGAACCTTCTACATAGGTTGTCTGATGATTCTCTAGTACTTTAATGTAATTTGGTGTCTGTTCCATGCATCAGTTACTCTGTCACAGAACCAGTTAGTGCACTTCTCATTCCTATAGAACCTTCTACATAGGTTATCTGATGATTCTCTAGTACTTTAATGTAATTTGGTGTCTGTTCCATGCATCAGTTACTCTGTCACAGAACCAGTTAGTAACTTCTCATTCCTATAGAACCTTCTACATAGGTTGTCTGATGATTCTCTAGTGCGTTCTGATAACCCCAAACATTCCCAGAGGTAGTTGTCCCTAAATGTTCTATATACTTGAATAATATATCCTCTTAAATGTCTGTAAGAGACACTGTGCAAGGTCAGATATTTTAGTCTTTCATAATAACTTAAATTTTCGCATCCATGGATGCCCTTGGTATATTTATGTTGTACTCTTTCCAGTTTACTCATGCTTGTTTTCTTATAGGGTTTCTATATTGTTATTCCATGCTTAAAAGTTTGGGTCTAATGTAACTAACAAACAATGACTTCATCATTTTTGATTTTGTAGGCTTTAGAAATCTTTTTATACAACCTACATCTCTGTAACTATCATTAACCAATTGGTTGATAGGATTAGAAAAACTCATAGCTGAATCTATCCATATACCCAGGTCCTTAAATGACTCTACAGTTTCAATCGCTGTGTGCTGTATTAAATATTCATCTTTTCAATTTATGTCTCCCAAATCTCATATGGTTAGGTTTTGATGTATTTATCAGCAAATTATTCTCCTGTGCCCAAATAGTCAATTTAGTCAAGTTATTTTGCAGGCATGCCTTATCTGTTACATATGTAATCAGTTTACCCAATTCCAGGTCATCTACTTATGACAGTAAAGCCTATCTAAGAGGGCTGTCAGTTCCCTACTAACAGTCATAGAATCCTTGCAAATTACATCATTTGTACCAACATGAATAAAAACAGATCCATACTTCCTAACATTAAGGTAATCCAAGGCTTGTTTCACGTCTTCTATTTTTGCTCCTGCCAAGCACAGCACTATTTTGATATTCATTATCTTCCTTCCAAATGTAAGTACCAGTTCCTCTAATAATTGAATCTCCAATTGCAAGAATATCTTTGCTAGCCAGCTTTGAAGAATCTTCAGCTTCTAATACATAATATCTGCTATGTCAATTGTGACGAAGGATAGATCTTCATCACCATTAGTCTTATTAATCCCACTGCTTTCATTGTGTATTAAATTCTCATCTAACTGGTATTGTAAATCCACAGCTTGAGCTATGTAGTCAACATCTGTCTTTCTCTTCTTTTTTTTACAGCAATGCTCTTCAATCCGTCCATGTTCAATTTTGATTTCTTCCTCATCTGCCCCTTGCCTCTTTTTCCTACCTTTTCTGATGGGAACATGATGCCTTTTTCTGTAGACTGAAGGTATCCCTGTAACCTGTGTGTTAAATAACAAAGCAGTGTGTTGTTAATGGCATACTCATTTAAGGAATCCATATTCAGCTTCAAACAAATAAAATATCATAAAAGAAAAGAATAACCAGAATAGTAACCGCAGAAT
This sequence comes from Protopterus annectens, assembly GCF_019279795.1. Lineage (NCBI taxonomy): Eukaryota > Metazoa > Chordata > Ceratodontiformes > Protopteridae > Protopterus > Protopterus annectens. The sequence goes on from NC_056726.1 coordinate 1,492,324,970, forward strand.
TCAAAGAGAACTTAGATCAACTTCTATGACAAAAAAATCACACCAGTAATATACAACTAAATAATAGCTCACTATTGTTCACAGTCACACTTCTTTTTAACAGTAAAGATCAATAATCAAATATCAAATAATCAAATATCAAATAATCAAAAAATCTTGCTTTTTTCCCACTTTTCTGAGATTTAAAAAAGTTCAGTTACAGGCTTGCTGTTCTTGAACTGTTTGTAAGTTTCTTGGAGGCCATTTTTTGCTTGGGCTAAAGGGAAGTCTCTCTGTTGATCAGTGGCAGTGAAAAACATTGAGCAGTCTGCCTGCCCCTGTGGGAGTGGTTAGTGACTTGAAACTGTAGTTTTATTGGCCATTTTGGGTCAATTCCAAACTCCTTCATCTTCCTCTCTTAAAACCCTCTTGTGCGCGGTTTTGAGCGTTTTTGTGCATAGCGCAACAGTGGGCAGCGCTGTCTAATTGGGTTTAAACTATTCCTGGCTCCACAAAGTCTGCTCTTCACTTTTTCCCTTAGAACTGCTCTATCTCTCAATTTAAACACCATATTCTCATTCTAAGGCCCTTCACTGGTCCAATTAAGTAATCCTACAAGTTAGCGCTATTAAACCATAAGAACTACTTACTCTTATACTCTCTACGATTACCCTGTCCTCTATTGGTCCGTCTTAAATCCAGTTTCCCTATATTACTCTAGCATGTTCAAAGGTCAGTCAATGGTTTCCTTTCCAGTCCAGCTGGTGAATCTGGGAATTTTGAGGCAATGTTACAACTGTCTCATGTACACGGACAACCCTCTCCTCCTCCAAACAGGTTCAAATATATGTGAGAGATGCAACTATTTAGCCAAACTGGAGGCTGAGCTCTCTCATCTCAAAACTGGTGTAACCAAGTCAGGAGGAGAAGGTAACCTCACACAACACAATTCCAGTATCACATAGTCCCACCACATCAGCGAACCAAACACATAAATACACAAAAACATACTCGGAGGCTCTAAATAAAAATCTACCTAAGCAACAGAGACCTCCAAAGCAGACATCCAAGCAAACGCTACCTCAAAACAAAACACGCACAACACATAGCCCACAAAGTCAGTGTGCCAAACAGCCACAGCCCTTAAGGCTGAATAACACACCTGATGCTCTTGTAATTGGTGACTCTATTGTCAGACACACTGACGTCCCGCTCACCAGGCTGAATAAAGAGAAGGTCACGGTGAGCTGCCTGTCGGGTGCTAGGATCTGCCACAAAACGCAAGCACTCAGGTCACTCCAAAGCAAATACAAATATGACTCAGTCATTGTACATGCTGGTGTGAATGACCTGAGACGTACCTCCCTGGACTACATGAAAAGAGACACAGAGGAGCTCTCTGATCATGTAGCCCAGGCTGGTATGACCCTGACCTTGAGCAGCATCATACCCTCACCTAGAATGATGCCACAGTACAAAGACAAAATGATCAATTTTAACAATTGGCTAAAATTTTGGTGTCATTCAAAGGGGATCCAGTGTCTGTCAGCCTGGGATGACATGCTCGACAAGCCACGTTGCTTCGCTAGGGATGGCTTGCACCTGTCACCACTGGGCTTTCAGATATTGGCAAAGGCTCTTGCCATCCCCATAGTGCCTTTTTTAGGCAAGGCTCAAAAGTCAAACCCACCCCCATAGACAGCACAAGGAACAAGAAACTAACGGTAATGCTGCTTAACGCCAGAAGTCTTAACCTCAAGATGCATGCACTCGAAGCTCTCCTCAGTATGGAGAACATAGATATCTGTGCAGTGACAGAAACCTGGTTCAAGGCTCCAGAAAGCACCCCAGCACTACCAGGCTATACCTCATATCATTCTTTTTCAGCCCCATACCTGGACCGAACCACAAAAGGAGGGGGAGTTTCCATATTTATCAAGGATATCCACACCTCCAGGTTAGTGGCATTGCACAAAGTATCGGAGACCATCCATGTGCAACTAACAGTGGGCAAGACTGCTTTTCAGTTTATAGCATCCTACAGACCACCTCTCAAAGTCAGGAATCCCACTCGGCTTTCCTGAAAACATTGGAGAACATGAAGATCTTTCCGAACACCATTATATTGGGCGATTTCAACTACCCAAGCATTGACTGGGAGCACTACTCAAGCCCCAGCACCTTAGCCCAAAGGTTCCTGGAAATTATAAACTCAAATGCTATGGAACAACTAGTCACCACTCCCACAAGAGGGGACAACATACTAGACCTGATCATTACCAACATGGGGACTCTATGCTCCACACCAGAAGTATATCCCTCATTGGTAAGATCAGACCATAAATTAATTTCACTGGATGTCCACATCCCGACCCCACCCCAGCCCAGAAAACCACAGTGAAAAACTTCTCAAAAGCGAACTTCTCACTTCTCAAAACCGAAGTGGAATCCTTCAAGGCCCCAGGTCCAGTGGAAACTATGGCCCAAACTGCAGACTCCTATATAAACGCATTCTACGGACATCTCCAGGAATGCATGGATCATGCTATCCCAAACAAAACCAAGACCCAATCATCCAAAGGCAGGCGTCCAGTCTGGCGGACCCCTGCCATAAATAAACTGTACAACAGAAGGAGGAAGCTACTACATGATAGAGCAAAATCCCTAATAGGGAAGGCATCTCTGATCAGTACTAGCAAAAAATTACGATCCCTCATAAAATCCTCCAAGGCCAGCTTCGAGAAAAAAATTGCACAGGACACCAAAGACAATCATAAGGCTTTTTTCAGTTATGTTAGGAACCTGGGATGCAACTCCCAGACTTGTTCTGAGTTGATTCTAAATGACAAAAAATACACTGAACCCACAGACATCGCCAATATCCTGGCAGACAGGTCCAGTGTAAACTTCTCCACCCCCTGCCCTTTAAAAGAGCAAGTATCTATCCCGGCAGAAGGCTGCCTCCCAAACATCTCTGATGCTCAGGTGAAGGCTGCCCTCTCCAAATCAAAAAACACTGCTTCCATGGGACCAGATGGTGTCCCAGGTTGCGTCCTACATGAACTCCAAGAGGAACTAATCCCTCAAATAAAACAGCTATAAAATCTCAGCCTCACTACAGGATATGTGCCCACAGAATGGCGTACAGCAACAGTGGTCCCACTCCACAAAGGTGGAGCCTCTACGGACCCTGGAAACTATCGCCCCATAAGCCTGACTAGCTTAGTCTGCAAGGCTATGGAAGGGATCATCATGGAGCTCATAAACAAAGACATTGGGGACCTACAGACACTAGATCCTACCCATTTCGGCTTTGTCAAGGGCAGATCCTGCCTTTTGAACCTGGTTGACTTCTTCGAAACAGTCACCAAAGCCATAGATGAATGGAAGGTAGTCCACACAGCCTATCTGGACCTTGCAAAGGCATTTGACATAATACCCCACTCGGGCATCATAGATAAGCTATCCAGCTTAAATATAAACCCCTATGTCACAAGATGGGTTGCAAACTGGCTCAAAGACAGAATCCACAGAGTGAGAGTTGCTGGAGCCATGTCAGACTCAAAACCGGTCATAAGTGGCGTCCCACAGGGTTCTGTCCTGGGACCACTCTTGTTCGGTATATACTTTTCCAAGGTACAGGCAAACGTGGGAGGACTATGGCTCACCAAGTTTGCAGACGACTGCAAGCTGGGTGCCATAATCGAGTCTCCATCTGACACAAACATCCTTCAAAAAGGTCTCACAGAGACAGATAACTGGTGCCAACGTCATGGTTTAAAGCTAAATGCCAAAAAATGTATAGTCATACCCTTTGGCAAAAACAATGTGCCCAAAAATTACCACATAAGTGCAGAGAAAGTTATTAGGGACCTGGGGACCCAAGTAGATAGCAATCTCTCCTTCGAAAACCACATTGCCAAAGTGGTTAGAAAGACCTTCTACATAGCCCACCTCATCACGAAGGGTTTCACATCTAGATCAAGAGAGGTAATCGTGCCCCTGTATTCATCCCTCATCAGGCCCATCATAGAATACAATGCCCCTTTTGGGATGTACCTTACCCGACACCTGCAGCAATTAGAAAGACCCCAAAAGTATCTCACCAAGAGGATCATGAGTCTCAAACAGATGCCATATGCTGCTCAGTTAAAATAACTCCAGCTCTACTCAGTTGCATACTGCCTACTTCGAGGCGATCTATGCCTGACATACAAAGCTATGTCAAATCCAGAATTAATGGACATGCTCCATCTCAGTAAATCTAAATCCCTTAGAGCCACACACTCGAGGGACTTGAACCTCAGCACAGAAATAAATAGAACTTGCTGGAGGGACAGGTTCATAACCCAGAGGCTCCCTTCACTCTGGAATAGAATTCCAGTTCATGTGAGGCAGAGCACCTCACTGAATCTCTTCAAGAAGAATCTCGATAGGTGGATGGGGGATCGTAGGTTTGTCCCAGGGATTACTCCCGTGTCACTATTAGACAGAGGCACGGTAAACTAAACCTTAAAAAGGGCACAGTATACTCAAATCAAGGGGTGGCGTAAGCCATACAGAATTGGGCTAGGCTTATAATTGCCCCAGGGCAGATAGCCTAGTATGAACCTGTGAACCTAATAAATCACAAACCAAGGTAGGATTGTTTAGATATGCTCAGAATTTACATCTCTGCAGTCTGTGTGAATTTATAGCTGTCTAGGCCCCTTTGGGTGGCTAGAACTTACTTGTCTAAAACCTCTCTCTTTCTAACAACCAACAATGAAATTAAAGGTAAAACAACAAAATATGAATCAGAGTAAATCTCGTTCACAAGCTATCCCTTCCTACCTACAAACAGTTACAACAGTGATAGCAAATACAATATAAATTCAAATAAAACTTCTCTTACCAGTCAACTCCACAGTAAATCACAAACCAAGGTAGGATTGTTTAGATATGCAAGTTGTACTTGAATAAGTGTGGGAAGGAACTCTACTTCACATGGATGGTAGGCCTGATCCAGAGAAGGGGGTAGCCTTTGAGTTTACCCAATGTGTCTTGTTTATGTTGTAGATGTATTTCTAAAAAAAAAATGTGTGTTGACAAAATGGGCCAAAAATACAAAACTCATCTATACTACAAGTTTTATACATAGTTGTAATGACAACTACTGTTCGCTGATTTCACTTACTTTACTGATGCATGATGGGTATTCCTGCACTGTAATCAATGAACATCTATTTTTGGAAATTACAGGCCTAGAGACAGTGAAATATGCATTGCAGTTCATAATATACATGAACTATTCAAAATACACCTCTCCCCCTCTGCTGCTTTTTAAGCCTGTGCATTTGCTCAATGCGCATCACTCTGTTTCAACTATGATCCTTGCCATCTAAAATTAAAAGAATATTTAAAAATAATTAATCAAATAACAAACATCGACATTTCACAATGCACTTTGTAGACTATTATTCTGAAGGACCTTAGTTTAGCACAATACTCATTTGCATAGCTGTCAACCTCTTGGCACAAAAAACCTGGACAAAGGCAAAAATAATGAGCGGGACAAAGCCCCAAACATAAGGGCAAATTTTAAATATTGCTATTATTAACTTAGAAAGATGCTAGAATAAAAGGAGATGTGTTACCATGCATTTTCTGAAGGATATGAAGTATAAAATTCTAATGGCTGTGATCATATAGTGAATTAAATCCTCACTGATTTGTCACAAAAATCCTGAAAGCCACAAATTTTATATGGAACAGACAAGAATATGAGGCAAAAATCTGGATAGTTGAGAGGTATTCTCATTTAACATTGTAACATAAAGGTTTTAATAGCTGTGAACACAAATTGGAAATCATGAGATTCATTAAGGTTAATTAAGAAGTTAAGTTGTGGGTTAATTAAGAAGTTAAGTTGTGAGTGTTTCTGCCATTTCACACTGAGCTAATCGAAGGAAGGACACTGAGCAAACTCGGAACTATAATATATAACATTAAGTATCCTGTTTTTTTGTTTATTTTGTTCTTTATTTCTTTGTTATTTATAGCACTTTGTGTACTGTGTATTTTTTTAGCTAGTTTCACTGTGTGTGAGGTATTAACTGGAAATTGTCCACTTTTATTAAGCATCTATTGGGTTGTTTGCTTCTGATAACTTGTTGCAGTTAAACTCTTTTTTCTAGAGTCTACTTTAACTGTTTAAAACTTTCATTTAAAGGCTCACTGCTGCTTTTCAGCTGTGAGAAACATTTCTGCAGTTTGTTTCACATCCTCCCTCCCTGTTGGTATACTGTTTTTATAGTTGGTGGCTTTGCAGTTGCCCGCCCCTAGTGTAAATTTGATCTGGGACACTCCTCCCAGACTAGTGTCATTACCTCTTTCTACCCAGTACAGGGAGAACATTTGAGAAGGCCAATCAGCTTAGTTTCTGCTACTCATTTCTCTCTTTCCACTAAAAAAAAACTTTTTCTAAGCTTGTTTCCTGCCTTTCCTGTGGGTAGTCTAACCTGGATATATATTTGCTGTGTCCAGGACTATTTGTAGTCTTCTAGGCCCCCAAGCCTTTCTGTGTTGGAGGGAAGCCTTCTAGCTTAATTTTGTTTCTTAGAACTAGCCAGTTTTTTGTTTCAGCACTTGTTCAGAACTTATTGTAAGCACTAAATAAGCTACAAATTACTACAGCACTCAACTTTCCTCACTGTCTAGAGGAAAATATTTTCTAGTACTTAACAAATAAGCACCTATCCAGGCATGTCTAAGGGTCAGCCCCCGGTGTTTTCTCCTGTTTACCTGATGAATCTGGGCATCTTGGGGCAATGCAGTAATTGCCTCATGTACGCAGACAACCCTCTCCTCCTACCATCCAACACTACAACCTGTGAGAGATGCACTTATACAGCCAAACTGGAAGCAAAGCTCTCTTCACCCAAGACTGGACTAGACAGTCAAGAGGATAAGGTAAACACTTGCACCACACCACACTCAGCACATAGTCCTTCAGAACCTACACCATCAAAACACACACATAGAAACACAAAACACACACCCACATTCACGGAGGATCTTAGTAAAAACCTGTCCAAACAACAGGGACCTCCAAAGCAGAAACACAAGCAACCTCTACCCCCCAACACAACCCAAATGACACATAGCCCACAAACTTAGTGTGCCACTCAACCACAGCCCATAAGGCATAACAACGTACCCAACACTCTAGTCATAGGTGACTCTATAGTCAGGCACACTGATGTTCCACTCACCAGGCTAAACAAGGAGAAAGTTACTGTCAGCTGCCTGTCAGGTGCCAGGATCCACCACATAATGCATGCACTCAGGTCACTCCACAACAAGTAGAAATATGACTCTGTCATTGTCCATGTTGGTGTGAATGACCTGAGACGTACCTCCTTGGACTACATGAAAAGGGACATGGAGGAGCTGCCCAATCTTGTAGCCCAGGCAGGTATGACCCTAGCCCCGAGTAGCATCCTTCCATAACCCAGAATGATACCACAGTGCAAGGACAAAATGATTGACTTCAACAATTGACTAAGCTTCTGGTGTCATTCTAAAGGGATCCAGTATCTGTCTGCCTGGGATGACATGATTGACAAGCCACGATGCTTTGCCAGAGATGGCCTGTACCTGTCGCCCCTGGGATTCCGGATACTGACTAAGGCTCTAGCCACCCCTATAGTGCCTTTTTAAGGCAAGGTTCAAATGACAAATTCACCACCCTAACAGGTACAGGCAAGAAGAATCTGAGGGTATTGCTACTCAATGCTAAAAGTCTAAAACTCAAAATGCACTCTTTCGAGGCACTCCTTAAAATGGTGAACATCGACATCTGTGCAGTGACAGAGACCTGGTTCAAGGCTCCAGAGACTACCCCTGCATTACCAGGCTATAATTCATACCACACCTTTCGGCCACCTAACCTGGACCAAAACACTAAAGGCGGAGGCGTGTCCATATTCATTAAGAATATCCACACCTCCAGGCTAGTTGCTCAGCATAATGCATCCGAAATTATCCAAGTGCAACTAACTCTGGACAAGACCGCAATCCAAATTGTAGCTTGCTACAGATCACCCACCATGTCCCAGGATTGCCACTCCTCATTTCTTAATACACTGGAAAATATTAGGGTACAACCTAACACCCTAATAATGGGCGATTTCAACTACCCTACCATTAACTGGGAAAAGTACTCATGTACCAACTCTTCTGCTCAACATTTTCTGGAATTCATAAATTCCAATGCCATGGATAAACTTATCCACACCCCCACCAGGAGCAGCAATATCCTAGACCTGCTCCACACCAGAGGTCAATTCCTTGTTGGTCAGATCCGACCATAAGCTAATCACCCTAGACATCCACATCCCTCCCCCACCCCCCATTAGGGAAACCACAGTAAAAAATTTCTCCAAAGTCAACTTCACGCTTCTTAAGACAGAAGTGGCAAACTTCACGACACCCATGCTGATGGACAATAGAGGTAAGACTGGTGAATCCTACACAAATGCACTTTATATGCACTTACATGAGTGCATGGATCGTGCAATCCCTAACAGAACCAGGATGCTATCCTCCAAAAAAAGGAAGCCAATCTGGTGGACCCCTGCCATAAACAAACTCTACAACAGAAGAAAGAAACTGTTGCAAAAAAGAGTAAAATCCCATGATTGGAGAAACTCCCTGGTCAGCTTCAGTAAGAAGCTGAGATCCCTCATAAATTCATCCAAAGCTAGTTATTAAAGCAAAATCGCCACTGACTCTAAAGACAACCACAAAGCATTCTATAGCTATGTCAAGAGTCTCAATGGCAACACTCAGATCTGCTCTGAGTTACAGCACAATGGCACTAAATATACAGAACCAACGGATATTGCCAACATCCTGGCAGATAGGTTCAGTGCTAACTTTACCCCTCTGTCATCCCCTAAAGGGCCCATCTCTATACCAGAAGAATGCAAGGTTCCTGTAATCACGGCTGCACAGGTAAAAACCACACTATCCAAAGCCAAGAACACAGCATCTATGGGACCTGACGACATCCCAGGCTGTATTCTACATGAACTACAGAACGAACTGGCACCCCACCTAAGTACCATGCACAATTATAGCCTCATCTCAGCTATGTACCCACTGAATGGCACACAGTGACAGTTATCCCACTCCATAAAGGGGGAGCCACCACAGACCCTGGAAACTACTGCCCCATTAGCCAAACAATCCTGGTCTTCAAGGCTATGGAGCATATCATCATGGAACTTATAAACAATGACATTGGTAATCTTCAAACTCAGGACCCCACCCAGTTCAGATTTGTAAAAGGCAGATCATGTCTCCTAAACCTGATAGACTTCTTTGAAGCAGTCACAAAAGCCTTAGATGAGGGTAAGGTAGTTCACACAGCCTATCTAGATCTTGCCAAGGCTTTTGACACCATCCCCCACTCTGGAATTATAGATAAACTCACTAAACTAGGTATAAATCCCTATGTCACAAGATAGGTTGCCAACTGGCTCACTGACAAAACTCACACTGTGAATGTAGCAGACTCCAAATCCAGCTTCAGACCAGTGACAAGTGGAGTACCACAGGGTTCAGTCCTGGGTCCTCTCCTGTTTGGTATCTACTTCTCTGAAGTACAGGCCAACACAGAAGGTCTTTGGCTAACGAAGTTCGCAGATGGCTGCAAACTAGAAGCCATAATCAAAACTCCAAAAGATGTGGACATCCTACAAAAGGGCCTTGCTGAGACAGATGCCTGTTGTCAAAGCCATGGCCTCAAGCTCAATGCCAAAAAGTGCATTGTCATTCCTTTTGGTAAAAACTCA
>NC_056726.1:1492339787-1492454787 GCF_019279795.1 Protopterus annectens
TGTTGTATGATGTGTTAACCAGATGTTGGCATTGCCCAGTCATGCATACTGTTTATTTTGACATATCGTGTTCATTGACCCAAATGCACAAATGTGCTCATCCATGAATCTTATCATGTGTGTATCAATGTTATCCAGATAACCCACCATCCTAGGGGTTACAAGCCCCTCCCCAAAAAAATTACATCATCTTTGATGCTCTCCACCAATATGGAAGGGGACTCCTAGGCCATTCATAGGATATTGTGTGGACAAATGAAATGGATGGACCTCAGCAACATGATCAATGTTGTTGGGGATCACAACCACTCTCATAAGGCCTGTAGACATTGCTGATCTGACATGATTCTCCATGCAGCAAAACAGTCACATGTTATGAGAGCTTGAGGGATCTACCAGTGGTGGACCACCACTGACCACCTCAATGACATCACAATCTTTTTTGGCCTCACTGCATAAAGCAAGAGGGGACCAAGGAATCCCTGGTGGTGGGATTAAAGTGCGGGTTCCAGGTTAGACATGTATGTATCCATGTTTAGTACAGGGAAGAATATTTTGACAATCACTGCATATTGCTTCAGCATGCACATCCATATATTCCTGTGTTTGATTTACAACAGGAGAGCTGAGCCATGAGTAAATTTCCACACAAAATGAGAATGATGAACGTAAGTATAATTACATGTATTGGTAGATTTGAGTTACAGACAGAGCAATGCATACTGCAGTTGTAATGTTTATTGTATTAATATTCACAGGTGCATCTACTTCTAATGCTTATTGCATTAATAGTCACATGTCCATCTACTTCGGGCCAGCAGCAGGGAACAGCAGGTGAGTGTCTCTATACTGTTGCTGTGCATACTACCTTGTTAGTGCCCTCACCTCATGTAGGTGCACACTACCTTGTTGGTGCCCCATAACATGTAATGACACTGCTGTTTACCGTTACATTGTTGTTTCCATAACCTTGAACACTACAGGTACATCCACTGGAGGGTCAAGCCACACATTACCAAGTGAAGAAAGACCAGGTATGTTACAGTGATATTGCCAGAGCTTTCAACAATGTTTAGCACACATGACGACTGACATATTTGTCAATATTTGTCATTACAGGCCCTTCTGTTGTACATTTGTAAGGTACATCATGTGAGTATTTGCAGCCCATAATACTGTGTTGTATATGTGATGTTGCCAGTATTTCTTTTGAGAAATAAATGGCTATGCTGCCTTTTTGTTTACTTTCACACTGCAGGATCAACAGTATAAACTGTGACTCTACACAGCAGGAGTCCTCATGTGCATATATGAGTGGTATATGTATGACACGCATTCAGTCTTTTTTAGTGTGTTCATTTGGCACATGTTCTGAATGATGTAATTCATAATGTCTTTTTTCCCCAAACTAGTTGAAGTTCAGTACAGTGGATCAACAACAGAATCCCATGAGTGTTTGTCAGGTGTGTTGCTATGTTTTTATGCATCACATATGCCATGCATGTTGGCCATGTTAATAGATTATGTAGTTATGGTATGTACATTCTGTTTAACATACATACATTAGACTGTAAGTGAAGTCAGTATTACTTGTGACATTGCAGTGAAATGTGTATGCCAATTGTCTTTTATATTCATCATGTGCTCTAGGCACATTGTTTTGATCTGGGTCTTTGTACCTTGTAGAACATTAACTGTCTTTATCAACCAATAGCCCACCCAATGACCATGATGTTGTTCATGATGTGTCTCAGCATGGTAGTATGGCCCCTGGCACAGAAGACATTGTGTTTTTTGGATAGTCCCTCCATGTAGTTGACACAGATCTTACACCAGATGTATTCTTAGATGCTGAGGCCCAATTGTCTATGGATTCAGAGGATGACGACACAGTGGATGTTGAACTGGGTGAAGCCATTGGTCAATACACCACAGTTGGGAGGAATCCTGCTGGTGGATCCACACAACAACCAGACAGAGGTCATCACCATAAACATAAACAGATTTTGGCTATGGCAAGGTGTCAGAGTGTGTGCACCTCCTACTACAGGCAAATGGATGGGCACAGCTATGCCAGCATTTTGATGTCCATGCACTTACCTCTGCCACAGACTGTGGTACACCAGATACATGTTATGCATGAAGGACAAGAGCACAGATATAGGGAGATTATGACTGCATTGGCTGCTCAGAATGAGAGTCTGCTGGCTGTGTCATGGTCAGTGGAAAACCTAGCCTCTACAGCAATGCAGCAGTTTCATACTCATAACAGGATTCTGTGTTTTATGACTATGCACAGAAGATTGCAATCTGTAAGAGGCAGGCCATCCCTTTGCAGAACCACTCTTGGCCACTGGTAATCTCTGTCTGTGGACCAATCTGCACAGACGTAAAGTGCTGGCACATCTGCTGAGGTTCTGCCAGTCATACTGCCTTCAACTCAAAGTCAAGCTCCTTCATCTGAACGTGGTTTCATACCCCCATTCATTTCCTCTGTAGAGCAAATAGGGTAGGAAGTATCCATATGTGCTCATAGCAGGGAGAATTGAACTGTAGTTTGAGATGTCTGCAAGGTCCACCAAGACTATGTTATTGTGTCCACCAGTATAGTATTCATAGCTGACTCATATTAGTTTAATATCACTGTGTTGTGATATATGTTTCTGAAATAAAAGTCTGCATAAAATGCATGAATTCTGTTTTTCCATGTTATGATGTTGTACAGATATGTACATAAAACCTTGATGTGTGTCCCTTATTGTTGAACATCCAATGATAACACAGACAGTGTGCATGCATCTCTGTACTGGCTGTGTCATGAGTTGATGTTTTTATTTTTTGACACATTTGCATATGTTCATGTTGGAATATAGTATGATAATGGTATGTGTGATGCTCAGTGTGTACTTCTAGTGGGTACTTGCCATTAGATATAATGTGTGTTGCTGTTGTGGGGGATCACCTGAACATCAGTGTTTAATCTGTGTACACATGTACATGTGTCTTGTCATGACTGAAAAGTCTGGGTCAGATACTGCCATGCAGCCTGGACCTGGAATTGTGGTCACACTCTACATTACCTACACCTATGAGTTCTGTTCTCTATGTCCTCCTGCTCCTCCTCCAATAACTGGAGAATGTGTCTTCAACCATGTGCTTGTATTAGCAAAATGTGCTGCATAGCACACAGTCATGTGCTTGGGTTAGCATGGTGTGCAGCACAACACAGCCATGTGATTGGGTTAGCATAGTATGCAGCACAACACAGCCATGTGTTTGGGTTAGCATGGTGTGCAGCACAACACAGCCATGTGCTTGGGTTAGCATGGTGTGCAGCACAACACAGCCATGCGCTTGGGTTAGCATGGTGTGCAGCACAACACAGCCATGTGCTAAAGTTAGCATGGTGTGCAGCACAACACAGCCATGTGTTTGGGTTAGTATGGTGTGCAGCATGGCACACAGCCATGTGTTTGGGTTAGCATGGTGTGTAGCATGGCACACAGCCATGTGCTTGGGTTAGCATTGTGTGCAGCATGGCACACAGCCATGTGCTTGGGCTAGTATGGTGTGCAGCATGGCACACAGACATGTGCTTGGGTTAGCATGGTGTGCAGCATGGCACACAGCCACGTGCTTGAGTTAGCATGGTGTGTAGCATGACACACAGCCATCTGCTTGTGTTAGCATGGTGTGCAGCATGGCACACAGCCATGTGCTTTGGTTAGCATGGTGTGCAGCATGGCACACAGCCATTTGCTTGGGTTAGCATGGTGTGTAGCATGACACACAGCCATGTGCTTGGGTTAGCATGGTGTGCAGCATGGCACACAGCCATGTGCTTGTGTTAGCATGGTGTGCAGCATGGCACACAACCATGTGCTTGGGTTAGCATGGTGTGTAGCACAACACAGCCATGTGCTTGTGTTAGCATGGTATGCGGCATGGCACACAGCCATGTGCTTGGGTTAGCATAGTGTACAGCATGGCACACAGCCATGTGCTTGGGTTAGCATGGTGTACAGCATGGCACACAGCCATGTGCTTAGGTTAGCATTGTTTGCAGCATGGTACACAGTCATGTGCTTGGGTTAGTATGGTGTGCAGCATGGCACACAGCCACGTGCTTGGATTAGCATGGTGTGCAGCATGGCACACAGCCATGTGCTTGAGTTAGCATGGTGTTCAGCATGTCACACAGCCATGTGCTTGGGTTAGCATGGTGTGCAGCACAACACAGCCATGTGCTTGGATTAGTATGATGTGCAGCACAACACAGCCATGTGCTTGGGTTAGCATGGTGTGCAGCATGGCACACAGCCATGTGCTTGGGTTAGCATGGTGTGCAGCATGGCACACAGCCATGTGCTTGGGTTAGCATGGTGTGCAGCATGGCACACAGCCATGTGCTTGGGTTAGCATGGTGTGCAGCATGGCACACAGCCATGTGCTTGGGTTAGCATGGTGTGCAGCATGGCACACAGCCATGTGCTTGAGTTAGCATGGTGTTCAGCATGTCACACAGCCATGTGCTTGGGTTAGCATGGTGTGCAGCACAACACAGCCATGTGCTTGGATTAGTATGATGTGCAGCACAACACAGCCATGTGCTTGGGTTAGCATGGTGTGCAGCATGGCACACCGCCATGTGCTTAGGTTAGCATGGTGTGCAGCATGGCACACAGACATGTGCTTGAGTTAGCATGGTGTGCAGCATGGCACACAGTCATGTGCTTGGGTTAGCATGGTGTGCAGCACAACACAGCCATGTGCTTGGGTTAGCATGATGTGCAGCATGGCACACAGCCATGTGCTTGGGTTAGCATGGTGTGCAGCATGTCACACAGCCATGTGCTTGGGTTAGCATGGTGTGCAGCACAACACAGCCATGTGCTTGGGTTAGCATGGTGTGCAGCACAACACAGCCATATGCTTGGGTTTGCATGGTGTGCAGCACAACACAGCCATGTGCTTGGATTAGTATGGTGTGCAGCATGGCACACAGCCATGTGCTTGGGTTAGCATGGTGTGCAGCATGGCACACAGCCATGTGCTTGGGTTAGCATGGTGTGCAGCATTGCACACAGCCATGTGCTTGGGTTAGCATGGTGTGCAGCACAACACAGCCATGTGCTTGGGTTAGCATTGTTTGCAGCATGGTACACAGTCATGTGCTTGGGTTAGTATGGTGTGCAGCATGGCACACAGCCATGTGCTTGGGTGAACATGGTGTGCAGCATGGCACACAGCCATGTGCTTGGGTTAGCATGGTGTGTAGCATGACACACAGCCATGTTCTTGGGTTAGCATGGTGTGCAGCATGGCACACAGCCATGTGCTTGAGTTAGCATGGTGTTCAGCATGTCACACAGCCATGTGCTTGGGTTAGCATGGTGTGCAGCACAACACAGCCATGTGCTTGGATTAGTATGATGTGCAGCACAACACAGCCATGTGCTTGTGTTAGCATGGTGTGCAGCATGGCACACAGCCATGTGCTTGGGTTAGCATGGTGTGCAGCATGGCACACAGCCATGTGCTTGTGTTAGCATGGTGTGCAGCATGGCACACAGCCATGTGCTTGGGTTAGCATGGTGTGCAGCATGGCACACAGCCATGTGCTTGGGTTAGCATGGTGTGCAGCATGTCACACAGCCATGTGCTTGGGTTAGCATGGTGTGCAGCACAACACAGCCATGTGCTTGGGTTAGCATGGTGCACAGCATGGCACACAGCCATGTGCTTAGGTTAGCATGGTGTGCAGCATGGCACACAGCCATGTGCTTGAGTTAGCATGGTGTGCAGCATGGCACACAGCCAAGTGCTTGGGTTAGCATGGTGTGCAGCGTGGCACACAGCCATGTGCTTGGGTTAGCATGGTGTGCAGCATGACACACATCATTATCTGTGACACCTTTTGAGGTTTGTATTGCAGTGTTCCCCCTGGATATGTGCAGACATCTGAACCTAACCTTTCATTACACCAGCTACATGCTCTATGGTGTTTCTGGTTGTTATGTGTGTTCTATTTTTGGTCTCCTGTGCAGGGTTGGATGGATCACAGTATGCGGTCATTAGCCACATACCAAGGTGATAACCATAGTAACCTGTTGGGTGAATTAAAATACGTTTGCTCAGACTCGGTATTGTTGATGGGGGATCCTTCAGTTACTCCTAGCTGTATTCCTGTACTTACCCAGAAGCATTCTCTCTGGAAATTCACCTTGCTGGAATGCAGCCCTGAGTCTACTTTCCATCCAAATGGCAGCAAAAAAAAAAATAGCAGCATCTTAGACATTTCCAGGGTGTGTTGCCATGATATCTGTTATACTTCCATCTGCTGCACACAACCTGGCAGGTGATGGACGGCCATCTCTTTCTGTTTATGTATCAGTCTGCTTCTGGATGTATTGATGCCTTGATAGGCATGCGTGTTCACTCTACTGTACCGAGTACATGGGAGAAGTTTGTAATATTGTAAAACTGGTGCATTACATTTCTCTACTCCATGTATGTTAATATGAAGTATTTGTGGGCATTTGCCTTGCTGCACATTGCTGCCAGGAATTTGGGCAAGATCTAATTGGCAGCTGTTTGTGATACACCCACAGCATCCCAAATGTGTATTTGGAATGTCCCAGATGCAAGTGTACCCAAGTTGAGACAAACATTGGCTTTAAGGGGGATGGGTTTCCTTGCATGGTCTGCAGAGACATATGTGGGGCACACATGTTACAGATAGCCTGCACAACATGTCTGTCTAGATGGTATCCATCAATTATTTCCTGGTCTGACAACTGATTTAGTTGTAGCCTTGCTCTGACTCTGGCTGGCTGCCTTCTAGGGTGCACAACCACATCCTCATTTATTGCTTGCATCACTGCTGCTTGTTGCATTATATTAACAGCAAGTTGCATTGTTACAAGTTTTTTTCAGTTTTGCTAAACATTTTGCTGTAATCCATAGTATTTGCCTGGAATCCTTGGGGTCTGTAATGTGTGTGCCAACAATTTCAGAAGTGGAATCTGCATAGTTGTTGGTCACATTTGAGTTGCATTGTGTGAGGAAGATGTGTTTTGGAATCAGCCTGGCATGTATGGAATCCTAAATTATCCTATGCCAAATTCTTAAGTAGTCCTTCAGCGTCTCTTCTGGAATCACTCCTCCAGCAGCTGCACTGCAGTCTTTTTTCAGCATTTTGTGTTGTTCACAAATACCTTCCATAAACGTACACAATATTCCCCCTCATTTCTTCATTTAAACATTCTTTACCTCTTTTGAATTTTTTAACATATCCCAATGCTGATTATATTGTATTTTAGTAAATTTGCAGCTCACTTTTCATTTTTAGCAAATTTAAAGAAGCAGCATAAACAATTGGGTTCATTCTTCACTGCATTCAATCTCAAACCCCATATAAAAGAAAACATTACTTGTATTTCTTTTGCATAGGTTATTGGCAACATATAGACTCTAACCTAATATGCAATCTTTCCCAGTAGAACTGAATTAATCAAATAAACCTATTTATTAAGAGATAGTTTGCATGTTTTCCAAAAAACAATAAAGCTCCTTTATTTCATCTGTTATCATATTCTATAGTTTCTCACTTAGATTTTTCTCTCAAATCTTATTCCTAATGAGGTGATTTCTTTAATCAAGAAATATGCTCATCCCATCTTTACTATATTTTCTAGTTCTTAACTTTCTTTATTTCAAGTCATGCCTATTAGGTTTAAACATTGATGTATATGACATATAACTTCTTTCTTCCAGACTTTGTCTTTTGTAATCAATATAAAATAATCTGTATAATAAACATAACTGAATTGTTTCCCTTCATTATTTAATATTAGTAGTACCGTTCATATTCAAATTTATATCAGCCATTGATATATTCATAACTAATGCAAATAATATGCTACTCATAGGACATCCCCAACATACGCTGTTCTTTATATCTATTTCTTTGCTTAAACATCCATTTGCTACAATTCTTAATTTATTTTTATTATATGTAGAACAACATGCAGTCTCACTAATATTATACTCTTCCATAATTGTCCAAAAAAGTTCATATTGTACTATATCAAATGCTTGCTTAAATCTCCTATCATAATCTTTCTCATCATGTTTATAATATCTCCCACAATTTCCTTACAATAAGTAAGAATTCCTGACATCCTTTGCCTTTTAAACTACATATACTATCTTCAGTAACACATTGCAGTTTAGTTACCATTCTCTTTGTAATTATTTTCATAAACATCTTAAAATCTGCTTTTTTCAATAGTATGTCTCCAGTTTTCAGTTTTATATTTCCTTTTTCATGCAAATGTAAGTAAACCACTGCATAAATCATTACACAAAAATGATTTATTTAACCACTCATTCATAACTTTTATGTCCCTGGATTCACTATGCCCTACACAGCATGCAGGATCAGTGCAGGAGCTCTAGCAGGCAATATGTCTGCCGTGCGATCCAGGAACAGCCTGCAGGAGCGTGCATGAGAGCTCCTGCACTAATCCTGCATGGACTAAGCCCTTGTATGCAAATCACCCCATTTGCAGGAGAAATCCATGCAAATGAGGTGATTTTATGATCCAGGAAGCTTGCGACTGTCCATGCAGGACTAGTGCAATCTGCAGAAATAGACATAGAAAGTGTGTATGTGTGTGCTTGCCATTCGTCTCTTGTGTGGAGGTGGCTTTGAGTGTGCAAAATTGAACTTATTGAGGAGTTGGTTTTGCAATTTTCCTATATGGTGACCCTATTATGTCACAATGTCCACCTTACAAAGATAAACAGATGTCAATCAGCCAACAGGCTGGGATGGCAATCCATGCCCCCAGATGTGATATTAAGGGCTGGTGTACAAAGTAAGCAACCCTAGTATTACCCAGATAACACTCTGAACCGATGTCTCATAAAAAACACGTGCCTAGGCAACAACCACTGTGTTGGTAGTACACTGCACATTGCTCACAGATAGTAACCATGGTGTGATTGCACTAGACTAAGGAGAGCTATCAGTACAATAGGCACATAATTGCAGACAGTGCGCCTTCACTATGTTACTCATTGGACACCTGCAACAATTGTGGATCCATCAAATGTGGTCCACAAAGGACATACCATGCCTTACACACATGCCCTGTATGGACAGATGCCCCTGACACCAGGGAAAACCCATATAATGCTATCAATGTAGGTGGTGGGTCAACATGCTGTCCATTGCCTGGCCCCACCACATGAGGCTATGACTGGCACATCTTATGATAACAATCTGTGTACACAACATGGGCGAGACAACCTAGGTACTCTTCCACATGTCACTATACATGAATGTGGGATGTGTGCACATCTCAGACACCGTCCATGTCATGGAGTATGGAACACATACATGGCGAGCATTGCACAGCAGTGGCCACACACAGTAATAACCCAGGTAAATGGATGGTGAATACGATACCCACCTTTGTGGTTCATTCCAGACACTACACCCCTTAGCCAGAATGCAGACCATTCTGATGTGGCCTGATGCCAAGGTATGCCCTTTACCTAGCCTTGTACAGCCCTATGGCACAGCCAACCTCTACACACCCATGAAGCAATGCACACATGCACGTCAGTACTGGCACCCTGTGTCTGTGTGTGTGGTGTATGATTCTTCTGACCACATTCACACCCAGTACCACTCCCATTGGCATACTGAAGCATGCTCTCTGATGTTAGACACCTTCACATACCCATTGCCCATAGAACCTCAAGATAACCCCTTTGGGCTTTGTTATACCTACGCATTACTGTATTGTGGTACACTAACTAGTTAGGAAGTGTATTCATTACCCTGCCAAGTGTGGAAATGTGTATGAGTCCCTTAGGGAGTGTAGCTGTGTTGATGCTGACATCTGTTCATGTGGACAGACACATGTGCTACACCTACTGTATCGCAACTATATCACTGTTGCAGATGTTACTCACCAGCGCATATACATCTGGACAGTTCACCAACATGTCCGCTATGTGGTGCATGCAATAACAGCATACACATGTGATAGCTATTCATAGTCAGTCAAGTGTTTGAAACCCTGTACTGGTAGGTGTGTGACACAAACATCCTTAGGTTTTACTCACCCACCCCTTCCCTAACATACTTTGTCTCTGTCTGTCCCTCTCACACCCTCTCTGGTGGATGTGGAGATGTACACCTGCTTTGCTTAGGCAGCAGCTTGTGGTTTGAAAATGATGGTCATGATCAGCTGATGACCTCTGCACCAATTGCAGTCCTCCTCCAGCTGATTGTATGTTGAAAAGCTGTGGCAACATTCCCATAGCCAATTGCATGGAAACACACTACAATACCTAGGAGCATCATCTTGGTGTTGGGCCGTAACATTCACTGTGAGTGGAACCTACAACTGGTGTTTGGCAAACATCACCACAGATGGCTTTGGGATTTACTAATGGTTAAGGTGCTTACCTTACAGACACAAGGTGCAGGGTTTGATTCTCACATGGGGTAATTGGCTAGGCTTGAAATGGCCCACAAGGGCAGTTAGTCTAGTACTAATCTATGAACCTATGAACCTATGAACCTGAAACAACATACACATTGGAAAAAGGCCAGCAGACAGGAGGGGGGTGTATCAGACACGTGTAGAAAATGTAAGTGTTGTTATTCTTCATTTAGAGTAAAGTTGGTTTAACAGGGTGTGTGTGTGTGGCTATGGCTAGTCTGCATGTTGTAATTTCTCTCATGACAGTGCTATGTTTGTGATGAAACCCCCATCTGTAGGGTCATCTGCAGACTGGGTAGTGTGTGGAACCCTTTGTTTCATGTGTTACTCACAGAACACCTACCTGAGAACTGCTGAAGCATAGTGTCAGTACTGAAGTCAGTACATGGTGACAGCAATGAGAGTTACTGACTTCATATCCCTCATTGGACATACGTCACTAAAACCCTGCTACGACAGTAAATGTCTGAAGTTATCACAACAACATGTCAATATTGGTCCACTGTTCATAGCTCCAGCCACACATGTGTCACCCTCTGTACATATGTCATGCATTATATATGCATGTGTTCTGCTTGGTCTGAAAATGTTACAAAACTGGTGTCCTGGGTTAATGGGAATATCTATGCATGCTGTCATAACTAATTGTGAATGTTGTTGAGTATTACTAACACATATCTGTAAAATGCAGCAGCATGGGCCGTTGCTGAAGCACAGGCCCCACCTCAGCTGGCCATGGCAAAGGGCACCAGCATGTGTGTGGCCCAGCCTGGGGCTTCCACATCCATTGGGCTTGCACCACCTTTGGGTGGAACTGCCACAGGGGATGGTGCTCAGCCCACCCCTGTGAGCGTGAGCGTACAGGAACCTGTCACCCATGGTCAGGTCTGGCCCGTGGTGTGTAGTGACCTCCGCATGGTGTTTGGAAAACAGCTACGCAAGCTAGAGGGCTGCATGGCACAATTAGAGGGTCAGCTTGTCTCTCTGACCCAGCCCCCAGCACAGCCATCTTCAGGGCTGTGAAGGTGCAATGATGACTGCCCATGGGTGGGGACCTCAGTCCTACAGTTTCCATTTTTGGGTTCATGGGCTTGCGACTTCCAAACATTCCTCCCAGTCCAAGGTGTTTACCTCCCCACACATGTCATATGCTGCCCCTGCATGCTGTCTTTTCTGTCTTGTCTGTCATCCTACCCAACCTATCCTCCCCAAGTAAACCTACAATCCTTACCCAGCATTCCACTCTCACCTTAAAAGAAAAACACAAAAAGGGCAAACTGTTCCCAAGAAACATATCGCCCCATACATAGCTGTCCATTTTGCACGTGTTCACTGGACACATGTAATCCAGTCTAATTGCCATCACAATGAATTATTGTTGTCCTCACCCCCTCCCAGGGGTTTGAGTGTCCAAATCTACCTCCAAATTCAGTGTATATCCACAGCTGTTGCTGTAGAAGAAATGGACAGCTATGGACCTTCCCTTCACCCATCCTGCACATCTCTGGCTATTTTCCTACTGTCTTCCCCTCTTTGTGCCTCTTTTTTCACCACTTTCCTATCAACCCCTTTTTTTTTCTTTTAAAGGAATTAGCAAGGAGATAAGCAGGAGTAAGCACTTTTAAGCAGCAGTAAGCGGGTTTAAGCTGGTTTGCATGGGCATAAGCAATGCCTACACAGGTTTTGCAATACAGAAGCTAACTGAGTGTAAGAAACTGTAACCGGAAGTTAGCACTGCTCACCATCCCACAAACCCACGCAAACCCACTTACAACTGCTTAAAAGTGCCTTAACCACTCTGTACCAATGGCCCTTGTTCTTCCCAGCAACAAAATCAACAGCATCTGCTAGGCTCAAACCGAGGATCCTGCACACCATAGCCAAACTGACTTACCTCTAAGCAATGTCAGATATACATCAGCCTGATGTATTCAAAACATACCAACCAGCCCAGTCATTTAACAGTACAGAGAATGTAGTCCAACATTTAGATGTATGTGTGTGAGTAAATATATTAATATATAAATGGATATAACATATCTATATATGTAGATATAGTTTATATATATATATATATATATATATATATATATATATATATATATATATATATATATATATATAAACATATATACATACATATGCAAACATCTATAGATTTATATGTCTAGATCCATATGTGTACATATACACAGCAATATATATATATATATATATATATATATATATATATATATATATATATATATATATATATCATCATCATCTTCTTTTGGCTGTTCCCGTTAGGGGTCGCCACAGCAGATCACCTGTTTCCATTTCTTCAAGTCCTCTGCATCTTGCTCTGTCACACCAACCACCTGCATGTCCGCTCTCAACACACCCATAAACCTTATCTTAGGTCTTCCTCTTTTCCTGTTACCTGGTAGCTTCATCCTTAGCATTTTTTTCCCAATATACTCAGCATCCCTCCTCAGCACATGTCCAAACCAATGTAATTATGCCTCTCTGGCTTTGTCTCCAAACCTTCCAAATTGGGCTGACCCTCTAATATACTTATTCCTAATCCTGTCCACCCTCGTCACACCCAGTTCAAATCTTAACATCTTGAAGTCTGCCACATCCAGCTCAAACTCCTGCCTTTTTGTCAATGCCACTGTCTCCAACACATATAACATAGCTGGTCTCACTACCCTCTTCTAGACCTTCCCTTTCACTCTTACAGGTACTCGTCTGTCAAATATCACTCCTGACACTCTTCTCCACCCACTCCATCCTGCCTGTACTCTCTTCTTCATCTCTCTTCCACACTCATCGTTACTCTGAACTATTGACCCAAAGTATTTAAACTCATCCACCTTTGCCACCTCTACTCCTTGCATCCTCACCATTCCTCTATCCTCCCTCTCATTCACACAAATATATTCCTGCTGACCTTCATTCCTCTTATCTCTAGAGCATGCATCCATCTCTCCAGGGTCTCCTCCACCTGTTCATTACTCTCACAACAGATCACAATGTCATCTGCAAACATCATAGTCCACGGGGACTCCTGTCTGATCTCGTCTGTCAACCTGTCCATCACCATTGCAAATAAAAAAGAATATATATATATATATATATATATATATATATATATATATATATATATATATATATATATAGATAGATATATATATATATATATATATATATATATATATATATATATATATATATATATATATATATATATATATATATATATATATATAGGTATATATGGACATACATCTGTAGATAATTTGGGAACAAAACAAAAACATGTATGACCATATGAACCATTCATGGAGTTGAGAAGCACAAGCAACATACATCTTGCACAAATAAGTATCCCCCCCCCCCCACAGCCAAACACGTCTTCCCTGCAATACATGGCCAACTGTTTCAGATCCCGTAACCAGGACCTTACACAATAAGGGCACACGTTGTTAACAGCAGTGCATCCCACCTGTATGATGTCAGGCTGGTATCAGTAACATATCCTGCAGTACAGCCAGGCACATAATGACTCCCAGTTTGCAGTTATCTCTTAACTTTGTTAACCAGAGTCCTGTACTGTTGGCCTGTACTTCAGAGATGTAGATGCCAAACAACAGTGGTCATAGGACTGAACCCTGAGGTTCTCAACTTGTCCCTTTTCTGGAGCTGAATTTGGAGTCAACTATGTCTACAGTCTGGGTTCTGTCAGTAAGCTATTTTGCAAATCATAAAGTGGCATAGGGATTTATGTCTGGCTTAGCATGTTAATCTATGTTTGCAGACTGAGGGATGGTGTTGAAGGGCCTGGTGAGGTCCACATAGGCTGTGTTGACAGCCTTACCATCTTCCACAGCTCTGCAGACTGATTGAAAGCAGTCAATCAGTTTCAGGAGACAATATTCCCATCCATGAGCCCACAGCTCTGCAGACTGATTGAAAGCAGTCAATCAGTTTCATGAAACAAGATTGCCCCTCCATGAGCCCAATCTGTGAGGGGTCCAGTGTTTGAGTGTTGCCAATGTCTGCATCAATACAGTCCATTACAATGCATTCCATAGCCTTGAAGATCTGGCTCGTCAGACTGATTTGCGGTACTTCCCAGGATCCAAGGTGGCTCCCCCCTTGTGGAGTGCAATATCTGCAGCTGTGCACCAGTCAGTGGGCACCAGGCCTGATGTGAGGCTATGATTAAACATGATAGTTAGGTGACTTCCCATTTCATTTTGTAGTTCATGTAGTACACAGCCCAGGATGTCAGCTCATCCAATGGATGCTGTATTCTTAGCTGTGGAGAGTGCAGTTTCTACCTTTGTTCATAGGTTCATAGGTTCATAGGTAGGTACTAGGCTATTGGCCCTAGGGCCTATATAAGCCTAGCCAAAGGTACCCTGGCTTTCACCACCCAAGAAAAGTTATTTTCCTGTGCCACTGTCAAGCAGAGCCACGAAGTGATCCCCGGGGTGAATTTCCTATCTCCCATCCAATCATCAAGATTTTTCTTGAAGAGTGCTAATGAGGAGCTTTGTTTGATATAGACAGGTAGTTTGTTCCAGAGTATGGGAAGTCTCTGGGACAGGAATCTATCCCTCCAGCATGTTCTGTTTATTGTGATAATGAGGTTTAGATCCCTAGAGCGTGTAGCTTGTAGGGATTGGGATTTCTTTAAGTGGAGCATGTCTAAAAGCTCTGGGTTTGACATAGCTTTATGTGTTACGCAGAGATCACCTCTGAGTAGGCGATATGCAATGGAGTAAAGCTACAGTTTTTTGAGACGGTCTGCATAGGGCATCTCTTTGAGGCCAGTAATCCTCTTTGTGAGGTATTTCTGTGGCCTTTCCAGTTGTTGTAGATGTCTTGTAAGGTACATACCAAAAGGGGCATTGTACTCTATAATGGGTCTAATGAGTGACGAGTAGAGGGGAACGATGACCTCTTTTTTCCTGGAAGAGAAACCTTTTGTGATGAGGTGTGCCACATAGAAGGATTTCCTGACTACTGTGGCGATGTGATTCTCAAAGGAGAGACTACTGTCCACCTGTGTCTCAAAGTCTCTTATCACACTTTTGGTGTTAAGTAGACTACCACCTATGTGGTAGTTCATGGGTACTGAGTTTTTACCAAAAGCAATGACAATGCACTTTTTGGAATTGAGCTTGAGGCCATGGCTTTGACGCCAGGCATCTGTCTCAGCAAGGCCCTTTTGTCGGATGTCCACATTTTTTGGAGTTTTGATTATGGCTCCTAGTTTGCAGTCATCTACGAACTTCATTAGCCAAAGACCTTCTGTGTTGGCCTGTATTTCAGAGAAGTAGATTCCAAACAGGAGAGGACCCAGGACTGAACCCTGTGGTACTCCACTTGTCACTGGTCTGAAGCTGGATTTGGAGTCTGCTACTTTCACAGTGTGGGTTCTGTCAGTGAGCCAGTTGGCAACCCATCTTGTGACATAGGGATTTATACCTAGTTTAGTGAGTTTATCTATAATTTCAGAGTGGGGGATGGCGTCAAAAGCCTTGGCAAGATCTAGATAGGCTGTGTGAACCGCCTTACCCTCATCTACGGCTTTGGTGACTGCTTCAAAGAAGTCTGTCAGGTTTAGGAGACATGATCTGCCTTTTACAAACCCGAACTGGGTGGGGTCCTGAGTTTGGAGATTACCAATGTCATTGTTTATAAGTTCCATGATGATACGCTCCATAGCCTTGCAGACCAGGCTCATTAGGCTAATGGGGCAGTAGTTTCCGGGGTCTATGGTGGCTCCCCCTTTGTGGAGTGGGATAACTGTCGCTGTTCGCCATTCAGTGGGCACATAGCCTGAGGTGAGGCTATGATTGAACATGGTACTAAGGTGGGGTGCCAGTTCATTCTGTAGTTCATGTAGAACACAGCCTGGGATGTCGTCAGGTCCCATGGATGCTATGTTCTTGGCTTTCGATAATGTGCTTTTTACCTGTGCAGCCATGATAACAGGAACTTTGCATTCTTCCGGTATAGAGATGGGCCCTTAGGGGATGACAGAGGGGTAAAGTTAGCACTGAACCTATCTGCCAGGATGTTGGCAATATCTGTACATTGTACATCGTGGCTGTGATTACTGGAAGTTGGAAATCTTTTCGTATTAACATGAGCCCTTTAGGGGGTGAGAGGGTGGTGAATATGGCACTAAATCAATCTGCCAGGATAATAGCAAAATCCTTGGGATCAGTTTATGTAATGTCATTCTGTTGTAGCTCAGAGCACTTCTGAGCATTGCCATTTAGTTTCTCGATATAACTATAGAATGCCTTGTGGTCATCTTTGTAATCTGTGGCAATTTTAGTTATGTAACCAGCTTCAGAGGATACCATGAGGGATCTCAGCATCTTACTGAGGCTGGTAAGAGAGTTGTTTGCATCCTTGGATTATCATAGATGTGAATCCCTTCATGATTAGGTGGGCTATATAAAATGTTTTTCTAACCACTTTGGCCACGTGGTTGTCAAATGAGAGATTGCTATCAACTTGGGTCTCCAGGTCCCTAATTACTTCTTCTGTACTTAATGGATTACCACTTATATGGCAATTTGTGGGCACTTTGTTTTTGCCAAAGGGGATGACTATACACTTTTTGGAGTTTAGCTTGAGGCCATGGCTCTGGCACCAGTTGTCTGTTTCTATGAGGCCCTTTTGGAGGATGCTTGTGTCAGCTGAAGAGTTGATTATGGCTCCCAGTTTGCAGTCATCTGCGAACTTGGTCAGCCACAGTCCTTCCGTGTTGGCCTGTACCTCTGAGAAATATATACCGAAAAAGAGAGGTCCCAGGACTGAGCCTTGTGGGACGCCACTTGTAACTGGTTTGGAGTCTGACATGGCTCCAGCAATTCTAACCATGTGGGTTCTGTCCTTGAGCCAGTTTGCAACCCATCTAGTGACATAGGGGTTTATATTTAAGCTGATGAGCTTATCTATAATGCCCGAGTGGGGTATTATATCGAAGGCTTTTGCGAGGTCCAGGTAGGCTGTGTGGACCACCTTCCCCTCGTCAATGGCCTTGGTGACTGTTTCAAAGAAATCAACCAGGTTTAAGAGGCAGGATCTGCCCTTAACAAAGCCGAACTGGGTAGGATCCAGTGTCTGTAGGTCCCCAATATCTTTATTTATAAGGTCCATGATGATCCTTTCCATAGCTTTGCAGACCAAGCTAGTCAGGCTTATGGGGTGATAGTTTCCAGGATCCGTTGAGGCACCACCTTTGTGGAGAGGGACCACCGTTGCTGTACGCCACTCTTTGGGCACATATCCTGTAGTAAGGCTGAGATTGAACAGTAGTTTTATGTTTGGGTTTAGCTCTTCTTGGAGTTCATGTAGGACCCAGCCCGGGACACCGTCTGGTCCCATTGATGCTGTGTTTTTTGCTTTGGAGAGGGCAGCTCTTACCTGAGCATCTTAGATGTCAGGGGGCAGCACTCTGCTGGGATAGATATTTGCCCTTTTGGTGGGGAGGGGGGGGGGTTTGCGCTGAACCTGTCAGCTAGCATGTTGGCAATGTCTGTGGGTTTGGTGTATTTTTTGTCATTTTGGACTAATTCTGAGCATATCTGGGAATTCCCACCCAGGTTCCTAACATAACTAAAGAAAGCCTTGTGATTATCCTTAGTGTCCTGTGCAATTTCTCTCGAAGCTGGCCTTAGACGATTTTATGAGTGCCCATAGTTTTTTGCTAATACTGATCAGAGATGCCTTCCCTTTTTGGGATTTTGCTCTATCATGTAGTAGCTTCCTCCTTCTGTTGTATAGTTTGTTTATGTCTGGGGTCCACCAAACAGGACGTCTGCCTTTGGACGATTGTTTCTTGGTTTTATTTGGGATTGCATGATCCATGCATTCCTGAAGGTGTTCATAGAATGCGTTTATATAGGATTCTGCGGTCTGGGCCACATTTTCCACAGGCCCAGGGGCTTTGAAGGATTCCACCTCGGTTTTGAGGAGAGTGAAATTTGCTTTAGAGAAGTTTTTCACTGTGGTTTTCTGGGCAGGGGGTGGGGTCGGGAGTGAATATCCAGTGAGATTAGTTTATGGTCTGATCTTACCAGTGAGGGATACACTTCTGGTCTGGAGCATAGAGTCCCCATGTTGGTGATGATCAGGTCCAGTATGTTTTCCCCTCTTGTGGGAGTGGTAACAAGTTGTTCCATAGCATCTGAGTTTATAAATTCAAGGAACCTTTGGGCTAGGGTGTTGGAGCTTGAGTAATGTTCCCAGTCTATGTTTGGGTAGTTGAAGTCGCCCAATATAGTGGTGTGTGGAGAGGCCTTCATATTTTCCAGTGTTCTCAGGAAGGCCGAGTGGAGTTCCAGGATTTGGGAGGGTGGTCTGCAGCAGGCTATAAACTGGAAGGCAGTTTTACCCACTGTTAGTTGCACATGGATAGTCTCTGATGCTTCGTGCTGTGCCACCAACCTGGAGGTGTGGGTATCTTTGACAAATATTGATACTCCCCTTCCTTTTGTGGTTCGGTCCAAGTTTTGGGGCCGAAAAGCATGGTATGAGGTATAACCTGGTAGTGCTGGGGTGCTCTCGGGAGCCTTGAACCAGGTTTCTGTTACTGCACAGATATCGATGTTCTCCATGCTAAGGAGAGTTTCAAGTGCATGCACCTTGAGGTTTAGACTTCTGGCGTTGAGTAGCATTACTCTTAGTTTATTATCCCTTGTGATACCTATGGAGGTGGGTTTGTCTTTTGAGCCTTGCCTAAAAAAGGCACTATGGGGATAGCAAGAGCCTTTGCCAATATCCGAAAGCCTAGGGGTGATAGGTGCAAGCCGTCCCTAGTGAAGCATCGTGGCTTGTCGAGCATGTCATCCCAGGCTGACAGGCATTGGATCCCCTTTGAATGACACCAATACTTAAGCCAATTGTTGAAATTGATCATCTTGTCTTTATATTGTGGCATCATTCTTGGTGAGGGTAAGATGCTACTCAATGTCAGGGTCATACCGGCCTGGGCTACATGCTCAGAGAGCTCCTCTATGTCTCTTTTCATGTAGTCCAGGGTGGTACGTCTCAGGTCATTCACACCAGCTTGGACAATGACTGAGTCATATTTGTACTTGCCCTGGAGTGACCTGAGTGCTTGTGTTATGTGGCGGATCCTAGCGCCCGACAGGCAGCTCACCATGACCTTCTCCTTGTTCAGCCTGGAGAGCGGGACGTCAGTGTGCCTGACGATAGAGTCACCTATTACAAGTTTATCAGGTGTGTTGTTTAGCCTTAAGGGCTGTGACTGTTCGGCACACTGGCTTTGTGAGCTATGTGTTGCACATGTTTTGTTTTGGGGTAGCAGTTGCTTGGGTGTCTGCTTTGGAGGTCTCTGCTGCTTAGACAGATTTTTATTTAGAACCTCCGAGTATGTTTTTGTGTGCTTATGTGTTTGGTTTGCTGTCGTGGTAGGTCTATGTGAGACTGGAATTGTAGTGAGTGTGGTTTTCTTTTCCTCCTGACTGGTTACGCCAGTACAAGTTGAGAGAGCTTAGCCTCCAGTTTGGCTATATGGTTGCATCTTTCACATGTGTTGGAATTTGTTGGGAGGAGGAGAGGGTTGTCTGTGTACATGAGGCAGTTGTAACATTGCCTCAAGATTCCCAGATTCACCAGCTGGACTGGAGAGGAGATTGACAACTGACCTTTGGACATGCTAGAATAGTATTGGGAATTCCTTTATAATTGAAAAAAGGGCCAATGGGGAACAAGGTACTCAATGGGAGTTTGTGAGGGTGTAGTGCTTTTAATTTTTTAGCGCTGACCTATATAATTGCTTTAGTGAGCAAGTGCTATGTAACTTAAATGCAATGTGCTACAGGTAACTTAAATGCAAAAATGACAAACAGTAACTTTCATTCAAGTGAAACAAGGAAATAAGTACAGTAAGCATTGCAGATATCACTAGGGATCCACAGAAATGCTGAAAAGCTGCATTTTAGGTGGAATTAGCATTTCAGGGAAATAACAAGCAAACAAACAACAAGCATACAAGCAAAGCTAGATTCAGCAGGCCTGGATCTAGTCTATGCTACAGCAAACAAGGTGTACCAATTTCAGTAAGAAACAGTTCAAATATGCAGGCACTATAAGCCTTTAACCAGAAATTCCCAGCTCAGAAGGGCAGAGTCCAGCCTCTCATGTAGTTGACTTTGGGGAGGTCTATTTTGGGCAACTATATATACATTCCTTTCACGTGTTCAGTTTGATTTACCTACGGTGGGATTACTTTGGAGAAACCTCAGTCTTGTATACTGCTGTGATGGCTAAGTGCTGAAGTACTGTGACTATAATGTACAGGGTCCTGGGTTCTCAACCTGCAAAGGCTGGTTATTTTTGTTCTGGACAGAACAGTGGCTGATGCATACAGACTAATTAGGGCAGTTTAGGTTAGACACAGTCACAATTCAAATGCCCTACTGTGGCAGTCCTGCTGATGTCATTCACTGTGAAGTACACCTTTGGAGTAAGAGTACACTAGTATTCTCTGTGGCGTGTGCTGTAACAGCATAATGCTGTAGTGTGACATAGAACCCTGGTAGGAGTTCTATTCCCGCACATAGGAATTGCAGATGTTTTTGTGTCTGTGTAGGGAGCAATGCCTGTTTGGCTAGTCACACACATTACAATTCAAATGCCCAACTTTGGCAATCTTGCTGATGTCATTCACTGTGAAGTACACCTTTGGGGAATGAGTACTCCAGTAATCTCTGTGGTTCATGTTATAACTGTATAGTGCTGTTGTGTCATAAACAAGTTAGGTAGGAGTTCTAATCCCACACATGACAGGTGCGTGTGTCCGTGTTTGTCATTTGTATCCTGTGTGGAGGTGGTTGTGAGTGTGTAACAAGTGGAATCAATGTTGAGTGGGTTTTGTTAATGTTTTATATGGTGCCCCTAATATATATCACAATATCCACCATACAGGGATAACAGATGTGAAATAGGCAAGAGGCTGGGGTGCAAATGCATACACCTACATGTGACATCAAGGCCAGGCAAACCAAGATAGCAACCCTTGTATTAGCCAGAGAACACCCTCAACCCATGTGTCTCACACACACACACACACACACACACACACACACACACACACACACACACACACACACACACACACACACATTTGGCTAGGCAACAGCCCCTACATTGGTAGTACCCTGCAAATTGGCCACTGATAGTGACCATGGTGTGATTGCAGTGGGCTACAGATGGCATGGCACCCTGCCCATTGGTCCAATAGGCACATACATGCAGACAGTGCTCTTTCTCTATGTTCCCCACTGGACACCTGCAACACCTGTTGTGGCATCAAATGTGACCCCCACAAAGGACATACCATGCCTGAAAAACATGCCCTGTATACACAGATGCCACTGACACCAGGCAATACCTATATCATGCTATCAATGTAGGTGCAGGGTCAACATGTTGCCCATCAACATTTCCCGTCACATGAGGCCAGGACTGGCACATCTGATGATAATCTGTGTACACAACATAGGCCAGACCCCACAGGTACAGTTTCACATGTCACTGTACATGCATGTGGGAGGTGTGCACAATCCACACAACATCCATGTCATGGACTACAGAACACATACATGGCAAGCAATGCACAGCATTGCCCACATGCAATACTTACCCAGGTGACTGGATGGTGGATACAATACCCAGCTGTGTGTGCAAATCCAGACACTACACCCCTGAGCCACACTGCAGATCATTGTCATGTGGGCTGATGCCAAAGAATACACATCACCTAGCCTTGTATAGCTGTCTGGCACAGTTGACCTCTACACACCTGTGAAGCAATGCACCCATGCATATCAGTACTGGCACCCTGTGTCTGTGTGTGTGTGTGTTGTTTGTTGCCTATGACCACATTCACACTCACTACAACACCCACTGGCATACTGAAGCATGCTGTTTGATGGCAGAGACCACCACATACCCTTTGCCTATATAACCTCTGTATAACCCCTGTGGTGCATGTGATTCCTGCACAGTACTGTGTTTTGGCAATCTAACTAGTGATGAGTTGTATCCCTGGCCCTGCCAAGAGTGTCAGTGTGTGTGTGTTCCTGTGAGGGTGTGGCTGTGTTGATGTAGAC
The DNA here is from genome assembly GCF_019279795.1 of Protopterus annectens. Classification (NCBI taxonomy): domain Eukaryota; kingdom Metazoa; phylum Chordata; order Ceratodontiformes; family Protopteridae; genus Protopterus; species Protopterus annectens. The sequence goes on from NC_056726.1 coordinate 1,492,362,463, forward strand.
ACCAGTTAATGTGGACAGGAACATGTACTAGACCTACTGTATAGCTACCATATAACTGCTGCACATGTCACTCACCATCACATATACTTTTGGAGGGCTAATCAACATGTAATGTATATGGCGCAGTGAATGACTGCGTAGACATGTAATAGCAGTACATAGTCAGGGGTTTGATACCTTGGACTGGTAGGTGTGTGACACAAACACGCTTATGTTTTACTCTCCCACCCCTCCCTGACTTATCTTTGCCTCTGTCTGCCTCTCGCACTTCCTCTCTGGTGGATGTGGAAACTTACACCTGCTTTGCTTAGGCAGCAGTATGTGTTTTGTAGTTGATGGTCATGATCAGCTGACTGGCTCTGCACCAATTGCAGTCCTCCTGCAGCTGATTGCATGTGGAACAGCTGTGGTGACATTCCCATAGCCAATTGCTTGGAAACACACTCCAATATCTAGAAACATCATGTTGGTGTGGGGCCTTTTCATTCACTGTGAGCAGGAACTAGATATGTTGTTTGGCAAACAAGCATAACAGATGGATTGAGGACTTACCTCTAACAACATACAGTGTGGAAACAGGCCAACACACAGGAGGGGGATGTGCCTGACTTGACTACAGACTGTAAGTGCTGCTATACTGCAGTTGGAGTAATGTTGGATGTAGGATATCTGTCAGTAGCCAATGGCACACGTGTTAACAGCAGATGTAGCCTCCCACACACACCATGTCTGTGAAAACAATTCCTATTACAGTACCAATAGTCTACAAATATACCTGCGATACATACCTGACATCCCCTTGCACTGACAGGTTGGGACTATTGGGGCCGAGGTAGGGCTCCACTCCATGTTCATGACATATGGTGAACATATATGTATATATAATCATACATATAGCCATACAGATATACACACATAAACATATCCTGCTTAGTGCATGACAAAAGTTTTACACATATGTGCCTGTGTTCCAGCCTCTCTCCTCCACCTACATACCAAGCTTTGCACATGTGATATGCTGTCAGGGGCTGTTATGTAGTGGGCTGTGTGTATGTCATGCTGCCATTCCTGCCATCACTCCACTGCTATGTCCCCCACACATACTGGGGGTCAGGGCCATATAAGTGTGGGCTTCACCTATACAATGCATGTGTGCTCTAATGCACTCCAGAGGCCAGTGTATGTAACAGTGGTATATGGCCCAATATTATTGAGTCTTGCGGGGGTGCACCATTACTAACCTAGGTTGTTGCAACATGTGTGGGTATCAGGGGTAAGCTGCCTTAAGGTATCTGATGTACATTACCATACAATCCACCCTGGGTAAATACAGGCCTACTGCCTCCTGCCATACAGAATGTTCTATTTGTCAGTGTGATTGTGATGGTGTCATTTATGCCTTGTTATGTGGTCTTTGGTGCAGGCTGGAGAAGTTGTTTGACCGCAACTGAGCTACAAAATATAAGTATTTTTTGATTATTTTAACAGATTACTGTTTTTATAATTTAATATATATAAAGCACTTTGTCTATTCAGAATCTTCAGAAATCTTTTTCTGTTTAAAAACTTTCATAGCTTGTTGTCTTAGGCTATTGTATAAACTGAAACATTTACTCTGTGTAATTATCTCTTGGCTAGTGGGGCTGGTTCTTTTGTGTTCTTGTAAAAAAGTTGTGTTTCTGGTCTTTGGTGCAGGCTGGAGAAGTTGTTTGACCGCAACTGAGCTACAAAATATAAGTATTTTTGATTATTTTAACAGATTACTGTTTTTATAATTTAATATATATAAAGCACTTTGTCTATTCAGAATCTTCAGAAATCTTTTTCTGTTTAAAAACTTTCATAGCTTGTTGTCTTAGGCTATTGTATAAACTGAAACATTTACTCTGTGTAATTATCTCTTGGCTAGTGGGGCTGGATCTTTTGTGTTCTTGTAAAAAAAAGTTGTTCTTCTGGTCTTTGGTGCAGGCTGGAGAAGTTTTTTGACCGCAACTGAGCTACAAAATATGAGTAGCTTTAGATTATTTTAACAGATTACTGTTTTTATAATTTAATATATATAAAGCACTTTGTCTATTCAGAATCTTCAGAAATCTTTTTCTGTTTAAAAACTTTCATAGCTTGTTGTCTTAGGCTATTGTATAAACTGAAACATTTACTCTGTGTAATTATCTCTTGGCTAGTGGGGGCTGGTTCTTTTCTGTTCTTGTAAAAAAAAAGTTGTGTTTCTGGTCTTTGGTGCAGGCTGGAGAAGTTGTTTGACCGCTACTGAGCTACAAAATATAAGTATTTTTTGATTATTTTAACAGATTACTGTTTTTATAATTTAATATATATAAAGCACTTTGTCTATTCAGAATCTTCAGAAATCTTTTTCTGTTTAAAAACTTTCATAGCTTGTTGTCTTAGGCTATTGTATAAACTGAAACATTTACTCTGTGTAATTATCTCTTGGCTAGTGGGGCTGGTTCTTTTGTGTTCTTGTAAAAAAAAGTTGTGTTTCTGGTCTTTGGTGCAGGCTGGAGAAGTTGTTTGACCGCAACTGAGCTACAAAATATAAGTATTTTTGATTATTTTAACAGATTACTGTTTTATAATTTAATATATATAAAGCACTTTGTCTATTCAGAATCTTCAGAAATCTTTTCTGTTTAAAAACTTTCATAGCTTGTTGTCTTAGGCTATTGTATAAACTGAAACATTTACTCTGTGTAATTATCTCTTGGCTAGTGGGGGCTGGTTCTTTTGTGTTCTTGTAAAAAAGTTGTGTTTCTGGTCTTTGGTGCAGGCTGGAGAAGTTGTTTGACCGCAACTGAGCTACAAAATATAAGTATTTTTGATTATTTTAACAGATTACTGTTTTTATAATTTAATATATATAAAGCACTTTGTCTATTCAGAATCTTCAGAAATCTTTTTCTGTTTAAAAACTTTCATAGCTTGTTGTCTTAGGCTATTGTATAAACTGAAACATTTACTCTGTGTAATTATCTCTTGGCTAGTGGGGGCTGGTTCTTTTGTGTTCTTGTAAAAAAAAGTTGTGTTTCTGGTCTTTGGTGCAGGCTGGAGAAGTTGTTTGACCGCAACTGAGCTACAAAATATAAGTATTTTTTGATTATTTTAACAGATTACTGTTTTATAATTTAATATATATAAAGCACTTTGTCTATTCAGAATCTTCAGAAATCTTTTTCTGTTTAAAAACTTTCATAGCTTGTTGTCTTAGGCTATTGTATAAACTGAAACATTTACTCTGTGTAATTATCTCTTGGCTAGTGGGGGCTGGTTCTTTTGTGTTCTTGTAAAAAAAAAGTTGTGTTTCTGGTCTTTGGTGCAGGCTGGAGAAGTTGTTTGACCGCAACTGAGCTACAAAATATAAGTATTTTTTATTATTTTAACAGATTACTGTTTTTATAATTTAATATATATAAAGCACTTTGTCTATTCAGAATCTTCAGAAATCTTTTTTCTGTTTAAAAACTTTCATAGCTTGTTGTCTTAGGCTATTGTATAAACTGAAACATTTACTCTGTGTAATTATCTCTTGGCTAGTGGGGGCTGGTTCTTTTGTGTTCTTGTAAAAAAAAAGTTGTGTTTCTGGTCTTTGGTGCAGGCTGGAGAAGTTGTTTGACCGCAACTGAGCTACAAAATATAAGTATTTTTGATTATTTTAACAGATTACTGTTTTTATAATTTAATATATATAAAGCACTTTGTCTATTCAGAATCTTCAGAAATCTTTTCTGTTTAAAAACTTTCATAGCTTGTTGTCTTAGGCTATTGTATAAACTGAAACATTTACTCTGTGTAATTATCTCTTGGCTAGTGGGGGCTGGTTCTTTTGTGTTCTTGTAAAAAAAGTTGTGTTTCTGGTCTTTGGTGCAGGCTGGAGAAGTTGTTTGACCGCAACTGAGCTACAAAATATAAGTATTTTTTGATTATTTTAACAGATTACTGTTTTATAATTTAATATATATAAAGCACTTTGTCTATTCAGAATCTTCAGAAATCTTTTTCTGTTTAAAAACTTTCATAGCTTGTTGTCTTAGGCTATTGTATAAACTGAAACATTTACTCTGTGTAATTATCTCTTGGCTAGTGGGGCTGGTTCTTTTGTGTTCTTGTAAAAAAAAGTTGTGTTTCTGGTCTTTGGTGCAGGCTGGAGAAGTTGTTTGACCGCAACTGAGCTACAAAATATAAGTATTGTTTGATTATTTTAACAGATTACTGTTTTTATAATTTAATATATATAAAGCACTTTGTCTATTCAGAATCTTCAGAAATCTTTTTCTGTTTAAAAACTTTCATAGCTTGTTGTCTTAGGCTATTGTATAAACTGAAACATTTACTCTGTGTAATTATCTCTTGGCTAGTGGGGGCTGGTTCTTTTGTGTTCTTGTAAAAAAAGTTGTGTTTCTGGTCTTTGGTGCAGGCTGGAGAAGTTGTTTGACCACAACTGAGCTACAAAATATAAGTATTTTTGATTATTTTAACAGATTACTGTTTTTATAATTTAATATATATAAAGCACTTTGTCTATTCAGAATCTTCAGAAATCTTTTCTGTTTAAAAACTTTCATAGCTTGTTGTCTTAGGCTATTGTATAAACTGAAACATTTACTCTGTGTAATTATCTCTTGGCTAGTGGGGCTGGTTCTTTTGTGTTCTTGTAAAAAAAAAGTTGTGTTTCTGGTCTTTGGTGCAGGCTGGAGAAGTTGTTTGACCGCAACTGAGCTACAAAATATAAGTATTTTTTGATTATTTTAACAGATTACTGTTTTATAATTTAATATATATAAAGCACTTTGTCTATTCAGAATCTTCAGAAATCTTTTTCTGTTTAAAAACTTTCATAGCTTGTTGTCTTAGGCTATTGTATAAACTGAAACATTTACTCTGTGTAATTATCTCTTGGCTAGTGGGGGCTGGTTCTTTTGTGTTCTTGTAAAAAAAAAGTTGTGTTTCTGGTCTTTGGTGCAGGCTGGAGAAGTTGTTTGACCGCAACTGAGCTACAAAATATAAGTATTTTTGATTATTTTAACAGATTACTGTTTTTATAATTTAATATATATAAAGCACTTTGTCTATTCAGAATCTTCAGAAATCTTTTTCTGTTTAAAAACTTTCATAGCTTGTTGTCTTAGGCTATTGTATAAACTGAAACATTTACTCTGTGTAATTATCTCTTGGCTAGTGGGGATGGTTCTTTTGTGTTCTTGTGTAAAAAAAGTTGTGTTTCTGGTCTTTGGTGCAGGCTGGAGAAGTTGTTTGACCGCAACTGAGCTACAAAATATAAGTATTTTTTGATTATTTTAACAGATTACTGTTTTTATAATTTAATATATATAAAGCACTTTGTCTATTCAGAATCTTCAGAAATCTTTTTCTGTTTAAACTTTCATAGCTTGTTGTCTTAGGCTATTGTATAAACTGAAACATTTACTCTGTGTAATTATCTCTTGGCTAGTGGGGCTGGTTCTTTTGTGTTCTTGTAAAAAAAAAAGTTGTGTTTCTGGTCTTTGGTGCAGGCTGGAGAAGTTGTTTGACCGCAACTGAGCTACAAAATATAAGTATTTTTTGATTATTTTAACAGATTACTGTTTTTATAATTTAATATATATAAAGCACTTTGTCTATTCAGAATCTTCAGAAATCTTTTTCTGTTTAAAAACTTTCATAGCTTGTTGTCTTAGGCTATTGTATAAACTGAAACATTTACTCTGTGTAATTATCTCTTGGCTAGTGGGGGCTGGTTCTTTTGTGTTCTTGTAAAAAAAAGTTGTGTTTCTGGTCTTTGGTGCAGGCTGGAGAAGTTGTTTGACCGCAACTGAGCTACAAAATATAAGTATTTTTGATTATTTTAACAGATTACTGTTTTTATAATTTAATATATATAAAGCACTTTGTCTATTCAGAATCTTCAGAAATCTTTTTCTGTTTAAAAACTTTCATAGCTTGTTGTCTTAGGCTATTGTATAAACTGAAACATTTACTCTGTGTAATTATCTCTTGGCTAGTGGGGCTGGTTCTTTTGTGTTCTTGTAAAAAAGTTGTGTTTCTGGTCTTTGGTGCAGGCTGGAGAAGTTGTTTGACCGCAACTGAGCTACAAAATATAAGTATTTTTGATTATTTTAACAGATTACTGTTTTTATAATTTAATATATATAAAGCACTTTGTCTATTCAGAATCTTCAGAAATCTTTTTCTGTTTAAAAACTTTCATAGCTTGTTGTCTTAGGCTATTGTATAAACTGAAACATTTACTCTGTGTAATTATCTCTTGGCTAGTGGGGCTGGTTCTTTTGTGTTCTTGTAAAAAAAAGTTGTGTTTCTGGTCTTTGGTGCAGGCTGGAGAAGTTGTTTGACCGCAACTGAGCTACAAAATATAAGTATTTTTGATTATTTTAACAGATTACTGTTTTTATAATTTAATATATATAAAGCACTTTGTCTATTCAGAATCTTCAGAAATCTTTTTCTGTTTAAAACTTTCATAGCTTGTTGTCTTAGGCTATTGTATAAACTGAAACATTTACTCTGTGTAATTATCTCTTGGCTAGTGGGGCTGGTTCTTTTGTGTTCTTGTAAAAAAAAGTTGTGTTTCTGGTCTTTGGTGCAGGCTGGAGAAGTTGTTTGACCGCAACTGAGCTACAAAATATAAGTATTTTTGATTATTTTAACAGATTACTGTTTTTATAATTTAATATATATAAAGCACTTTGTCTATTCAGAATCTTCAGAAATCTTTTTCTGTTTAAAAACTTTCATAGCTTGTTGTCTTAGGCTATTGTATAAACTGAAACATTTACTCTGTGTAATTATCTCTTGGCTAGTGGGGCTGGTTCTTTTGTGTTCTTGTAAAAAAAAGTTGTGTTTCTGGTCTTTGGTGCAGGCTGGAGAAGTTGTTTGACCGCAACTGAGCTACAAAATATAAGTATTTTTGATTATTTTAACAGATTACTGTTTTTATAATTTAATATATATAAAGCACTTTGTCTATTCAGAATCTTCAGAAATCTTTTTCTGTTTAAAAACTTTCATAGCTTGTTGTCTTAGGCTATTGTATAAACTGAAACATTTACTCTGTGTAATTATCTCTTGGCTAGTGGGGGCTGGTTCTTTTGTGTTCTTGTAAAAAAAGTTGTGTTTCTGGTCTTTGGTGCAGGCTGGAGAAGTTGTTTGACCGCAACTGAGCTACAAAATATAAGTATTTTTTGATTATTTTAACAGATTACTGTTTTTATAATTTAATATATATAAAGCACTTTGTCTATTCAGAATCTTCAGAAATCTTTTTCTGTTTAAAAACTTTCATAGCTTGTTGTCTTAGGCTATTGTATAAACTGAAACATTTACTCTGTGTAATTATCTCTTGGCTAGTGGGGGCTGGTTCTTTTGTGTTCTTGTAAAAAAAAAGTTGTGTTTCTGGTCTTTGGTGCAGGCTGGAGAAGTTGTTTGACCGCAACTGAGCTACAAAATATAAGTATTTTTTGATTATTTTAACAGATTACTGTTTTTATAATTTAATATATATAAAGCACTTTGTCTATTCAGAATCTTCAGAAATCTTTTTCTGTTTAAAAACTTTCATAGCTTGTTGTCTTAGGCTATTGTATAAACTGAAACATTTACTCTGTGTAATTATCTCTTGGCTAGTGGGGGCTGGTTCTTTTGTGTTCTTGTAAAAAAAAGTTGTGTTTCTGGTCTTTGGTGCAGGCTGGAGAAGTTGTTTGACCGCAACTGAGCTACAAAATATAAGTATTTTTTGATTATTTTAACAGATTACTGTTTTTATAATTTAATATATATAAAGCACTTTGTCTATTCAGAATCTTCAGAAATCTTTTTCTGTTTAAAACTTTCATAGCTTGTTGTCTTAGGCTATTGTATAAACTGAAACATTTACTCTGTGTAATTATCTCTTGGCTAGTGGGGCTGGTTCTTTTGTGTTCTTGTAAAAAAAGTTGTGTTTCTGGTCTTTGGTGCAGGCTGGAGAAGTTGTTTGACCGCAACTGAGCTACAAAATATAAGTATTTTTGATTATTTTAACAGATTACTGTTTTATAATTTAATATATATAAAGCACTTTGTCTATTCAGAATCTTCAGAAATCTTTTTCTGTTTAAAAACTTTCATAGCTTGTTGTCTTAGGCTATTGTATAAACTGAAACATTTACTCTGTGTAATTATCTCTTGGCTAGTGGGGCTGGTTCTTTTGTGTTCTTGTAAAAAAAAAGTTGTGTTTCTGGTCTTTGGTGCAGGCTGGAGAAGTTGTTTGACCGCAACTGAGCTACAAAATATAAGTATTTTTGATTATTTTAACAGATTACTGTTTTTATAATTTAATATATATAAAGCACTTTGTCTATTCAGAATCTTCAGAAATCTTTTTCTGTTTAAAAACTTTCATAGCTTGTTGTCTTAGGCTATTGTATAAACTGAAACATTTACTCTGTGTAATTATCTCTTGGCTAGTGGGGGCTGGTTCTTTTGTGTTCTTGTAAAAAAAAAGTTGTGTTTCTGGTCTTTGGTGCAGGCTGGAGAAGTTGTTTGACCACAACTGAGCTACAAAATATAAGTATTTTTGATTATTTTAACAGATTACTGTTTTTATAATTTAATATATATAAAGCACTTTGTCTATTCAGAATCTTCAGAAATCTTTTTCTGTTTAAATCTTTCATAGCTTGTTGTCTTAGGCTATTTTGTCCCACCCTCCCTCCCTGTTGGTGTCTTGCTCTTATACTTGGTGGCTTTGCAGTTGCCCGCCCCTACTGTGACACACCTCCCAGTCTAGTGTCATTAGCTCATTCTTCTTAATACAGAGAGAACATTTGATAAGGCCTTCTGTTCCTCCTTTTTACCTTTCCAAAAGTAAAACAAAACTTTTTTTTCTTCTTCGCCTGAACCTTCTTGTGTTCTGACTGTCCTTCTCAAACATATTGGAAATATACAGTATATTTCAGAGCATTTGTTATAACTGTATTTGCTATAACTGATTTAAGTATTTTTTCTGGCTTTTTGAATATTTACTGCTTAGCGACTGCATCTTAGCCTGTTTATACAGCTCTGCATTCTATTTAAACTGTTTTTGTGTTGATTAACTGTTTTGCACTCTTAAAAAGTTATTTGTTGCTTAATTTTACCTGTAGGCTAACACACTCAAGTGTGCTAGCCACTTAAAAGCATTTATAGCATTTACTGTCTGTTTTTTCCTTGTCTCTGTAAAAAAAAAAAAAAAAAAAAAAAAAATCTCTTGTTTTCCCACCTTACTGAACTAGAGTAGTCCAGTTTCAGAGTTGCTGATCCCTGGGCTTTGTTTTTAGTTCCTGTTACTGATCCATTGCCTTATTAGGAAGGAGGGAAGTTTCTTTGCTTACCAGTGGGAGTGGGAAGCACTGAGCAGCCTTTTGTCCGAATTGGTGAAGTTTCAGCCAGAAACTAGTAGTCTATTGGTCGTTTTGGGGCAATTCCTAGCTCCTTGCAGCCCCTGCTATAAAACACGCTAAACACGTGTTTTCCAGCTTGTACCAACTCTGCACAGATCCTCGTGGTGGCCTGCAGAGTGATCCAAGCAGCAGAGAGCTAAAAGAGTGACTTTCTACCAGATATAAGTATTTTTGTGGCTTTCCCACTGTTATTAAGCTAGCGACTGCATTTCGCCTGTTTTACTGCTACTTTAAGTGATTTCTGCATTTTACACTGTTTATTGCACTTTAAGTTACTAATTGTTGCAAATTGTTTCTGTAGGCTACACACTAAAGTGCGCTAGCCGATTTACAGCATTTATAGCATTTACTGTCTGTTTTTTCCTTATCTCTGTAATAAAACAAAAATCTCTTGTTTTCCCACTTTACTGAACTAGAGTAGTTCAGTTTCAGAGTTGCTGATCCCTGGGCTTTGTTTTTAGTTCCTGTTACTGATCCATTGCCTTATTAGGAAGGAGGGAAGTTTCTTTGCTTACCAGTGGGAGTGGGAAGCACTGAGCGGCCTTTTGCTCCGATTTGGTGAAGTTTCAGCCAGAAACTAGTAGTCCATTGGTCGTTTTGGGCCAATTCCTAGCTCCCTTCAGCCTCCTGCTATAAAACACGCTAAACTGTACTGCTGATCTAACCAGCATATCCTATAACTGAAAAGTTCATCTCTACTTGATTCCCAAGTAGACTATTCTCTATCTGTAAAGCCTAGCACTTACTCCTACAGTACTTGCACCTTGATAAAGCACTCTTATTATAGATAGTACCCCACCAGCCCAAAACCCACTTCCCCGGAGTCCTTTGAAAGTTCTTTATCTACTACTTCTAGTATGTCGAGGGATCAGTTGCTAGTGTCCTCTCCAGCTCAACTGGTGAACCTGGGAATATTGAGGCAATGTTACAATTGCCTCATGTACACAGACAATCCTCTCCTTCTCCCACAAAACACAAATACATGCGAGAGATGCAACTATACGGCCAAACTGGAGGCTGAGCTCTCTCAACATAGGACTGGCAAGACCAGACAGGAGGAGAAGGCAACCACACACAATACATACCCAGTCACACATGGTACCATCACAACTTCAAATCATACACATACTCACACAAAGACATACTCGGAGGCTCTGGTCAAAATTTACCAAAACAGCAGAGGCCACCAAAGCAGACACCCAAACAACTACCACCTCACGACCCAACACATGCAACACATAGACCACACAGTCAGAGTGTCAAACAGTCACAGCCCTTAAGGCCAAACAAAATGCCAGACACACTTGTCATTGGTGATTCCATAGTCAGGCACACTGGCGTCCGCTCACCAGACTGAGTAAGGAGAAGGTCACAGTAAGCTGCCTGTCGGGCTAGAAGCCGCCACATAACGCAAGCACTCAGCTCTCTCAACAGCAGGTACAAGTACGACCCAGTCATTGGCCACACTGGTGTCAACGACCTGAGACGCACCTCCTTGGACTACATGAAAGGGACGTCGAGGAGCTCTCTGATTATGTAGCCCAGGCAGGTATGACCCTGACCTTGAGCAGTATCCTACCTTCACCTAGAATGATGCCACAATACAGTGATAAGATGATCAGCTTTAATAATTGGCTTAAATTCTGGTGTCATTCAAAGGGGATCCAATGTCTGTCTGCCTGGGATGACATGCTGGACAAGCCACGCTGCTTCGCAAGGGACGGCTTGCACCTGTCACCCCTGGGCTTCGGATATTGGCAAAGGCTCTTGCCACCCCATAGTGCCTTTTTAGGCAAGGCTCAAATTCTAAACCTACCACCCTAGAACACCAAAAGGAAAAAAACTAAGGGTAATGCTGCTCAATGCCAGAAGTCTCAATCTCAAGATGCACGCACTCGAGGCCCTTCTCAATATGGAGAACATCGATGTCTGTGCTGTGACAGAAACCTGGTTCAAGGCTCCTGAGAGCACCCCAGCACTAACAGGTTTCACCTCATATCATACGTTCCGGCCCCAAAATCCGGACAACACCAAGAAAGGAGGGGTGTCCATATTCATAAAGGACACCCACACCTCAAGGTTGGTGGCAACGCACGATGCATCGGAGACCATCCAGGTGCAATTAACCATAGGCAAGACTGCTCTGCAATTTGTAGCATGTTACAGGCCACCCTCTCAAACTCAGGAACCTCACATGGCCTTCCTGAAAACATTGGAGGGATAAATGTATCTCCAAACACCATCATACTAGGTGACTTCAACTACCCTAATATAGACTGGGAACACTACTCAAGCCCGAACACTCTAACCCAAAGATTCCTGGAGTTCATAAACTCAAATGCCATGGAACAACTAGTCACCATCCCCACAAGAGGTGAAAACATACTTGATCTCATCATCACGAACATGGGATCAAAATGTTCAACACCGAAGTATACCCTCACTGGTGAGATCAGATCATAAACTAATCTCGCTGGAGGTCCTCATCCCGCCCCCACCTGAAACAAAAAGACCACAGTGAAAAACTTCTCAAAAGCCGATTTCACACTTCTAAAAACTAGTGTGGTCTCCTTTAAGGCCCCTGAGCCAGTGGTAAACATTACTCAAACCGCTGAATCACTTACAAATGCCTTCTACCAGCACCTACAGGACTGCATGGATCAGGCAATCCCAAACAAAACTAAGACTCTCTGTACCAAAGGCAAGCGTCCAGTCTGGTGGACCCCAGCCATAAACAAGCTCTACAACAAAAGGAGGAAGCTACTACAAGATAGAGCAAAATCCTTGAAAGGTAAGACACCTTTGATCATTATAAGTAAAAAACTAAGAGCTCTCATTAAATCATCCAAGGCAAATTTTGAGAGAAAAATCGCCAAGGACTCTAAAGACAATCATAAGGCCTTCTTTAGCTATGTTAGAAACCTAGGAGGAAACTCCCAGATATGCTCAGAATTAGTTCAAAATGATGTGAAAATTACTGAACCTACACACATTGCTAACATACTGGCTGACAGGTTCAGTGCAAACTTCTCCCCTCCCCAAAAGGAGAGATATCTATTCCAGAGGATTGTAGCCCCCAAACATCTCCAACGCCCAGGTGAGAACTGCCCTCACTAAGGCAAAAAACACAGCATCCATGGGACCGGATGGTGTCCCCGGCTGTGCGCTTCATGAACTCAATGAGGAATTAAACCCACAGTTAGGACAGCTGTTTAATCTTAGCCTCACCTCAGGATACGTACCCAAGGAGTGGCGCACGGCGACTGTGGTCCCACTTCATAAGGGCGGTGCCTCCACAGACCCTGGAAATTACCGCCCCATTAGCTTGACAAGCCTTATCTGCAAAGCCATGGAGAGGATCATAATGGAACTCATAAATAAAGACATAGGGAACTTGCAGACTTTGGATCCAACCCAGTTTTGCTTTGTCAAAGGCAGATCCTGCCTCTTAAACTTGGTTGACTTTTTCGAGACAGTCACCAAGGCCATTGATGAGGGAAAGGCAGTCCATACAGCCTACCTCGACCTGGCAAAGGCCTTTGACACAATACCCCACTCAGGTATCATCGAAAAACTCATCAGCTTGAATGTAAACCCATACATCACAAGATGGGTTGCAAACTGGCTAAGCGACAGAACCCACAGGGTCAGAGTTGCTGGAGCCATGTCAGACTCAAAGCCTGCCACAAGTGGTGTCCCACAGGGCTCAGTCCTGGGTCCACTCTTGTTCAGCATCTACTTTTCTGAAGTACAAGCAAACACAGGAGGGTTATGGCTGACAAAGTTTGCAGATGACTGCAAACTGGGCCATAGTCGAAAACACATCTGACACAGATATCCTCCAGAAGGGCCTCACAGAAACGGATAACTGGTGCCAGAGCCATGGCCTGAAGTTAAACGCCAAAAATGCATAGTCATACCCTTCGGGAAAAACAAGGTTACCCCTAGCTACCATATAGGTGACAATCCACTGAGCACAGAAAAAGTCATCAGGGATCTGGGGCCCCAAGTTGACAGTAGTCTTTCGTTTGACACTCATGTTGCTAAAGTAGTTAGGAAAACCTTCTATATCGCCCACCTGATCATGAAGGGATTCACATCTAGATCAAGGGAGGTCATCGTCCCCCTGTACTCATCACTCATTAGACCTATGATTGAGTACAATGCCCCATTCGGAATGTATCTGACCAGACACCTGATGCAGCTTGAAAGGCCCCAAAAGTTCCTCACCAAAAGGATAAAGGGTCTCAAAAATATGTCTTATGCTGCCCGACTGAAAGAACTCCAGCTTTATTCAGTCTCATACCGCTTGCTCAGAGGTGACCTGTGCCTGACATATAAGGCCATGTCAAACCCAGATTTGATGAATATGCTTCACCTCAAAAATCTAGATCCCTCAGAACCACAAGGGCGGAGACTTAAACCTTGACACGGTTATAAATAGAACGTGCTGGAGGGACAGATTCATCACCCAGAGACTCCCTATGCTGTGGAACAAAATCCCGGTACATGTGAGGCAGAGCACCTCGCTGGCCTTGTTCAAGAGGAATCTTGACCAATGGATGGGAGATCGCAGATATACCCCAGGGATTACTTCAGTGTCACTGCTTGACAGAGGCACAGAAAAATGATAGGCGTAGTTTTTATTCAAACTAAAGGGGTGGCGAAAGCCACATAACTATGGGCTAGGCTTATAAATGCCCTTGGGCAGATAGCCTAGTATGAACCTATGAACCTATGAACCTAAATACATGCCATTGTGTCAAATGGGGTCTTTACCCCCTAGGGATTGTGTACAGAGTGTAGATAGAGGCTGTTGAACTATACATCTGCATTACATACTGATGATTGTTTCGTATCCTGTGGCCCAGTCTGTCTATACTATTGTACTACTTGAAAGCCTCAGTGGGATGGCAATATATGTCAAGCTTTCCAGACTACTGTATCAGTATAACTGTTTTACAGTTGCATTACTCTGTTTATATGAATGTCAGTGTCTAAACAGCTATATGACATGGCATACACAACTGACATAGTACACAATTAAAGCTTTCCCAGTTATGCACACCTGTATGTGGTGTTATATCCTTTAATATCTCTGTGGGTATATGTTACAGGCAATGAATGTCATTTGTATGGGAGGCTCATACAGTCTCCAGTTGGTAAGGTGGTGACTGTAGGGATAATGGCTGCTCCATATTGTGTGCACATACTACATATGTATCTAACTGTAAATATCTCTGCGTGTGTCTGTGTAGTTACATATATATATATATATATATATATATATATATATATATATATATATATATGTGTGTGTGTATAATTGTATCTGCATATATATGTCTGTGTATATGTATCCAAGGGATGGCCATGTTGTGTCTGTTCCTGGTTATGGGATCTTGGGATCTGCAACACTTGGTACTGTATTGCAGCAGGGACATGTTTGGCTGTGGGGGGGGGGTATACCTATTCATATAAGATGTACATTGTTTGAGCCTCTCAACCCCATTAACGTTGAATATGGACATAGATGTTGTTGTTGGTTCCCCATTATCTTCAGATGTATGTCCGTATATACCTACATATATATATATACCTATATATATATATATATATATATATATATATATATATATATATATATATATATATATATATGTATGTCTACGCTGACATATATATATATATATAACCTGCCATATATATTTAGACATATAGATGTAGGCATATATATCTATAGATGTAGGCATTTGCATGTATGTATGTTCAGATATATTTATATATTACTATATATATATATATATATATATATATATATATATATATATATATATATATATGTATAAAGCTACATATATAGATATGTTATATCCATTTAGATATTAATACATTTACTCACACACATACATTTACATGTTGGACTACATTCTCTGTACTGTTGAATGACTGGGCTACTTGATATGTTTAGAATACATCAGGATTATGTATATCTGACATGGCTTAGTGGTAAGCCGCTATGGTGTGCAGGGTCCTCGGTTCAAGCCTAGCAGAGGCTGTTTATTTTGTTGCTGGGCAGAACAAGTGCCGTTGGATACAGAGTGGTTAAGGCACTTTTAAGCAGTTGTAAACGGGTTTGTGCAGGTTTGTGTGATGGTAAGCAGTGCTATCTTCCAGTTACAGTTTCTTACAATCAGTTAGCTTCTGAATTGCTTAACCTGTGTAGGCACTGCTTATCCCAGTGCAAACAGGCTTAGACCTGCTTACTGCTGCTTAAAAGTGTTTACTCCCACTTAACCCCATGCTAATTTCTTTAAAAGAAAAGAAAAAAGGGTTGATAGGAAAGTGGTGAAAAAAGGGGCACAATGAGGGAAAGACAGCAGGGAAAATAGCCAGGGGTGTGCAGGAGGGTGCAAGGAAGGTCCAGAGCTGTCCATGTCTTCTACAGCATCAGCTGTGCATATACACTGCATTTGGAGGTAGATTTGGACACTCAAACCCCTGGGAGGGGGTGAGGACAACAATAGTTTGTTGTGATGCCAATTAGACCGGATTACATGTGTCAAGTGGACATGTTTGCAAAATGGATAGCTATGTATAGGGCAAGATTTTTTTGTGGGAACTGATTGCTCTCTTTTTTTTCAGGTGAGAGTGTAGAGTTGGGGAGGGGTAGTAGGTATATTTGGGGAGGTAGGTTGGGTAGGTTAACAGACAAGACAAACAGGATGCATATGGGGCAGTATTTGACACATGTGGGGGGTAAACACCTTGGACGGGGAGAGGTGTTTTGAAGTCGCATGCCCATGAGCCTCCAAATGGAAACAGTGGGACTGAGATCCCCACCCATGGGCAGTCACCACTGTAGCTTCACGGCCCCGAAGGTGGTTGTGCTGGGTAGGAGGGGCAGGTTCACCCTTTAATTGCGCATCGTGGCCCTCAAGCTGGTGTAGTCAGTCTCGAAACCCCCTGTTGAGCACCCTAAGCACCACAGCCCAGACCTGGCGGTGGGTGACAGGTACCTCTCTGCCCCCACTCCCGGGGTGGGCGCGCCCCATCCTCTGCAGTGGTTCCACCCGAAGTTGGTGCAGGGCCAACAGAGGAGGAGGTCCCAGGCTGGGCCCCAGATGTGCTGGTGCCCGGTGGCATGGCCAGGTGAGGTGGGACAGGTTGGTCCACTGGGATCGGCCTTGCCATACGAGCAATGGTGCTGCAGATTTAAGAAATGTATGTGTTAGTAATAGTCAACAGCATTCAGGATTAGTTATAACAGCATGCACAGGTATTCCCATTAACCCAAGACACCGGATTTACAGCAGTTTCAGTGCGAGCAGAACACACGCATATATGGGACAACAGTGGCCATTACAACAGCATGCAGGTTTCATTGGTGGCAACAGGCCACCATTATGGGGGTATGTTAACATGGCACATGCATAGAACCAAATGTGATTATTTATAAACCAATAGGACATATGTCCCAACAATGGTTTGGAGTGTACACGTACTCATTGAGGTCAGTAATTAGGTTATTGTTGCACATAAGTTGGGGTGAGAGAAAGAGGTCAATTAACAAATAATATATACCTGTAGTTTTCACAACTTTCTTAGTCACTGCAGTGACCTGTCCCTTACATGGCACCAGACTCCAGCACGTCTGGGACCACTCTTGTTTGGCATCTACTTCTCTGAAGTACAGGCCAATATTAAGGGACTCTGGCTAACAAAATTCACAGATGACTGACTGCAAACTGGGAGCCATTAGTGAATCCCCAAATGATGGGGATACTCTACAAAAGGCCTTACAGAAAGAGATGCTTGGTGCCAGAGCCATGGGCTCAAGCTCAATGCCAAGAAATGTATAGTTATCCCCTTTGGGAAAAAAGCATGTAACCATGAATTACCACATAGGTGGCAGTACACTAAACACTGAAAGTGTGATAAGAGACTTAGAGACACAGGTGAACAGTGGTCTCACCTTCGATAATGTGGCACATCACATCACTAAGGGCTTTTCGTCCAGAAAAAAGGAGGTCATTGTCCCACTGTACTCATCCCTCATTAGACCCATTATAGAATACAATGCTCCATTTAGTATGTACCTCTCAAGACACCTACAACAACTGGAAAGACCGCAGAAATACTTCACTAAAAGAATCACAGGCCTAAAGCAGATGCCCTATGCTGACCGCCTTAAAAATCTCCAGCTATACTCTTGTCACATATCGTCTACTCAGAGGTGATATCTGCTTAACATACAAGGCCATGTCAAACCCAGAGGTGTTGGACATGCTACACTTAAAGAAATCCCAATCCCTCTGAGCCATAAGCTCCAGGGATCTAAACCTTGTCATCACAATAAACAAAACATGCTGGAGGGATAGGTTCCTGACTCAGAGACTCCCCAGACTCTGGAATAGACTGCCCATATATGTCAAGCAGAGCACCGACTTAGGTTCTTCCTTCCTCTCTTGTTGCACTTAAAATTTTTTTTTTTTTGCACTTTATTCATTTGCTTTTACTATATTTGTGTTTCCTCCTTCTTTATTTTGCTCTTCTTAAAAGTACTCAATTTTATTTATTCTGCTGCATTTATTACTGCTTGGTCATAGCCTGATTAAATTGTAACTGTTTTTCTAAGTTTTTTGGTTTAAGCACTTGGGCTTCATACAGGCTGTTTTACATTAAGAAGGTTTGTGGTCTGCACTGTGGTGGCTGGACAGGTAGCTTACATCCTTCTAAGCTGGGAATTGCTGATTGAAGGCCCAGTATCTGCTATTCTAAAAGTGTATTAGTTCTGGCTTAAGCACTTGGGTTTCAGGCCAGTTATTCTACATTAAGAAGGTTTGTGGTCTGCACTCTTGTGGGAGGAGAGGCTGGATTCTGTCTTTCTAAGCTGGGAATTTCTGGTCACAGGCTTATTGTGACTTTTTATTTGAACTGTTCCTTTCTGAAATTGGTACACCTTGTTGCTGTAGCATAGACCAGATTCAGGCCTTCTGAATCTAGCTTTGTTTGTGTAACTTGAGGCACTGATCCAGGTCATCTTTTTTTTTTTGGAGAAGGTTCCCCTGCATCATAGTAAGCAGGGGTGTGCAGTTGGAACTTGTCTGATTGAAGACTGCTGGAACAGGGCTCAGTTTTGAGCTTTATTCTGGTTAATTGGGTAACTTGTTTAAATCAGTTTGTTTGTTTTCTATTGTTTTATATATATATATATATATATATATATATATATATATATATATATATATATATATATATATATTGCACTTTATTCATCTGCTTTTACTGTATTTGTGTTTCTTTCTACTTTATTACTGGGGGCATTGACTACAACTCTGACCTGCAATATATAACAATAATTATCCTTTTTCTGTGCTTTTAAACTGCTTTTTGAGTGTATCTGCTTTTTTTTGAAAAAAAAAAAACAAAAAAAAAATATATATATATATATATATATATATATATATATATATATATATATATATATATATATATATACTTTTTCGTGACTTTCTAAGCTAGTATAGTCCAGTTTTCAGGTTAGTGCTGAATTTAGGGCTGTGTTACAAATCTTTGTGTTTGCCCATACCTTACTTGGATAGAAGGAAGTTCCTCTGTTCACTTGTGAGAGAGGGGAGCTCTGAGCAGCCTATCTGTCCCTGGAGGAGTGGTGTCAGCCCAGAAATTAGTAGTTCATTGGCCATTTTGGGCTAATTTCTCTCTCTTTCATTTTCCTGCTATAAATACCCTATTTGCCCGGTTTTGCCCGCCGGGCAGCACTGGTTAGCTAGGGTAAAACTATTCCAGGCTCCACAAAGTCTCCTCTTCAGTTTTTCCCTTAGAACTTGACAAACTTTCAACTTAAGCACTCAAGCCATTAATTTCTCAGCCTGGCACTTGCTCAAAACTTATAGCAAGCACTTATAAACCCTAGCACTTGACCCTCCTGTACTGTACAGAAGGACAAGGCTCTCTATTAGACCTTACCAACCATCCAGTAAAACAGTTCACTGTACCTATCCAGGCATGTCCAAAGGGCAGTTTCAGGTGTACTCTCCAGTCCAACTGGTGAATCTGGGCATTTGGAGGCAATGTTACAACTGCCTCATGTATGCAGACAATCCCCTCCTCCTACCACCAACCACTAATATATGCAAGAGATGCAGTTATACAGCCAAACTAGAGGCTAAGCTCTCTCAACCCAAGACTGGATCAGGCAGTCAAGAGGAGAGGGGAAATACTTGCATCACACCACCAGTTTTGCATAGACCCATTAAACCAGAACTAGCAAAAAACACACAAATACATGGAAACATACTCGGAGGCTCTAAATAAAAATCTGCAAAACCAACAGAGACCTCCAAAGCAAACATCTAAGTGACCTCCACCCCCAACACAAACCATGAAGCACATACTTCACAAAACCAGTGTGCCATGCAATCACAGCCCTTGAGGCAAAATAACATACCCAACATACTAGTAATAGGTGACTCTATAGTCAGGTACACTGACATCCCACTCACTAGGTGGAACAAGGAGAGGGTTACTGTTAGCTACCTGTCGGGTGCCAGGTTCCGCCACATAACACAAGCACTCAGGTCACTCCAAAACAAGTACAAATATGACTCTGTCATTGTCCATGTTGGTGTGAATGACCTGAGCTGTACCTCCCTGGACTACATGCAAAGAGACATGGAAGAGCTCTCTGATCATGTAGCCCAGGCCGGTATGACCCTGAGTAGCATCCTGCCCTCACAGAGAATGATACCATGGTATAACGAAAGAATTCTTGATTTCAACAATTGGCTAAGTTTCTCGTGTCATTCAAAGGGGATCCAGTGTCTGTCCGCCTGGGATGACATGCTCAACAAGCCACGCTGCCTCACTAGAGAAGGCTTGCACATTTCACCCTCAGGCTTTTGAATACTTGCCAAGGCTCTTGCAACCCCCATAGTGCCTTTTTTAGGCAAGGCTCAAAAGACAAACCCACCACCGTAAATACCACAAGTAACAAAAAACTGAGGGTAATGCTACTCAATGCCAGAAGTCTAAACCACAAAATGCACGCACTCAAGGCACTCCTCAGTATGGAGAATCGATATATGTGCAGTAACAGAAACCTGGTTTAAGGCTCCAGAGAGCACCCCAGCACTACCAGGCTACAACTCATACCATACATTTTGGCCACAGAACCCAAACTGAAATACAAAAGGTGGGGGCGTATCCATATTAATCAAGGATACCTACACCTCCAGGTTAGTGGCACAGCACAATGCTTTAGAGAATATCCACGTCCAACTAACAATGGGCAAAACTGCAATTCAAATTGTAGCTTGCTACAGATCACCCACCATGTCCCAGGACCCCCATTCTGCATTTCTGGAATCACTGGGAAATATAAAGGTCCTACCAAACACCTTAATATTGGGTGATTTCAATTACCCAAACATTAACTGGGAGAACTACTCAAGTACTATCTCCCTTGCCCAACTTTTCCTAGAATTTATAAACTCTAATGCCCTGGTTCAGCTGGTCAACACTCCCACCAGAGGTGACAACATATTGGACCTGGTCATCACCAACATGGGTGACCAGTGTTCCACAACAGAGTTCAACCGCTCACTGGATAGATCTGACCATAAACAAATCATTTTGGATATCCATATTCCGCCCCCACTCCCAGACAAGAAAGCCACCTTGAAAAACTTCAAAAGCAAACTTCACGTTACTTAAAACTGAGGTGGAAAGTTTCAAAGCCCCATGCTGAAGGATAACACTGTCCAATTTGCAAAATCCTTTACTAATGCATTCTACGGGCAGCTACAAAAATGCATTGATTGTGCCATCCCAAGCAAAACCAAGACTCACTCCTCCAAGAAAAGGAAACCAGTCTGTTGGACTCCTGCCATAAACAAGCTATACAATAGAAGGAGGAAACTAGTACAGAAATGAGTAAAATCCCAAGAAGGGAAGACATCCCTGATGAGTATCAGCAAGAAACTATGATCCCTCATAAAATCATCCAAAGTGAACTTTGAAAGAAAAATTGCCAAGGACTCCAAAGATAACCACAAGGCATTCTTTAGCTATGTCAAGAATCTAAGTGGCAATGCTCAGATCTGCTCAGAGTTAGTGCAGAATGGCACAAAATACACTGAACCAACCGATATCACCAACATCCTGGCAGACAGGTTCAGCACAAACTTCACCACCCTCTCACCCCCAAAAGGGCCCATAACCATACCAGAAGAATGTAGAGTCCCTGAAATCACAGACACTCAGGTTAAAACAGCCCTCTCCAAAGCCAAACACTCAGCATCAATGGGACCAGACAGTGTCCCAGGCTGCGTCCTACATGAGCTCAAAGATGAACTAACCCCTTACCTAAACACACTGTTCAAACTCAGCCTCTCCACAGGCTACATACCCATAGAGTTGCACACAGCAATGGTTATTCCGCTCCACAAAGGTGGAGCCATAACAGACCCCAGGAACTATCACCCTATAAGCATGACTAGCTTGGTCTGCAAGGCTATGGAGTGAATCATCATGGAACTCATTAACAGAGACATTGGGAACCTCCAAACACTGGACCCTACCCAGTTTGGCTTTGTTAAGGGCAGACCATGCCTCCTAAACCTGAAGGACTTCTTTGAGACAGTTGCCAAGGCTATAGACAAGGGAAAGGTGATACACACAGCCTACCTAGACCTTGGTAAGGCCTTCAACACCATTCTCCATTCTGGTATTAAAGACAAGCTCATCAGCCTGAACATAAACCTCTACATCACAAGATGGGTTGCCAACTGGCTCATGGACAGAACCCACATGGTGAGAGTTGCAGGAGCTAGGTCCCATCTCTAAACCAGTTACAAGTGGTGTTCCCCAGGGCTCAGTCCTAGGACCCCTCCTGTTTGGCATATACTTCTCAGAGGTACAGGCAAGCACAGGAAGACTATGGCTGACCAAGTTCACAGATGACTGCAAACTAGGGGCTATAATTGACTCTCTGGCTGACACAGATATCCTCCAAAAGGGTCTCACTGAGACAGAAACCTGGTGTCAAAATCATGGCCTCAAGCTAAATGCTAAAAAGTGCATAGTCATCCCCTTTGGAAAAACAAAGTACCCACAAACTACCACATAGGTTGTAGTCCCCTAAATATGAAAGACGTAATAAGGGATCTGGGGACCCAAGTAGATAGTAATCTCACCTTTGATAATCACATGGCCAAAATGGTCAGAAAATCCTTCTACGAGGCCCACCTAATCACAAAAGGGTTCGCATCCAGATCAAAAGAGGTCATTGTGCCTCTCTACTCATCACTCATTAGACCCATCTTAGAGTACAACGACCCAATTTGGGATGTACCTTGCAAGACACCTGCAACAGCTGGAAAGACCACAGAAGTACCTCACCAAGAGGATCAATGGTCTCAAACAGATGCCCTATGCAGCTCGACTGAAGAAACTCCAGTTGTACTCGGTTGCATACCGCCTACTCAGAGGTGATCTCTGCCTGACATACAAGGCCATCTCCAACCAAGAATTGATGGACATGCTCCACCTAAAAAAAAAACCTTATCCCCTTGAGCCACACGTTCTAGGGATCTAAACCTCACCACAGCAATAAATAGGACGTGCTGGAGGGATAGTTTCCTGTCCTAGAGACTTCCCATGCTTTGGAACAAGATCACAATCTACATTAGGCAGAGTTCCTCGCTAACACTCTTCAAAAGAAACCTTGACAAGTGGATGGGAAACAGAAAGTTTACCTCGGGGATCACTTCAGTGGCTCTGCTGGACAGAGGCACAAGGAACTAATCTAAGGGGACGGCGAAAGCCAACACATTCTGGCTAAGCTTATAAATGCCTTCAGGCAGATAGCCTAGTACCCACCTATGAACCTATAAACCTATGAACATTGATGATTGGATTGGAGAAAGTAAATTCACCCCAGGGATCACATCAGTCACCCTGCTGCACAGGGGTCCAGGGAAGTAAATAGTGTGGGAAGAAATAGCAGGGACTTGTTATAGCTAGGCTTGTATAGGCCCTAGGGCCAATAGCCTAGTACCAACCTATGAACCTATGAACATGTATTATTACACTACCCAATAACCTTACTTTGTACAATAGTATGTTTGTAGATTAGTATATACATGGAATGTGTTTTATGTATAGTCTACACCTCTTACCTGTTATAGCTGTTGAGAAAATCATTAACACTACCTGACAAATTCTATACATAGTCCCAGATTCCATGCTTGTAGACAAGTATATGAGTGAACTATGTTGTAACTACAGTCTACACCTCTTACAGCTGTTGAGAAAATCATTGTTAACAGTACCAGACATATTCTACACATACTCCCAAATTCCAAGTTGATGTTATAACACATACCTAACAATCTGTTATTGCACGCACTCTGGTCAAGGCTTGACATGATTCAGGTGTTAATGTGACATATTTTGAGAATTGCTGTCATACACTTTGGGTGAGGTGCTACAATGACAGGTTTGTTTTCATATACATTCTCTGACTATGTACATGTCTGACTATCAGTTACATGTCAGTAAACACTGCCTACATTTCTTGGATCATCACCCTGATTTGTCAGGGGAACAGGTTACCAGGCATCATATTTGTGCCATTTATTTGGACATATCAGAACAGTTGAGGGGTATGACTATGCATACAGCTTACTACCTGTACATTCTGCCACAGTCTGTACAGTTGATGGTTATGATTACAGATTACTATCTGTACATTCTAGCATATTCTGTACAGTTGTTGCATGTAATTATGCATACAGCTTTCTATCTGAACATTCTCACAAACTTTGTACAGTTGTGGGGTAAGATTATGCATACAACCTACTACCACTCCTGGGATTCAAACCCCTGTTGTGTGTGGTAAACACATTACAGCTGACATCATGCTACACTGTGCTATCAGGGAATCAGTGTGAAGCATTCCAATGTTTTCTGTCTAAGTCTCCCTCAGTTGTACAATATGACTGTCCTCTTGGGACTTCCAACATTGTTATACTGAACTTCGTACACATTTTATCTGCGTTCCACAGTTTGGGTAACACTGCTTAATACAACAGTACTATTTATAGAATGCAACACTACAACAACATATGAAAGTAGAATGCACACAAGCACTCCAGGGGTTATACCTTTATTCAACAGATTGTACACCTTTATTGACACACGACCTATATGACAGTCTTTTGGTCATATTGTCTAGTTTATTCAGTACATCCCATATACAATAAATTTTTATACTGGTACAGCTCGTTCTAGAACTGTTATATTTATTTGTTATAACAGTACATGCAAGAGTATTACTAACCTACCTCACGACGCAGGCTTTGCAACCTAGCAGCATGGGCTTGCTGGTTCGCAGCCTGCTCATCTGCAGCTGTTAGAGAAATACAGTGATATTTAACCATTACCTATCCATAGTATACACAAGCTAGAAAAGCATTATCTAGGTAGTAGAATGAGTACTTACTCAGTGCTGGCATCAGCCATCTGCCTGGATTCTTGGATCCACTGATCCAAGAGATCACCCCTCTACCGCTTCAGGTCAGCATGGTGATGCCTGACCTGCTCACCAGTCCGGGGGATATCAGTGGCACTGGTGAGTTCACAGGTGAGACTGTCCCAGGCCTCTGCTTTATACTGTGAGCCCTGGTACTGGCCCTGCAGTAGTCTCTCCTCATGGTGTTTTACCAGGAGCAATACCGTGAATCTGGACTCCTGGATGCCCCAGCGCTGCGCTCAAAATCGAGTGCCTTCTCCAACTCCAGCCATTCTGTCCACAGTAGGGAATTGCAACCAGTTATGGGACGTATTGGCACCTGTGGGGTTTAAATATACCAGATTTCCCACACTTCCCCATGACTGGATGGTTTTAAAAAGGCTAAGCTGTGGGTACACCTGCTTACCTAATTCTGGCATTGCTTAAAGGGGTATACCGATGGTCAGAAGGAGTTAGCTAGCCTACACATTGCTTACACCACCTTAGTTGAGCTGTGCAACACATAGCATTGCTTAATATTTAATTTGCATATTTTCTTTTTAGAATTGACTTATTATGAGTTACATGTTATATATGTGTCTGATATCCATGATTCAAGTGTATGTACACTGTATGGGCTCCTGGGGAACTTCAACACTTTATTATAATAACACTTCACACCTGTCCTTCCTGCAGTACTCCAGTTCACATATTTATGTTATGTTGCAGGTTATACAACATCACACTGTACATAGATTCCTTTCACATGTTCAGTTTTATTTTCCTATGGTGAGGATTTGTTTGTTGAAACCTAAATTTTATGTGTTGGTATGATGGCTTAGTGGTTAACTACTGTGACTGTAGAGTACAGGGTCCTGGGTTCGAGGCTTGCAAACCCTGTTTATCTTGCTGCTGGGCAGAACACAGGCTGTTGGATACAGAGTGATTAAGGTGCTTTAAAGCGGTTGTAAGCTGGTTTGCATGGGTTTGCGCAGAGGTAAGCTCTGCTAACCTGCCATTACATCTGCTTACAGAGAGTTAGCTTCAGAATTGCTTAACCTGTGTAGGCAGTACTTATCCCCGTGCAAAAGCACTTAAACACACATACTACTGCTTACATATGCTTACTACTGCTTATTTGTAAAACAATTAAAAAAAATTATAAAAGCACTTAAACACACTTACTACTGCTTACATATGCTTACTACTGCTTATGTGTGCTTATACCTGCTTACTAGTGCCTTATTCATTATGACACTGGCACTTCACATGTGCATTTCTTGCAGTACTCCAGTTTATAAATATATGTTATGTAGTGGTTTTTGCAACAAAAATATTAGTTATAATGTTCTTTGCCATGTAAAATAGACTGTGCTGCAGTGGGACTTGAACCAAGAATGCCTGCTCGTTAAGTGAATGCTTTGCCCACTACAGTATTGCTGTGCTGACTCTTTTGCATATATCTTCCTTGTTATCCTCTTCAGCCTTTTAAGTTGCTTTAACCATAGATAAGCGATGTGCACATCCGTACACCTACGGTTAGCTGTGCTCAGATTTAAAAAAAAAATCTAAGGGTTTCTTCATTTCATTTTTATGTACTGTTACTGTTGTACACATGGGGGACTGTTGCTGGGTATATGCGGACACCTATTAGCTGGCTCGCTCATTTCTTAACACTTTCTACTGTTCTACATTGCAGGGGCATGTTTATTCTGAGAGCTCTGCTCTCAGACATGCCCCCTGCACTTGTACATGCTCCATGTAAGCCTAGGAGATCAGGCAGCGTGCCTTATAAATATGCATGGTGCGCTGCCGTCCTGCTCTTAAACAAGTGGTTCCATGCAGGACTAAGCTAGTCCTGCATGGAAGGATAGTGAATCCGGGGGCTTATGCCAATCTGTAAAATTCTTATAAAATTGGTATCCTATTCCATCTCCTGAAACCAACTACAAATTATTTTGTCTAAGTATCTTACTTAATTCATATAAGGAAATTTTGTTTTCCAATTCTTTGTTTTCTTGTTCTGTTAATTTTTTAACATGCCATTCTTTTTTATACCTTCTTTCTATTTTGAAACATTTTCTTTACTTAATTTATTTCTATAGTAATAATTTATTCCTGAGGCCTTCTCGTCTTTCCTCTGTCATCTTTCCTTTATCTCATTATAGTAGCGTTCTCTTTAACTACATTACTGAATTAAGATACCTCTTGTCTTTTACCTTATAATATCTTTACTTAAATAATGATTCTTTCATTTTCTCATGATTCTTTTCATAAATTATCTGTTCTATCACATAATCCTTTAAAGCATTTATATCCATCATGTTACAAATAGATTTTTCTGCTTTTCTTTCATTTGACTGTCATTCTATAGTTTTTTTGAAAGCTGGACATCACTCAGACCAGTTTTTATAACATAATCTAGTGCAAATGTAATTTTTCCATTACTGCATTGTTATTTTCTTTCCATTTTCATCCCATGATTTATCAGTTATTCCTTTTTCCAATCTAATGTACTCTTTATTTTCCAGTATTTGTAATCGTATGGCAGAGTGATATGAAAAGCCTCTTAAAGTGTCTCTCCATTTGCTGTATTTAAACCCAGTTATATAATAAAAATACTCAGTTTCAGTCTTACATACACCTCTGCCTACACTAAGTGTACTCTAAGTGTACAAAGTCTGTATTCAAGAACATCCCTACCATGTTGTTTGTGATTTCTAGTCAGTCAGAAAAATTATACTAAGTGTGCATGTAGTATACACTTTCTGGTAACCTTTATGAATCCCGTTCTGTATTTAAAGCTACAAGAACATCAGTAGGAAAATTAAACTCAGGAAGAAAAAGATGTGAGTTATGCTTGTGTTGTCAAAGAACAGTGTACACTTAGTGTACACATACTGTAGGCAGTAGTGAATCCCAGGGCTCAAATATATGGCCACAAATTATTATTCTAAATCTTTAAATTGACATATTTTTACTACATTACTATATAATCCCGAATTTTATTAAGCAAATGTTTCCTTTCTTTACTTGCTACATAGGCATACAGTGCTATAATTCTATATATATATGATTATACCATCTGAGATCTAAAATAGTTAATCTTCCCAGCATTACCAGTGTTATATTCAATATTTTCACTGACTTTTTACAAAGTACATTTATCCCTGAACAAAGTTCTTTTCCTAGTTTACATATTGTATTCCCTCACCAAGTTTTTTTTTCTTCTTGTGTCAGAAATCTTACATCTTTCAATATAATTATGTTGATATCACACTTACTACACCACTTAAGGATGCCTGTTCTTCTAATTATATGCAATACCATTTACATTCACTGAACCAACTCTAAAACTATCATTTTGTCTTTAATGTAGCTTCACCAGAGATTACATGCAGTTGTAGGATATATCTCATTTGTGTTACTGATTGCCTTTGCTTTACTCTAACACTTGTCACTATACAATTTCTGGTTTCTGTCTCTTACTCTTTTGACAATTGAATTCTTTTTACATTTTACTATCTTCCATTTTGTATCTTCCACATCACTTATTCCAGAACCTTCTTCTGTGTTATGTTGTTTCATGTTTCTCTTTGTCCTTAATGTTTGTTTTTACGCTGATCTCACTTCCCTACTTCTTTCTCTTTTACTGGGACTATTTCTTTTCTATACATACTGTCCTCACATTTGTTTTCTTCTTTATCATCCTTTTTCTATAGATTGCAATCCATCTAAGAATTCCCAGTTTATTTTTTTACATTTATAACATTTCCATTTACAACTTTTTGCATCATGGCCTGTTTCCCCACACATATAACATTTCCTCTTACCACAGCTACTTAGCAAATGATCATTTTCCGTGGACTACAGTTATTGATCATTTTCCGTGGACTACAGTTATTGATCATTTTCCGTGGACTACAGTTATTGATCATTTTCCGTGGACTACAGTTATTGATCATTTTCCGTGGACTACAGTTATTGATCATTTTCCATGGACTACAGTTCTCTTTCTTTTCATACTTCCCCAGACCTCTTACTTCATGAGACTTCACTCCCAATAGTGCCATTAAATTACCACAAATGTCATACTTGTCCGTTTCTTTATCTTCATTGTTCTGAATGCTTACCATGAATTTCCTTTGGCTGTGGACAGTTCCTTTATTCTGTTCATCTCTTCCCTGCAGATTCCTTAACAGTCTCTGCATATAATTTCTTTTTCTGGCAATCTTCTTTTAAAATGGCGTCTGATTCCTCCAACTGTATTTTGTCCAGAATTTCACCCAATGAAACATATTTTCCACTCTGCAGTTCCCTCAGCAACAACAATCCATCCAAAGTGTCATCCCACAGCCCTCTGATTGGAGAGTTGTAATAAAACATCCATCATTGTTTTGAACATTTACTTCTGATGAAACAAACACATTTTGCTGAAACAGCTCCTCAGAAACCTGTAAAGCCTCTAACACTGCACCAGCATCCCCCTCTATGCTATCCTCTAACGTGGATCTGCTTGAATGCTGTTCTTTCAGCTACACTGCTCTAGGATTGGAATAAGCACTATCCTCATGAGTAGGGGAAGTCCCCATTGCTCTGGCCAAATTTCCCATAAGTAGTATAAAAAAGATCTCAGGTCTTCCCTGAAAAGAGGCTGCGTGCCTTGTTGGACTAACCGAGGCAAGAAAGAATAAATAATTAAAAAAAAATCAAATAAATAAAATGTGGATGAGCGGTGGCAATCAGCCACCAAGCAACTTCAGTGATGGCTCTTATTTCTAGAGTGCAGGACTGTGTGCCTATACAAAGGAGGGCATCAGTCTATGTGATGACAGGCTTGTTTATTTCCTCATCCAGCAGAGGTTTTAGGCCTAAATAAACGCTCCATCATAGCAGAATATTTTCAAGGCTATAACCTCCAACTGAGGCTGCCTTAATGACAGCCTCCACTAGCCAGCTTTCTCTGTCCTCACTGGGGATCATCAAGGATGGGAGAATGAGTGGACAATTGATGGGGAGGCTTGATGGATGGGAAAAATGCACAGAAATGTGTAGTTCCTTGAAAGGATAAAATTGTTGACAGGGGATGCTGGTTGGTATAATGGTTAAGGTGGTTGCCTTACAAACACAAGGGGCAGGGTTTGATTCTCACATGGGGTAATTGGCTAGGCTTAAAATGACCCACAAAGGCAATTAGCCTACTACTTCTCTATGAACCTATGTACACTGGTAAACCTACTGACTAAATTGATGTCTGTATGTAATCTACTCCACAGTTCAACTATTGATTCTAATTGTATGCAATAATGTTTAATCTTTTGTTTATTCATCTTCTGCATCAAATACCTTATGTGTATTTATGTCATATTTTACTCAATGCAGTCCAATGCAATGTTTTCCTGTATGTTTGTAATTTTCTCATATGTTTTTTGTTTTCTAATTACGTATGGAGTTTTTCTCCCCGGGCCTCTGCTGAAAATGGGCTCTGTCCCATCTGGATACTCCCAGTAATCAAAATTTAAATAAATAAAATAAATATATAAATGACTATCAGCATGTTAAATGAAAATATTGACCTTTTGAAAAAATTATAAAAATCCACAACTTTGCTTCACATTTCCATTATAGTTACTGGGTCAGCATGTCCTCTGATGACGTGGGTCAGCATGTCTTCTGATGACTTGAAGGGAGTCTAGAGTTTGTCTTGTCCATGCTTTTCTAACTGCCTGTTATCACTGGTTCTGGTCATATCAAGCAGAATTTCCCAATCGCCAGCAATAGTCCCCAGCTTACCTTATGCAAACCTCAGAGGTTCCCAGGTCCAATCATTCCTGGATCTCTTTAAAGGTTTCTTTACCATGTGGTTAACATCCAGTGAGAGAAATCAATGGACCATCTTCATGATGTGCCAAAACACCTTAACTTATGCCTATGCACAAAGAGGAACAGTGTGTACTCTGAGGTTCTTCAAGGTTGCTAAGGTCCTCACTGTCTCACAGAACTTCCATTCCTGTGCTCTGTAAAATCATTTATGATGCCTGTATCTGGAAGTGTAGCTAGAGTGGACTGAAGAAGACAATTCCTCTGGATGCAAGATGTCAAGGTGCACAGTCTGGAGAGGGCCAGTCATGATGTAGTTCACTAATGTAATCCAGAAATGAATGCTGGTTTTAGGCTTTCAATGTTACACATCTGGCATTTATACTGTAGCAAGGCACTTGTTACACTTGTAGCAAGTGACTTGCTACTGTTCATAGTAAGGAACATGTATTTTTTGCTGCTAAAAAGGGGCCCGGTTTGCTTGCTTGCTTCTGAGGTGAGGAATTCTAGCCAGATCTGGGAATAGACCCACTTTTTTGGCTCTTTACATCTTAAGAGTTGACAGGCATCAGAATAGGGAACAGCACTGGTGTTACATGAAACAGCTACAGCTTAGCCTCATCCCTTCTTTTACCCTTTAAAGTATTATCCACAGCTTATGACCTTATTACTTTCACTCTCTCTAATCCACTTCTCTGCCACAATATCACCTTCATGAGCAGGCTGTTCCTGCAGTCCGTGATCTACTGCAGCACTCCAGTCCATGTCCTCACCTTTATTTGGCTCCTCTTCCTTCATTAACATCATTAGCATTTCTGTATTTAAACCTCCACTCTCCAACTCAGTCAGGAGGATTTCATCAGGTTGGGATTCTCTCTCATAAACTTCTCCAGCAGCAATGTTTACACCTTTCTCCATCTTGAAAATCTCCAAGCACTAGTGACAGTCCTCTAATGCAATACAGTACTCAGAAAGAATAGGGGTTCTTTATTTTACAGTATTCACATTGTTTACAAATTCTCAATATTTGCATTCTACATATTTACAAAATAATTTATTACTATGTAATATGACTGATTGCGGTGGTGGTGCTGCGGTAGCGTTGTCGCCTTACAGTAAGACGTTGTCCCATTCGATTCTCAGCTAGAGTGTCTTCTGTGTGGAGGCATACGTGAATGTGGTGTGCCTTCATTGAAGGTTGTGCATCTGGGCTGGTAACCCGGTACGTAAAAATCCACTACCAAACATTAGCGGACCGGAGTTCCACTGTGGCGACCCCTAACCGGGAAAAGCCGAAAGACACAAACAAACTATGCAATATGACTACTTTGATACTAATTGAAATACACTATCATTACAAATAATCATTCCAGGAGAACAAAGATGGCTGCCGTTCTATAAGCACTGCAGTACTTCAGCTCTTCAAATACCTGAGAAAAAAATCAACCCTGTGGAGTTATACTTAGAGTAGTAAACAAACTAATTGGCAGTTATTACTAATTGACCAGAAGTCACTTTTGGTTCTGAGAAAGAAAAATCGAAAAAAAATACTTGGTAACAGCAGGATTGGATCTGATTGTCAGGTTGACTCTGAACAGAGCACCAAACAAAGGACTGATTGATCTCACTTTTGTAACTTTTCTTTGGGAAATAAATCTTTGTGCAGAATTTTGAAATGTCAAAGGAGGACAAAAATATGGAAACTACAACTTCCAAAACCAAGCTGTCAGCTTTGCAATCACCGGAGAAAGAATCTTTAATCAAGAGACAGAAAACTATCAAACAGCAAGAGACTGCAAAAACAGGGCCATCAACAAAATCTGATCAACAGGTCACAATGGAAGAAATCAAATCAGCATTGCTACCTATACAGGATGCCTTAAAAGAGCTAACATCTCAAACACTTTCATTTAGTGACACGTAATCAGATTCTCGAAAGAATGGAGAAAGCAGAAACTAGAATTGCTACCAATGAAGACAATATATTAATGCTCACTAAAAGAACAGAGACACATGGAACTGACATTCAAATGATGCAAAATAAAATTCTGGACTTGGAAGCAAGATCCAGACATAACAATATAATTATTAGAGGGATCCCAGAATCTATTCAATATAATGACCTGATCACTTCTATTACACAAATATTCGAAATACTGCTCAAGGACTCTGAGGTTGTTAAGCAGATGGTCATAGAAAATAGAGCATACAGAGAATCTCAAGCTTCAAATATACCCAGACCTGTTTATGTTAAAATATTGAACTACCAAGATGTGAGCAAAGTACCGTTAACTATTAAAAAATCTGGTGGATCTATAATGTGGCAAAATAATAAAATTTCTATAGCACAGGATTTACCAACACACATAAGGCAATCTAGACAAATGCTGGCTCCATATTGTAAGTTTCTGATTGACAAAATATCAGATTTCAAATGAAATATCCTAATAACCTAATTTTACTGTGGATGGCATTAAATACTCTGTAAGCACAAGGAAAGAAGCAAGACCTACTTTTTGAAGATTTTAAGGCTCTCCCATCTTCAGAAATGTGAACAGTCCATTTTGGCTTTCTGCAGCACCAGGGAGAATGGGATGTTTCATTTATGACAATCTGAGGCTTTAAAATCCTTTGTCTGTTCTGTTTCTTGTAGCAGGCCTGGAATTTTATTTTCTTATCTTATCTCGTAGTTCCAGTTGATTGAACTGCCTTTACAGTTTAAATAGCTGAGAAGAAAGAGGAACTGCTAAAGAAACCTGTTTGGACTTATTTTGCAGGAAAAGGACTGTAAGTGTGTGAAGTCAAAGTGATGCAGGTAAACGCTGTGGAAATGCATTGTGTATTAAAAAAGGAGATGGTTATGTGTAGTGGCAGAATAAGGTACTGTAGTTTTTTTATATTTGTTTTCTCTTTTTTTTCCTATATCTCCCTTCTCTTTACTCCTTTTCTTTATTCCTGTAGATAGGTGGTATTATTTCTAACTGATAAATGATGTAAAAATGGTTAGTTGATCAGATTTAAACAATGTGCATATAATAATAAAAGAACATAAAGAAGTTATTTTTATGTGTAATTTTTTTCTTATTTCTTCTCCTTTTGCTGTGCTCCTTCATGCTTTTTTTTTCTCTTTTTTATTTTAACCCCTTGGTTCCTCTCTTATTCACATATGGTTATTACAAATGAAAGTGCCATTATAGTTTTATTTTGAACTGCATTGGTTTTCAATATTAATATGTTAGTAGGTAAGTTGTAGGGGAAGAACAAAGCAGATTAAAGTATTTAGATCATTTTATTCAGTAGATACAGGATGTTAGGAAATGTTAAATAACTGTCTGCTTTCTATGTCAACTAATATTTAATACTGTATAGAACAACAAATTAGAATGTTATTTGCTATTGCTGAATATAAAGCTGAAGTGAATTGAAGTACATTAGAATCTCAGGGTACAATTAGTTTATTTGTATATCCATAAATATGTACAGAGCTGTAGTTACCTATAAGTAGTGTTTAGTATGGAATGTCAGAATTAGGCTTTGTAGACGTAGAAGTAGTTGTTGTAGGTTTTTTGCATGGAGTTTCATTGTTAAATAATAGAATTAGTAGATTAGTTACTCAGATGGTTTCCAGTAATGTAAAAAACCTATGTTCATCCTGGTCCAGAGGAATAGTGGGTAGGCACTGGGTAGGGATAGGATGGCAGTTTTGCTTCCATACAATTGATGATATGCCAACTTATGTTATTCTAAGGTTGCTCAAAGAGATTAGATATTGAATTATATTTCTAATGAACGTTAAATGTGGATAATAGAATCTTGGAATGTCAAAGGACTCCAGAACATGAAAAAGAAAGCTGTTTTCATTTGTTTCTCAAATCATCAGCATGTTGTATTTTATTACAAGAAACGATATGACTAATGATCAGTGGGAGTCAGTGAAGGATAAGAAATGGGTTAGGAAGATTGTGACGGAAGGAACAACAAATAGTGCAGGGTGGCAATTTTAGTTAAGAATCACTTTCAGGAGATATTAGGGATGTGAAATGGATCAGGAGGGTAGATGGTGTTTGGTCCTTCTCACATCCAAATGTTATGATAAACCTATAGTACTAATATGTGTATATGCCCCTATGTTAATCAGCATCATTTCATAGCTTCAATCTATTCCATTTTACAGTCATACAATAATTGCTATATAGTGTTGGGAGGTGACTGGAACTCTTATCAAGATCCTAAATTAGACAAGTTGGGTGCTCAGCGTCAATAAACAGGCAATGGTAGCATTGAAAGAATTGAAAATGGATTTCAAACTCTATGACCCTTTTAAACACATACACTCACAAGGGAAAGCAGAGAATTTTACTTATTATTCAACCTGCCATAAAATGTGGTCGAGAATTGACTTTTCTTAATTTCAGAGGTGTTGATCTCAGCTGACCCTAGTGTTTCTAATCAAGTCAGACAACTCTCAGACCATTCAAAGATAACTTTAACCTTAAACAGTAGTAATATGGATACTAAGAGGCTTCGAGGGTATAATTGGTCCTTGAACCCATATTAACTAACCAAGGAAGATATATTAATGGAAGTCAAGGAGATACTTAAACAGTCATTAAATAATATTTCCAAAATAGACCACAATAGATATAGAATGGGCTACAACTAAAACGCAGCTAAGAGGACTATTTATACAAAAAGCTACATATTATAAAAAATTACAAAAGAAGACTCAATTGGATTTAGAAACTAAAATTCCATTACTGGGCCAAGATTTGATGAGGAACTATAATGAACAGACAGAAACTGAGCTATTAAGATGTCAAAAAGAACTATTTTTACTTCATAATAGAAACTTGTCACTTTATGAACAAAGAAATTTAGTTAAATATGCAAATCATATTCAAACCCCCTCAAAAGCATTTAGTCAGATTATTAACCAGATGAAATCAACATGATTAATTACTGAAATACACTATAACAATACTACATATACTGACAAGATATCATGAAGACCTTTGAAAAATTTTTAATCAGATTTATGGTGAGAAGCAGACACTCTTGCAAGATAAAGACAGAAAAGATTTTTACAGAGAATCACTTTCCTAATATTGACAAGGAATTTCATAGAGATTTAATCAAACTGATTACAGTTGAGGAGGTGTCCAAACAATCAAGAAACTGAAGCCTCACAAAGCTCCAGGCCCAGATGGTTTGAAATTCTACAAATCTTTTAGTGAGATTCTGAGCAGTGTATTGTCACAGACTTTTAATTATATTACTCTAAATAGAATTAATGATCCTCATTTTAATGCCTCAAGGACAGTTCTGATATTAAAGGAGAAAGGTGATTCCAAAAATCCTGATAATTACAGGCCTATATCACTTTTGAATATGGACATGAAAATTATGACATCCATTTAGGCTGAAAAAGGTAATAAACCCAATAATATCAGAGGAACAGGCGGGGTTTATGGATGGGAGACAGACCACGGATAATACCTTAACGCTCCATACCTAATCTCTATAAAAATATATAAAAAAAAATTTGTATCTATGCCCTTATTGATGCTCAGAAAGCATTTGATAGGGTTAATTTGGATTATTTATTTGATACATTACCTTATTTTAATATACCGCAGGAGTTTATCTCAATATTAAGGATACTATATAAAAATGCATACACAAATTTATTTATAAATCACTTAATGCTGAATAGGATAAAAATGGCATAAATGGTACCCGACAAGGCTGCCCATTATCTCCCATCTTATTTAATCTTTACTTGGAGCCTTATTTTTTTACTTAAGCAAAATGTTTTTATAATTCTCCTGTACTGTATGGAATAAAGGTTAGGATGGCTGCCTATGCAGATGATTTAAACATATATTGTACCACACATGTTTCCGATACTGAAAAAATATTAGCTGCAATAGAAAGCTTTGAGAGAATTTCCAATAAATTTTAAAAATCTAAAATATTCCCATTAAAGACACCCACACCTTTTTCAATGCTACCATTAATAGGACAAGTATTGACGGAAGAAAAGATAAAATATCTGGGAATTGTCTTCTCAACTGAAAATAGAGATTTTTTTATTAACAATGTAAAGTCAACTACAGATCAAATAACATTGGATCTTGAAAGATGGAGTAGACTGAAGTTAGCGATGATGGCAAGAGCAGCTATCATAAGAATGAATGTTCTTCCTAGAATGTTATATATTTTTAGAGCTGCACAACTCAGAATTACCAAAACATTTTTCAAACAGCTTCATATAAGATTGGGAAGATTTCTTTGGGAACCTAGGAAGACGAGAATTTCATATGAAAAATTGATGGCTCCAAAAAATAAGGCTGCTGAATTATTTCAACTGTACTATTTAGTGATTCAGGCCAATAGGATTTTAAAGACGTCTTACTTTGATAGTGATAATAGAAAATGGATACCCAAATGGGTGCTCTTAGTATAAAGCATATATGATGTATGGGAGCGCTAAAGCATTACCCTTTTAAATAATTGGACAATGAGTAAATATAAGCTAATGGAGCACATCAAAAGTTATTCAAACTCTTTCCGCTTCCTTAAATTTATTAAAATATATGATGGTTTTCCAACCGCTTATAGGAACCCAAATTTAACAATTGGTGGTCAATTGATTGATCTAAAGAAATTCCTTTAATCATGGAGTTAAGATTTATATCCTTTTCTAGGGTACCGTACAGGATATTTTAAAAGAAATAGAACTCCCTATTTCCTATTTAATTATAGTAAGACAGCTAAAAGACTTGGTTATAAACTATTTTAACAACTTTGAAATGAAAGGGAAGATTTAATCATTTCTCGTAATCTATGGCTGTTGCAGGATAGAAAATATATAACCGAGCATATAAATTGAAATAAAAGAGAAGTATAATAATTATATTCTTTTATCGAGTTTACTGAGAGAAATTGATATTCCCAGACGACAATAAGATATTGGAGGCATTTACATTAACATTAATGTCCGTTATCCTTCAGAAATTGGTATTTACGCAGCTGATGATATTTAACAATGCATACTATATCACTTTGCACAAATTTGATGAATAATTCATCCATATGCCGACATTGGTTTGATCAGACAGGAGATTTGCTTCACATGTTCTGGGGTTGTAGGTGCATTTATAAATTGTGGAATTCATTAAAATTGCAGTTACAAAAATGGGTTACAAAAATTCAACACTTCTTGGGAGTTTATGATTCTTCATATTCCCAGAATCTAAATAAATCAAAAATGATTGTAATTATGAATATTTCCCTATTAATGAAATTATATATAGCCACAAATTGGTTGAACCCAGCCCAGACATCATGGGAAAATTTCAGATTGTTGGCAATAAAACACATCTTAGCGCATAAACTGTTAATTAGTGATCACAAGAAAAATATTAACACATAAAAAATCTGGGAAAAATTTTAATATTATTTTGGCTTAAGAGGTTACTATCCACTTTTTCTCGGGAACCAGAATATAGTCTAAATCAACCTTAGATTAGATAGAAAATGTACAGAAAAGACAGATTGTTGGCTTGGATTTGTTAATGTTGGATTTTTGATATATATGTGAAATTAACCAGTGGAAGCATTTTGTATATATTGTATATAATGTGTGAATTTGTAATATGGTTGTGAAAAATAATAAAAAATTATTATTGAAAAAAAAAAAAACAAATAATCATTCCATCAATAATTTCAAAACCATTCCTCCCCCACTCTTCTTGTCATAAGCAAAACCTTATTTTGCTTAAACTTTCGGCCAAACTCCAGTTTTATTAAATAAAACTTCTTTAGATCTTGCCACCCAAATATTCCATACTTTGTCCATCTAATCAACCATTTCCCTATCTTTATTCCCATCATACCCATATAAAACCATATTCGTATTTAAATCCCCCAATTTTAATATCCCCCAAGAAAATGATTCAGAAAACTTCTTCCATAATTTCTTTACCCTTCCACATGCTGAAAAATATGTTGAGTAGCTTCTAAACCTTAACAAAATAACCATAACCTTTGTGACATTTTATATAACATATTACCCTTAACAGGTAACCTATTTATTTGCAATTTTCACAAAAATATTGACTTTTGTATCTTTTAGAAAATGCATTTTCTTTCTTTCACAGCTTTAATAATATCCCCTCATCACTGTTTCCAAGGACTTATTAAATAACATCTTTTAATATCTTTATACCAAACCGTGCTAGACATCATTGTGTTTTTAACTCCCCAACCACACATCCTTATCTTACAGTGATATTCAAAATCTCTTTACTTTACCTTTTAAATCTCCATTCTGTTTGTACCATTCTTCATATTTTATAACAGATCAAACCCACTAGACCCTTATTTTCCCATATTTTTCAAGTAACATCTAA
Source organism: Protopterus annectens (assembly GCF_019279795.1). NCBI lineage: Eukaryota > Metazoa > Chordata > Ceratodontiformes > Protopteridae > Protopterus > Protopterus annectens. The sequence continues at coordinate 1,492,401,681 of NC_056726.1, forward strand.
CATACACTCACAGAAGCTGCATACCCATTTGGATTAATTAAACCTAACCCCCTTCTTTACTTCCTGTATACAAGATCCCATTCTTCACAGGATTCAACCTACTATTCCAGAAACTAAAGAAAACTGCATGCATCAATTCTTTTTATTTTATACAAGGAATCATATTAACCTTAGCCAAATTCAAAGTCTTACCAAAAACAACCCAGTTAATGAAATAAACCCATTTGTTATCAACCATCATAAAACACATCTATAACCCTTCTATTGCTTTATTTACTCGCATCATTAATACAATCCCATTCTTCATGAATAACTTAATTTTTACAAATTGTATAATGAAAAGGCTTATTTCATTAACAAATTTAATACCTTCTATCTCTCCTTACTCTAACAATACTTCCCTCAAACATTCAACCACTTATCTTATGGTTGTCCCCACCTGTCTTTTGTCCTTTGCTATCACAATTATAGCATATATATATATATATGTATATATATATATATATATGTATATATATATATATATATATATATATATATATATATATATATATGTATATATATATATATATAAAACATAGTAGTAATACACACATTGTTTAGCAAATTTCTACCTCCTAACATATTTTCACACATCTTTACAACCACTGCATTCAGAACTAAATAAAACAAAACAAAACCCATTGGGCAACATTGCCTCATGCCCCTTATCATGTATATTACAGAACGCATCCATTCATTTATCAAAATCCCAACCTTATCATTATTATAAACATACTGCAACACTTTCACAATGCTGTCTTTCAAACCACATTATCTCCATATTGCATAATACAAACAGTTGCTTTGGTGACACTCCTACTAACAATCAGGCATCTTTACCCCTACATCAAATATCATTTACCATTTCTGTGACTAGAATTAATACATACTGACAAAATTTCCCTTTAACACCAAAAATTCATCCTAACTGAATTTCATGCATCACTTCAGTAAACCTAGCATGCAATATTTTCATAAAAATCTTGTAATGCATATTATTTAATGTTATCGGTCTGCAATTCTTAATATCAGTCTTTTCACCTTTCGTTTTCCATATAAATTTAATAATCCCTTCACATATCTCATTATTAACCACTCATCCCTGTAATTGCTCATTATATACATTTACTAATAATACCTTTTGCCCTATCTTTAATTTGGTATATACTTTATAACCCATACCATCCAATCATTAACTTTATTTGATATCATATTCAATTCATCCAGGGTAACCTCCCTTATTAAACTTTCAGTCCTCCTTCCTTTCTCATATATATTTTTAACATACCATTCCTAATTAAACATGATATCTTCTTGGCTATAAATAATACTTTTTTTCCCATGTTTTATTTCTTTCATAATGCCAGCATTATTCTTAACCAGTTAACTAAGAAAGGATGCACTTCCTCATTCATGACCTTTCAGAAATACTTCTGCTTGTAAAATAACCAATCAAGTCTCTTTTTACTCTCCTGAACAAAATTACTTTTCATTCGTAGACTGCTCAACATTTAATTATACTTACTGCTATAAACAGCAGTATTCTCTTTTCTTTTCTCCTATTGCAATTCAAAAAAGTGTTACATTTCTCTTTAATACCATCCCCTATTCTTAGCATGACGAATGAAATGCCCTGATTGTCTCGTGGTCACTCATGAGCATGACAAATGAAATGCCCTGATTGTCTCATGGTCACTCATGAGCATGATAAATGAAATGCCCTGATTGTCTCATGGTCACTCATGAGCATGATGAATGAAATGCCCTCATTGTCTCATGGTCACTCATGAGCATGACGAATGAAATGCCCTGATTGTCTCGTGGTCACTCATGAGCATGAAGAATGAAATGCCCTGATTGTCTCATGGTCACTCATGAGCATGATGAATGAAATGCCCTCATTGTCTCATGGTCACTCATGAGCATGACGAATGAAATGCCCTGATTGTCTCGTGGTCACTCATGAGCATGACGAATGAAATGCCCTCATTGTCTCGTGGTCACTCATGAGCATGACGAATGAAATGCCCTGATTGTCTCGTGGTCACTCATGAGCATGACGAATGAAATGCCCTCATTGTCTCGTAGTCACTCATGAGCATGACGAATGAAATGCCCTGATTGTCTCATGGTCACTCATGAGCATGACGAATGAAATGCCCTCATTGTCTCGTAGTCACTCATGAGCATGACGAATGAAATGCCCTCATTGTCTCATGGTTACTCATGAGCATGACGAATGAAATGCCCTCATTGTCTCATGGTCACTCATGAGCATGACGAATGAAATGCCCTCATTGTCTCGTGGTCACTCATGAGCATGACAAATGAAATGCCCTCATTGTCTCGTGGTCACTCATGAGCATGACGAATGAAATGCCCTCATTGTCTCATGGTCACTCAATGACTGATCAGCATCTCGTTCTAAAACCTCTTTATCAATAAACTGTTAATTATTTTTCCTTCAATTGTTGCATCCTTACTTTCACTAAATTCAAACCATATAGCTCTATGTTCAAATAAAGACATAAAAAAAATTACCACCTTTTTATATCCCACAGATTCTGATAGAAAAAAATTCAATCTCAGTATACAAGTCACTTCTTTTAATGTCCATGTTCCATATTGTTAGCTTTCCACATCTCATAACTTCATTTAATTTTCTAACATCCACCCCGTTCTTTTCTTTTACTCTTACTTAACCCACAATTAAAGTCCCCATGACAGTGAATTTCATATTTACTATAAAATATGTTTTCAACAAACCATACAAATCCTCCTTTTCTTTTAGTAAAGTAAAGACATAGATTCCTATCATCTAAAATACTTCCTTACCTCTTCTCACATCTACAGGTCCCCAACATTTATAATAAAATCTAATACCTTAACATCCTCTCCAAATATGAACACCACTAATGAGCACCTTTCGCTTCAAAGTTCCATACAGTTCTCCCTCCTATAATGTCTCAACCTGCACTCTGTGAACTTCTGAAATAACCCGTGTAGCTCACAAACAAATTACTTCAGCTTCACATTTTTACACATTGCAAATGACAATTCTTTTCCCTTTACTATTTCAACTGTTAACATTAACTGACACAAACCTAACATTATTTCTTACATTTCCTTTTAATTTTTGGTGAAATATTTTGAATTTTGTCTTCCTCTCCATAACCCTGGCCCATATTCAATTACTTTCCTGATTTCCTTTACAATTTCTTCACCACCATCTGCTTTCTCTATGCCTATTTCTTCTTCTTCATTTCAACCTGTCAGTATCAAATTCTTCCTCTTGACTCACTCAGTATTTTTCCTCTTCTAGTAATATTTTCATCATCATAATTTACACCATTTTATCCCCTTCTGCTTCAACCTCATAAATCTTAGATTATTCAACATTCTCCACATTATACCGGTCGGTATTACATTCTTTATCATTATCAGAATCAAACCAGAAATACCCAACCTGTTTATAAATTCTGCATTCCTTTTACACTTTGTTATGGTGCAAAATATCTTCAAACAACACAGTTCAGAAGAACAGAATAATCTCATTTATTGCAAAAGAGCACACATTTGTGGGTAACTAAGAAACAGATCCATAGGTGAATATTAGGCTAACTGCTCTGAGGGGGCGTTTTAGGCCTAGCCAACAATCTGAGATCAGAATCAAACTCTGTCCCCTGGATTTGCTATTCCTCCATGCAGGACTAGCTTAGTCCTGCATGGAGGTGGCCGATTAGGAGCAGGACAGCAGCGTGCCATTCATAGTAATGAGGCACACTGCCTGGGCTGCTAATGTTACACAGAGCGTGTAAGAGTGCAGAGGGCATGTCTGAGAGCAATATACAGCCCCCCGCAATGAAGAACAGTAGAAAGGGGTAAGAAATGAGTGAGACTGCTCATAGATGTCCGCATATCCCCACCAATATTCCCCCTTGTGTACAACAGCAAGTAATCACCAATAAAATGATCAAACCCTTTATTTTGTTATTTTAAAATCCGATTAAAGCTAACCATAGGTGCACGGGTGTACCCATCACTTAGCTACTGTTAATGTAGCTTAAATGACTGAAGAGGATAACAAGGAAGATATAGGCAAATGTTGCAGCATAACAATAGTGTAGTGGGCAGAGCATCCGCCTTACAAGCAGGTATTCCTGGTTCAAGTCCAACTGTAGCACATTCCATTTTCCATGGCAAAGCACATTATGACTAATATTTATGTTGTATGACCCACTAAATAACATATATTTATGAACTAGATAATGCAGTAAATGCACATGTGAGGTGTCAGTGTCATAATGAATAAAGCACTAGTAAGCAGGTTTAAGCACCAATAAATAGTAGTAAGCATATTTAAGCACTAGTAAGTGAGCTTAAGCCCGTTTCCACGGTGGTAAAAAATATGCACACAGGTTAAGCAATATTGAAGCTAACTCTCTGTAAGCATATTTAACCAGAGGTTAGGATTGCTTACCCCCGCGCAAACCCACTTACAATTGCTCAAAAGTGCCTTAATCACTCTGTATCCAGCAGCCCTTGTTCTGCCCAGCAACAAAATAAACAGCCATGCAGGTCTCGAACCCAGGACCCTATACACCATAGACAGAGTAGTTAACCACCAAACCAACATAGAATACAGAAAAATAAGGTATCAGCAAACAAGTCTTCACCATAGTAAAACCAAAATGAACCTGTGAAAGAAATCAGTATATAGATATATGTGCCTTAACCAACTACATAACGTAAATACGTGAACCGGAGTACAGCAGTAAAGCCAGAAGTCAGGTGTAATTGTAATAGAGTGTTGAAGTCTCAAATAAAACACAATGACCCCATACAGCGTACGTACACATGATTCATGGATACCAGGCATGCATATAAGGTGTAATGAATAATAACTAAATGCCAAAAAAGAATTATAATGCAAAGTTTAATGTAAGCAATGCTAAGCATTTCACAGGCCAGCATAGGAGGTGTAAGCAATGTGTAGGCCAGCTAACTCAATGTGCTCAGTGTTATACCCCTTTAAACAATGCCAACGCTAGGTAAGCAGGTTTGCCCATACTAGCAACTCCCCAATACCTTCTGAGACTAAGAAGACATGTATGTCCCATCTACACCCCAACTTGTCAAGCTGTGGTCAGAGTGTGTACAGTAACAGAGTGAGATGTATGTGCATACTAGTAATGTGGAATTCGGTACTGTGTGTGGGAACATTCAGGTAGTGCTAATAAACATTTCTCCCACAGGTCTGTCCAATACCAACACTGTGCCCAGAAATACAAGAATGATGCCCAGTACTGGTACTGTTTACATTGGTACTGTATGGCAGTACAACTGATGCAGTTGCTCTGAATAATGAGGTATTACACATTACTGTTGCCCACACTGTCCTACAACAAATAACTGTCTAGGAAATCTGTATGAGTGTTGTAATACAAGGTCAGAATGCAAAAACACAGGGGATTAATAAGACAGAAAGCATATAGGAGATATACAGCAATATCTATATATCAGACACAACTGTGATGGACAGTGTGTTTAAGTTATAGCAGACACAGCCATGGTCTGAATCCTGGGAGTGGAAGTAGGCTGCATACAGAATCAAACCCCACAACTGTACAGATGGGGCCAGAATGTCCAGTATATGGGCCCATATCTGCTGCCTGTCCCCCTGGTAAGTTTGTGGAATGATCCCAGATGTTTAGCCAGCAAACAGGGAATACAAGTGATTGACAAACATCTATGAGAACAAACCTGTCACTGAAACAACCCCCAAAACTGTTAGGAGAGTAATAAGCCAAGTATGTCCTATCTACACCCCCATGTTGTCAAGCTGTGACCAGAGTGTGTACAGTAACAGTGAGATGTATGTGCATAATACTAATGTGTAATTTGAAAGTTTGTGTGGCAACAGTCAGGTAGTGCTAGCAGACATTGCTCCCACAGGTACATCGGATATGAACACTGTGCTGAGAAATAAAGAACATAATAACCTGTACTGGTACTGTTCACTCCAGTATTGTAGGGAATTGTGAGTGTTGCAGTTTCTCTGAATAATAACATATCACTGATAACCGTCACCCACACTGTGCTACATAATATAACTGTGTAGGAAAGCATGTATGTATGTGTCAGGTCACTAAAGGTAGAAAAGGACAATATTCTAGACATGTTACAGCACACCTGAATGTGGTCAACACATGGCCAGAGTCTGTGCAGAAAGAGTTGGATAGCTAGGTGCACAACATCAACCTGGAATTAGGGAGTATGTGTAGAAACAGTTAGTGTTAACAAACATTCCCTCCACAGGTATACCAGGTAAGAGGTGTATACTGCAGGTAAAACCAGTTCATGTGTAACAATGACTACAGCCATATCACTGTCCAAATTAAGGCTATAGTGTAGTATAGTAAGACTTGTAAGGTACAGATAACAGCATCGACTAGTAGAGTAATGTGGACTACAGGAATATACTAGTTGTTAATTGAAATCTCCCCCCCACACCATATCTCCAACAATAATCAGCATACTCACCTTGACTGGTATGTAATGACACCTATGTTCTGATATTGTCCAGTTGTTTGATAAATATATTAATCGCTCCCATGCATGTGCTATAATGAAATATTCCAACATTGGTGGCATGGTGCCATCAATGTACTTGCATGCTGTTTTTATTACCATTGTGGTCCCATATATGCATGTGTTCTGTTAGCTATGCAACTGTTCCATAGCTGGTGTCTGGGTTAATGGGAATATCTATGCATGCTGTTATACCTAACCCTGGAATGTGTTGACTATTACTAACCCACATATGATGATGAAATCTAAACACTATAGCACGTTTGGAAAGGCCAGTCCCAGCGGACCCACCTGCCCTCCTCAGCTGGCCATGGCACTGGGCACCAGCATGTCTGGGGCCCAACCCAGGACCTCCCTGTCCATTGGTCCTGCACCACCTTTGGGTGGAACTGCCTCAGGGGATGGGACTCGCTACCCCTGGGAGTGGGCGTGGATAGGAACCTGTCACCCATTTCCAGGATAAGGTCATGGTGCGTAGAGAGCTCAACCAGCAGCTTAGTGATCTTCTACACCAGCTCAAGGGCCATGTTTCACAACTAGAGTGTCAGTCTGGCTCTGCAACTCAGCCCCCAGCACAGCAACCATCGGGGCTGTGAAGGTGCAGTGGTGACTGCCCATGGGTAGGGACCTCAGTCCCACTGTTTCCACTAGGGGGCTCATGGGCTTCCAATTTCCCAACACCCCCTCCCATCAATGTGTTTAACCCCCACGCATCTTATACTGCCCCTGTATGTGTCTTGTTTGTCTTGTCTTTTAACCTACCAAACCTACCTCCCCAAATATACCTTCTACCCCACCCTAACATCCCACTCTCACCTGGAAAAAAAAGGGCAATCTGTTCCCCAAAAAAATAAATCTCACCCCATACATAGCTATCCATTTCACACACGTGTCTACTGGACACATGTAATCTGGTCTAGCTGGAATCACAACTTATTATTGTTGTCCTCACCCCTCTCTCAGGGGGTTGAGTGTCCAAATCTACCTTCAGATTCATTGTATATGCACAGCAGTTGCTGTAGTAGAAATGGGCAGCTATGGACCTGCCCCAGACCCTTCCTGCACATCCCTAGTTATTTTCCCTACTGTCTTACCCTCTTCGTGCCCCTTTTTCATCACTTTCCTATCAACCCTTTTTTCTGCACATTGGTAAGCAAGAGTAAGCACTTTTAAGCAGTAGTAAGTGAGTTTCAGTCTATTTGCACGGGGATAAACAATGCATACACTGGTTAAGCAATTTAGAAGCTAACTGAGTATAAGAAACTGTAACCGAAAGTTAGCAGTACTTGCCTCCGTGCAAACCCATGCACAACTGTTCAAAAGTGCATTAATCACATTGTATCCAATGGCCCTTATTCTGCCCAGCAACAAAATAAACAGACTTTGCAATGCTCAAACTGAGGACCCTGCACACGATAGCCAATGTGATTTACCACTAAGCCATGTCAGATATACATAGCCCTGCTGTTTTCACAAACATATCATCCAGCCCAGTCATTCAATAGTACAGTGAATGTATTTCAACATTGTGCGTGTATATATATATATATATATATATATATATATATATAAATATATATATATATATATATCTATATATATATATATATATATATATATATATATATATATATATATATTAATATCTAAATATATATATATATATATATATATATATATATATATATATGTCTACATATATAGATATATATATATATATGTCTACATCTATATGTCTAAATATATATAGCAAGTTATATATATATATATATATATATATATATATATATATATATATATATATATATATATATATATATATGTAGGTATATACAGACACACATCTGTAGATAACAATGGGTAAATAACAAAAACATATATGTCCACATGCACCGTTAATGGGGTTGAGAGGCCCCAAACAATGTACGTCTTGTACAAAAAGGTATACCCCCCGCCCCCACCCAAACATGTCCACCCTGCAATACACTAGCAAGTGTGCAGATCCCATAACCAGGACCTGACATGACATGGGCATCCATAGGATACATACACACAGACATATATATGCAGATACACACATATATTTTTATATATATATATATATATATATATATATATATATATATATATATATGTAACTACACATGCACATGCAGAGATATGTATAGTAAGATACATATGTAGTAGGTGCACACAATATGGAACAGCCACTATTCCTACAGTTACCACCTTACCAACTGGAGACTGTATGAGCCACCCATACAAATGACAATCATTGCCTGCAACATATACCCACAGAGAAATCAAAGGATATAACACCACACACAGGTTTGTATAAATGGGAAAGCTTTATTTGTGTACTATTACAGTTGTATATGCCATGTGGTATAGCTGTTTAGACACAGAAATCCACATAAACTGAGTAATGCCACTGTGAAACAGTTATATTAATACAGTAGTCTGGAAAAATTAACAAATGTTGCTGTCCTGGCCAAGGTCATCAAGTAGTACAATAGTAAAGGCAGACTGGGCCAGGATATGAAGCAATCATCAGTAAGTAATGCAGATGTATAGTTCAGCAGCTTCTATCTACACCCTGTAGACAATCCCTGGGGGTAAAGACCTCAGTTGACACAATGCGATGTAACTGTTACATAACAAGGCACAACTGACACCATCACAAGCACACTGACAAACAGATCATTCCGTATGGCAGGTGGCAGTAGGCCTGCATTTAACCAAGGTGGATTGTACGGTACTGTACCTCAATATACCTTAAGGCAGCTCACCCCTGATGGTCTTCAGGACTTTGGGCTTTCAGGATTCTGTAGCATTCCCATATACATATATGTATACATATATACATATATGTATATATAGATATACGCATATGTGTATATATATATATATATATATATATATATATATATATATATATATATATATATATATATATACACACACACACATCCTATATGTACAGATATGCTTAGTTATGTTGGTATATATGTAGATATCAATAACTGTATGTGCAGACATATCTATTCTGATATACCTACTATTGTTAATATATATGTAGATATCCCTACATATATGTGCATATGTATCTCTATCTGTATATGTGTAGACATATATTGCTCAGTATAGGTATATATCTGGGTGTTTATTTGTATAGCTATGTACATATACATATCCATCTATGTATGCCGATATGTATATGTGTATGTCTATATAGATATCTGGATAATCATATGTACATATATCCTCATCATATGTCCTGAACATGGAGTGTAGCCCTACCTCAGACCCTATAGTCCCAACTTTGTACTGCAAGGGGATGTCAGGTATGTATAGCAGGTATATTTGTAGACTATTGCTACTGTAATAGGGAGTGTCTTCACAGACATGGTGTGTGTGGGAGGTCACATCTACTTTTAACATGTGCGCCATTGGCTACTGACAGATATCCTAAGGACATCATAGTACAGTACCACTACTAGCATGTAATGCTTCTGTGGGCTACAGCAGGGATAATGGCCAATATATGTGGACAGTCTGAGACATTGTGGACAGTCCAAAGGTATACGCATAACCTCTTAGTGCAAGACATGTGGACCAGTTCTGACAATGTGGATGTTAACAGCCATGTAGATAGGTATAACACGTAACTACTGGTATACAAGTGCCCCCATAGGATATTCATTCACACATCCCTGCCTGTCCTGCCACATACTAACCACTGGTACAGAGGTGCCATGGCCACATACTACCCCCTAGATATTGACATACATCTCTACAGCATCCCACTACTCTGTCTGACATACATGACTGTTATGGTGGCCCGCCAGCAATACATCTGGCAGGTATCTGGACATTACATCTCACTGGGTAAGTACACTAAGCTGCTAGGCATGTAACAAAGCACGGTGCAGGCTACAGGCAGACCGGCTCAACACTGGCCTACATTTCCTATGGGGGAATGCACATGTACTTGCATATATAGCAGGCTCTACAGGCATGCCACAGCAAAGAGTAACATACACCTGTGTGAAAGTTCATAACCACATCCAGTGTGAACACAGCCACAGCCACATATGGTATGCTAGTGTATTATTATAGTATATGGACTATCTGTTCAACACCAACCTCATATGTGCCACTCACACACTAACCCTACATATACTGGGCCGCTACCCAGTGTGCTCCGATGCCTGTCTGTGGTATGGGACATGTATGCGTGTATGGCCCTACAAACATGTCAGCCGATAGGGTAACATATAGTGGAGCATCATGTAACATCAGATACAACAGTACCAAGAACAATGACATCTACCACAGTCTGTACACAGGCCAAGGTACATATTAACAACACACACACTGCCGATGATCGCCATAAGTACACAGACCTCAGTACTGTACACACAACCACAGAATGTCCAGGTTATATCATCAAATGTAACCCCTACTATACAGAACATGTGTAAACAGTCTGATATCTCACTGGCTTGTTATCAGATATGATGTCACTAATTATGGTGTACAGCACATATGCACCCCTTACTGCATGACATATGTACAAAGGTTGACAGGGTTGTGGCTGGAGGCACATACACAGGGCCAATATTGACATGTTGCTGTGATAACCTCATACATTTACTGTTATAGCTGGGTTTGTTGCAACATATGTCCTATGAGGGATATGAAGCCAGTAACTCTCACGGCTGCCACCATCTACAGACTGCAATCCTCACACTACGTTCTGCAGTTTACAGATGGGTGATCTGTGGGTAACACCTGAAACAAAAGGCACCACACACTGGCCAGTCTGCAGATGACCCTACAGATGGGCATTTCCTCATAAACGTAGCACTGACATGGCAGGTATGAAAACATGTAGGACAGCCATATCCACACACACCCTGTTAAACCAACATTACTCCAAATGCAGTATAGCAGCACTTATAGTTTGTAGTCAGGTCAGGCACATCCCACTCCTGTGTGTTGGCCTGTTTCCACAGTGTATGTTGTTAGAGGTAAATCCTCAATCCATCTGATATGTTGTTTGCCAAACAACAGATCGAGTTCCTGCTCACAGTGAATGAAAGGCCCAACATCAACATGATGTTTCTAGATATTGGTGTGTGTTTCCATGCAATTGGCTATGAGAATGTTACCACAGCTGTTCCACATGCAATCAGATAGAGGAGGGCTGCAGTTTGTTCAGAGGCCATCAGCTGATCCTGAGCATCACTTACAATTCACATGCTGCTGCCTAAGCAATGCAGGTGTAAGTCTCCACATCCACCAGAGAGGGAGTGAGAGAGGCAGACAGGCACAGAAAAGCTGGGGGAGGGGTTGGGAGAGTAAAACTTAAGCATGTTTGTGTTACACACCTACCAATACTGGGTATCAAACCCCTGATGACTATGTAGTGCTATCACATGTCCATGCAGTTAGTGGATGGGCCACATGTTGGGGAGCCCTCAGAACGTATATATGATGGTGAGTGACATCTGCAACTGGGATATGGTAGCTATGTGGTAGGTGTAGTACACATGCCTGTTGCATGAACAGGTGTCAACATCAACACAGCCACACTATCCCAGGGACACACACACATTGACACACTTGGCAGGGCCAGGAATACAACTCATCACTAGTGGAATTGCCACAACACAGTACTCCGCAGGTATCACATGCATCACAGGAGTCATATGGAGGTTATATGTACAAAGGGTATGTGGAGGTGTCTGACATCAGACAGCATGCTTCAATATGTCAATGGGGATTGTAGTGATTGTGAATGTGGTCTTACGCCTCATACACCACACATACAGACATGAGTGCCAGTACTGACATGCGTGGGTGCACTGCTTCAAGTGTGTGTTGTAGTCGATGGTGCCAGATGGCTATACAAGGCTAGGTGATAGGTATACCTTGGCATCAGGCCACATGACAATGGTCTGCATTGTGGCTCAGGTATTTAGTGTCTGGAGTTGCCCACACAGGTGGGTTATGTATTCACCATCCAGTCACCTGAGTGACTATTGCTTGTGGCCAATGCTGTGCCTTGCTTGCTATGTATGTGTTCCTTAGTCCATTATATGGACAGTGTCTGGGATGTGCACACCTCCAACATGCATGTACAGTAACATGTGGAACTGTACCTGGGGTGTCTGGCCCATGTTGTGTACACAGAGTGTTATCATCAGATGTGTCAGTCCTGGCCTCATGTGGCAGGAACTGTTAATGGGCAGCAGGTTGACCCTGCACCTACATTATACCAGTATCCCCTGGTGTCAGTGGCATCTGTCCATACAGGGCTTGTGTTTCAGGCATTGTATGTCCTTTGTGGGTTACATTTGATGGCACCACAGGTGTTGCAGGTGTCCATTGGGAAACATGGGGGAGGTGCACTGTTAGCATGTACATGCCTATTGGACTGATGGACAGGGTGACATGCCCTCTGTAGCCCACTGCAATCCCACCATGGTTACTATCAGTGGGCAATATGCAGGGTACTACCAACACAGTGGTTGTTGCCTAGGCAAGTGTGTATGTGTATGAGACATGGGTTGAGAGTGTTCCCTGGGTAATACAAAGGTTGCTAGTGTTGTTCTGCTGGCATTGATGTCACATTTAGGGGTATGGATTTGCACCCCAGCCTCTCGGCTATATCACCTCTGTTATCCCTGTATGGTGGACATTGTGATATATACTTGGCACACCATATAATAAGCTTTCAAAACCCGCTCCATATTGAGTCCACTTGTTACACACTCACAACCACCTTCACACACGAATGACAAACACACACACATGCACCTAACTAGTATATTACACTACAGCACTACGCCATTATAGGATGTGCCATGGAGATTATTGGAGTACTCCTTCCCCAAAGGTGTTATTGAGTGTGACTAGCCTAAAATGCATTGCTCCCTACACAGACATAGAAACACACACAAAACATCCACAACTGCCATGTGTGGGAATAGAGCCCCTACCAGAATTCTATATCACACAACAGCATGATGCTGTTATAAGACACACCATGAGGTTTGCTGGAGTGCTCTTTCCCCAAAGGTGTATTTCACAGTGAATGACAACAGCAGGATTGCCAAAGTAGGGCATTTGAATTGTATTGAGTGTGACTAGCCTAAAATGCATTGCTCCCTACACAGACATAGAAACACACAAAAAACATCCACAACTGCCATGTGTGGGAATAGAATCCCAACCAGAGTTCTATATCACACTACAGCATGATTCTGTTATTGATGCACCACAGGGATTGTTGGAGTGGCTTTTCTCCAAAGGTGTATTTCACAGTGAATGACATCAGCAGGATTGCCAAAGCAAGGCAGTTGAATTGTACTCAGTGTGACTAGCCTAAAATGCATTGCTCCATACACAGACATAGAAACACACACAAAGCACCCACAACTGCCATGTGTGGGAAAAGAACCCCTACCAGAGTTCTATATCACACTATGGCATGATGCTGTTATAGGATGCATCACAGAGATTGCTGGTGTGCCTCTTCCCCAAAGGTGTATTTCACAGTGAATGACATCAGCAGGATTGCCAAAGCAGAGCATTTGAATTGTACAGAGTGTGACTAGCCTAAAAAGCATTGCTCTCTCCACAGAGACAGACACATACATGCCAAGTCTGGGATTAGAACTCCTACCTAACTATTTTATGGGACATGCTACTGAGACTACTGAGCTACAACCTTCCCAGAGATGCATTTCTAGGTGGATGACAGCAGCCTTACCAAAGTAGAGCATTTGAATTGTAGGGATTGTGACTACCCTAAAAAGCATTGCTCTCTACACAGACACACACACTCACCATGTCTGGGATTTGAACTCCTACCTAACAAGCTTATCACACTACAGCAGTACAAAGTTATAGGATGCATCAAAGAGATTACAGAGCTACAACTCTCCCAAAGGTGTATTTCACAGTGGATGACCTTAGCAGGCTTGTCATAGTAGGGCTATGGGGAGGGCAGTGTGTGTGCATGGGCCATAACCCATTCATCTAGAGGTTGACACACCACATGCGGGCACACAGGGTCATATTTCACAGGTATGTGTATACAGCTACTAGATGGATACTCCCTTGTACAGTCATGGTGCACAGATAGCACTTGCACCACATAGTCTGTAATGCTGACAGATGCCAGTGGCTAGTATCTGCAGAGAGTGACGTCTGAACTTCATGTGGTTGTGGCTCATTGGCTGTGTGCTGGGTGGGACAGGCCTGGATGACTCCTTGTCACAGTCACCCTCTTCCACACATCTGTGTATGTCTCCCTTTGGCTTATTATAGTGTGTTTTCCTTAGATATATGTCTGTATTCCTATCCAGTGTGTGTGCAATGCATGAGTGGTGCATACTGAGGTATGTCTGCACTAACATCTGCTACTGCCAGATATGTCTGGTCAACTGGTGTTTGCAGACATGGCGTTCATTTGTTTAAGTGTTTGAGCATGCCCAGTATGACCTTTCAGTATCTTGTTGACTGATATTGCTTTCATTTCTCTAAGTGTGTGAGCATGCCCAGTATGCCCATCTGTATTGAATGTATGGCTCGAGTCCAGGTAGTTTGTACTGTAGTGCAGACTTTTGTGTTGTACACCTACAGGTAGCATACTGTTTCTGCAGGATATCTGTCGATCATTTGGCATTGACTCTTACTACATTTCCACATAGGATGGGGGGGACACAACTGACTATTTCTACATTTCTACACAGGTTTGGGGGAGGCACGCCTGACTGTTACTACATTTCTACGTAGGATGACAGGGGCACATCTGACTATTTCTACACTTCTACACAGGATTGGGTGGCACACCTGACTGTCACTACATATATACAGAGGATGACTATTTCTACATTTCTACACAGGATTGGGGGTGGCACACCTGAATGTTTCTACTTTCTATGTAGGATGGGGGGCACACCTGACTATTTCTACATTTCTACGTAGGATGGGGGGCACACCTGACACTTGTACACATTTGTTATGACTGTACTGGTATGTCAGGTACTCCATTTCATTCTGCATTCTAAGCTATCATGCTGACTAGAGGCATACCAGTGTACTACAGATCTTAGCTTTGATTTCCCTACATATTATTTTCTGACTTTTTACCCTTCAGAACTAACGCCCCTCTGCATGACCTGCTGTGGTCTGTTTGTGTAGGCCTGGGGGGGGTTACCCATAGGCATCATTCAGAGCCCATAGCACAGCCTTTGTTTGTGTTTGTCTACACCAGTCCTGCTGGCCGTGACTGTTGTTGGGTATGTGAACCCCCCTGACTGGCACGTGTGAGTCACTTACCTTGTCGGTGTCCCAGTATTGAGGGTGGTGTTGCAGGGCTGCCTATGTTAGATGCATATAGTACACTCCCTAACATGGTTGAGCACAGGTAGTGTCATGTTTGGCATCCCTTTTACTGTACATGAGAGTCAGAGAGAGGTGTTATTCCCTGGGTCCCTCCTGTGTCAGTATATGTGCTATGCATTGCCTGTTTGTCAAGAACAGGGCATATTGGGCATGCCTCCTTCTACCTACTGGGACAGGCTCAGGTTGTTCCTCCTCCAAGTCACGCTGTGCCTGTGCAGGCCTTGGCAATGGTGGGGGGCTGTGTAGCCCTACCCCGTGCTGTTCCTGCTGCAGCTGTTTCTGCAGGATCATATTGTGTAGCATGGCACATACGATGACAATTTGGGTACATGTAGCTGGTGAATACTTCAAGGCTCCACCGGATGTGTCCAGGCACCGGAACCGTGATTTGAGCATCCCAAGCACATGCTCTACTATAATTCTGATCTGTGCATGTGCCTCATTATGGAGTTCTTGTTTGGGTGTGTGTGCATTTCTGATGCGTGTCATCAGCCACAGCTCCAGTGCATATCCAGCATCTCCCACTAGGTGACCGTGAGGGATGTCCCCATTGGCAAATCTCTGGCACAGCTGCCTCAGATGCCAGATGTGGGAATCGTGATAGCTTCCAGGACAGCCAGCACACACATTCATTATTATGCTGTGGGCATCACACATGACCTGGAAGTCAATGGAGGGGAAGCCCTTGCAGTTGATGTAGACCGTACACCGCTCACTGACTGGTGCTTTGATGCATATGTGCATGCAGTCTATAGCACCCACTACCTCAGGGTATTCTGCTATTTGGTGGAACAGTTGCATATTGCTGGCCAATGCCTCACCAGTGCTGGGAAATTTACGTGCTCACCCACATGTGCTGACATGGTATCTAGGAACTGATGCAGTACCCTGGATGCTGATGTCTGTGAGATCCCTATCCTATCCCCAGTTGGCCTTTGGAAGGTACCAGTAGCTAGTGTTCTTAGGCCTACACATACCTTGGTATCCACTGGAATGGGTTCCCCTCTGTTATTTATGTGTGTCAGGCATGGCTGGCACAGCTCAACAATTTGCTGTAGGAGGCCCCTGTCCACCCTATAGTGCTCCACTATCTCCAGCTCATGTAGCCCCTGGTAGGTTACCCTGGGTCTGTACACTCTTCTCCATCTCCTCACTGTGGGTTGGTCGACTGCATTCACATCCTCACCACCCTCAGCCTCTTCCACAAGTTGTTGTATGATAGCTATTGCAGCCCCTATCATTTTGTTGTTTTGATTGTAAAAAGTTCCCCGCTTGTTTGCACCGGTAGTGTACAGTGTGGGAAAAACCAGAGGGGAAGGTGTTTGCATAGTTTATAGTAGTGTTCTGGGCTGGGCTGGTCTGCTGCCTGTGTAATTGGCTGATTCTGATGCATTTCACCTGCCAACTATGCTAGTTCTCCTAGATTACCTTCCTACTGCTGTTTACCCTACCAATTGCCATCCTGTTTAAGCTCAAGGGCATGCCGCACAAACACAGTGCTCAAATGTGCACAAAGCTGCTATTTCCTAGTTTAACTTTTTTTTAAACCTTTAAAACCCGGTGCGCCGTGCGCACACCCACTTAGGCAATGTGAAGAGTTACAGGCAGAGTCAGACACACACCCTTGCTTAGCTATGCTTAGCTAGGAGTGAACCTGAGCCACAGGGCTCCAATCTGCTTACAGTATGCCTGACACCCCCCATGCTGTCAGCTAACCCCTGGGCTTGCACCAAGCTATTCCTACTCTTACACTGTTGGAACCTGACTAGCATGCAGGGGAAAACTGGGATTTACTATCATTCCCCTCATTTGCATAGGATTGCCTGCTAATACACAGTTACATGTCTCACACTGAGCCTCCCCCCTTAGCAACCACTACTCACTGGCCATGTTGTCTTCTGCCTGCCATTGACTTTCATGGCAGATAAGTGATTTTAGTTAGAATGCTTATTTTAGGTTTATTTTATTATTTCCCCCCTGATCCCATTTGCACGCCTCTGACCTACGCTTAAATAGCAGAGGTCGGCTAAAAAAAAATAAAAGTTGATTTTTTAATTTTTTACACTGTTTCCAATGCCAGTGGCCTTATACTTGGCCATTGGCATGCTTCCTGACTGATATGCATCCTTTATTTGAAGCTGTCACAGCTCCATTTTGGATTTTGCAGAAATGTACTTGGTTACTAATCGAGTACATTTCTGCAGATTGCACTAGTCCTGCATAGTCGGTTTCAAGCTTCCTGGATTGCACATTCACCTCATTTGCATGGATTTCTCCTGCAAATGGGGTGATTTGCATACATGGGCTTAGTCCATGCAGGACTAGTGCAGGAGCGCTCGTGCATGCCCCTGCAGGCTGTTCCTGGATCGCACAGCAGACGTATTGCCTGCTAGATCTCCTGCACTAATCCTGCACGCCATGCAAGGCATGCAGAATCAGGGGGTATATTTTGTGTTTATAAGGTGAAAACCTTAACGTTTATGCCAAAGTGACCACTATCAAGGCTTTGTCTCCATGAACAAAGAAACTGCAGTAATTTTTATACTGTAAAAATTTATGAACAAACATTTATCTGACTACAAACGTTTGTTATCTATTTGACTATGACCACAGACTAATTAAAATGAGACACCGCTGTATTGTTTTGCTTGCTAAGAATCTGCAGTCCAGAACTACTGTTGTGTTAAATGATCACAAACTTGCAAATGGAAATTGGAAAAATCAAAGCCAGGATTACAGAACTATGTTAATTCGCAGTCCATGGTCTTAACCCTGTATGCTAAACTCAGTGTCAGTCTGTGTTGGAGCCTTCAGAGATCTCTGTGACATACTGCTCTGATTCAGTAAGCGCACACATACACATGCACACATGCATGCAGACACATGCAGACACACACACACACACACAAGCACGCAGATACATGGAGACACACACACACACACACACACACACACACACACACACACACACACACACACACACACACACACTGACAAATACACATAGAAACTCACACACACACACACACATGGGTCTACTTCTAAGTTTTGAAGTTTCAAAACTGAATTTCTTATGCTGGAGACAAAAAGCTTGAAGTTTTGAAACTTGCACCATTTAATGGAGATCGCTATACAGCGTGAAACAGCATATTTACCATTTTCCTCACTTTAGTGTAATCTTGGACTTGGTATATTTAAATATCAGGGGTTGTGGGGGGTGCAGGGGGCTTGCCCCCTGCAAATATGTAAAACAAAAATGTTTTTGCTTTTATTTATTTTTTTATTAACGTTTCAGCGTTTCAAAACTATGATCTTATGGTCTTGATCATAAGAAATTTGAAATTTTGAAAGTTAAAAATTTAGAATTAGACCCCCCACACACACACACACACACACACACACGTATTAGTGATGAGCATTATAGTGCCAATTGGTACTGGGCAGCCTTTCTAATAAATGTGTAAAACTGTTTAGTAAACAAATGTTCATACTGTGCAGCATACATTTCAACCTATTCTAATTTGCTTTGCAAAGCCTGCCCTCATTTACATTGTGTTGATTTTGATTATGAGGTGATCATATACTGTACACAATGAACATTTGTCTTGTTAGTACCAAACATATCACGTGTGGCTGAACACACCAGAGTTTATCAAGGTTTCTTGTAATCTCCACAGCTGCACTGGTTAAAAAAAAAAGAGATGCAACATATACATTAAGAAATAGACACCGACAGACACTTGGACACCTCTTTAAAAAAATATATGCATCTTCATTGTACATCAGCTGAATTTAACAGCATATCTGACTGACACATTTTTTTTTCTTTATATCCTTAAATTAGTGGAATTTTCATTCCACATGGTCAACCACATTTCACCTTATTAGATAGCTTAAGTTCCATGATGCATCCCCCACACATTCATAGATCTATGTTATCCCTTGGTGACCTTACTGTAGGGACAGTATGTTGATGTGTCTATATTCTATAATTCAGATTACTTCATCCTTTAAAGTCTATGTATGCAGCCCATCACTGTCCCTATGCTGACATCATAAGGTTAAAGTTCATTGAAAACTTTGCTAGTGTTATTGTAGGCAAAACAGAATTTTAGAAACTAAAAACTGGGGAGACAGATATATTTAATATGACAGGGGAGATTGTATCACAGTGTTATAAGCACCACATGCAATGGGGCAAAAAGTCAGTACAAAACTGAGAATGAACACAGGGCCAGAGGAATATAGAAGTAATACTAGTCAAGTCATCAAGGGGACCATAAGATGTCTAGCTATACACCCTTTAGCAAGACTCACTTAATGTTCTTACCATCCTTTTCAACCACTTAATAGTGTTCACCTCACAAATCAAGCCGACTGTGCATGATGACCCCAGGAGTAAATGTGCGTCCCCCCATCCAGTTATCAGCACTAGCCTGAAAGGTAGCCAATGTACTACTTTGTTTGAGATGTAGGGGTAACTTACTCCATATGCTTGAAAAGCATTGAGTTAGACCAATCCCTCCAGGTAGTCTTCTTTATTTCTTGATGTATATTTAGGTCCTGAGTATAGGTGTTTGCAGAGAAAGTGGTTTTACAAAGAAATAGGTGGTAGGTTAAATAAAAAGGATGAGATATTTCATGGCTTGAAAAGTAAAACACAAGTCAACTTTGAGCAGCTGGTAGGATACTGAATAGAAGGAGTGTTGTGCAAATCTGTCAGGATAGTTGAAGGATTTAAGGATTTTAATTTTCTTGGTTAGAAATATTTGGAGCCTTTCCAGTTGGGTAATATGCTTGGACTTGTACATTAAAAGGGGGCACTGTATTCAATGATTAGGGTAATAACGAAAAAGCACAGTGCTAGGATGACTTCTGTCAGTCTTGAAGATATTCTCTTAGAAAAAAACTGATCCACATAGAAAGATTATCTGACTGTTGTATAAACATGATCTGAGGAGAAATAATTGTCCGTATAAGAACCCAGGTGTCTTATGACTACACCCGTGTGTCTGTTGCGGAGTGCCATTCATAAAGCATGAGTTAGGAGCAGTTTTTTTGTCAAACGCTACTATGCTTTTCATTTTTGCATTTAGCTTGAGACTGTTTTACACCAAGTATGTGTAGATTTCAGGCCTTGCTGAGACTGTTTAGTATTGGTGAATGGGTGAATAACTTTCCTCAGCTTGTTGACATCTGCAAACATGGTCAACAACACTACTGCAATATTGGCTTGAATGTCTAAAAAATTAATTCCAACGAGAAAAGGGCATAAGACTGATCCTTAAGGTATCACACTAGTTTCAATTTTCCATTAAGAGTTTGCGTACTGGCATTTTTCTCTAACTTGGGATCTGCTGA
This sequence comes from Protopterus annectens, assembly GCF_019279795.1. Taxonomy (NCBI): domain Eukaryota; kingdom Metazoa; phylum Chordata; order Ceratodontiformes; family Protopteridae; genus Protopterus; species Protopterus annectens. The sequence goes on from NC_056726.1 coordinate 1,492,423,095, forward strand.
AGCCACAATTTGAAATCCAGCAGACAGTGTGGGGGTTACATTAAGTTCAATAAGTTTTCAAAAATACTAACATGGAGGATAGTGTCCAAAGCCTTAGCCTCGTCAAGATAAGCAACATGCATGAACGGACCATTGTCCACAGCCTGGATGACGTTCTCAATAAAGCATAGCAAGAGACAGGAGATGCCCTTTGCAAAACCATTAGGATTGGAGTCTATACCACTTAAATTGTCTATGTCTACATAAAAGCTCTGCTATGATATGCTACATGACTTGACTTATAAGGCTGGACAGGCTGATGGGCCTATGGTTTTCTGAATCTGTTGTGGGGCCCAGTCTTGTGCAAAGGAGTAACAGCTGCTGTTCCCCAGGCATCAGACACAAACCCTGTGGGGAAGCTGAAGTTTAACATTTTAGGCAGAAGCTTGCACAGTGCATGTTTAGCATTGATTAGAATGCAGCCCAGATGTCTGGTCTGAGAGACATATTTCTATTCTTTGACATGTATTTTATGATATTTTCCAAGATGAATATAGGGAAAGCTAAAATGTTCAGGAATACTGGGGTACAACAATGCGAGAGCATCTAGAGTAAAGTTAACACTAAATTTGTCAAACTATTTGTTTTATTCTTGGGAGCAGAAGTTGTGATATTATGTATGAGCTCAGTGCACGGCTGGACAGTATTCCTCAATTTTCTGACATAACTGAGAAAAGATTTGTAGTTTCCTTTGTTATCTGTAGTTATCGTACTCCTTTTTACATTTCTGAATAGTGCCTTTACTGTCCTGAGATGAGTGCATGGGGAGTTCTCCTTTACTGTCCTGAGATGAGTGCATGGGGAGTTCTCCTTTACTGTCCTGAGATGAGTGCATGGGGAGTTCTCCTTTACTGTCCTGAGATGAGTGCATGGGGAGTTCTCCTTTACTGTCCTGAGATGAGTGCATGGGGAGTTCTCCTTTACTGTCCTGAGATAAGTGCATGGGGAGTTCTCCTTTACTGTCCTGAGATGAGTGCATGGGGAGTTCTCCTTTACTGTCCTGAGATGAGTGCATGGGGAGTTCTCCTTTACTGTCCTGAGATGAGTGCATGGGGAGTTCTCCTTTACTGTCCTGAGATGAGTGCATGGGGAGTTCTCCTACTGTCCTGAGATGAGTGCATGGGGAGTTCTCCTTTACTGTCCTGAGATGAGTGCATGGGGAGTTCTCCTTTACTGTCCTGAGATGAGTGCATGGGGAGTTCTCCTTTACTGTCCTGAGATGAGTGCATGGGGAGTTCTCCTTTACTGTCCTGAGATGAGTGCATGGGGAGTTCTCCTTACTGTCCTGAGATGAGTGCATGGGGAGTTCTCCTTTACTGTCCTGAGATGAGTGCATGGGGAGTTCTCCTTTACTGTCCTGAGATGAGTGCATGGGGAGTTCTCCTTTACTGTCCTGAGATGAGTGCATGGGGAGTTCTCCTTTACTGTCCTGAGATGAGTACATGGGGAGTTCTCCTTTACTGTCCTGAGATGAGTGCATGGGGAGTTCTCCTTTACTGTCCTGAGATGAGTGCATGGGGAGTTCTCCTTTACTGTCCTGAGATGAGTGCATGGGGAGTTCTCCTTTACTGTCCTGAGATGAGTGCATGGGGAGTTCTCCTTTACTGTCCTGAGATGAGTGCATGGGGAGTTCTCCTTTACTGTCCTGAGATGAGTGCATGGGGAGTTCTCCTTTACTGTCCTGAGATGAGTGCATGGGGAGTTCATCCTTACTGTCCTGAGATGAGTGCATGGGGAGTTCTCCTTTACTGTCCTGAGATGAGTGCATGGGGAGTTCTCCTTTACTGTCCTGAGATGAGTGCATGGGGAGTTCTCCTTTACTGTCCTGAGATGAGTGCATGGGAGTTCTCCTTACTGTCCTGAGATGAGTGCATGGGGAGTTCTCCTTTACTGTCCTGAGATGAGTTCATGGGGAGTTCTCCTTTACTGTCCTGAGATGAGTGCATGGGGAGTTCTCCTTTACTGTCCTGAGATGAGTGCATGGGGAGTTCTCCTTTACTGTCCTGAGATGAGTGCATGGGGAGTTCTCCTTTACTGTCCTGAGATGAGTGCATGGGGAGTTCTCCTTACCTCCTGAGATGAGTGCATGGGGAGTTCTCCTTTACTCTCCTGAGATGAGTGCATGGGGAGTTCTCCTTTACTGTCCTGAGATGAGTGCATGGGGAGTTCTCCTTTACTGTCCTGAGATGAGTGCATGGGGAGTTCTCCTTACTGTCCTGAGATGAGTGCATGGGGAGTTCTCCTTTACTGTCCTGAGATGAGTGCATGGGGAGTTCTCCTTTACTGTCCTGAGATGAGTGCATGGAGAGTTCTCCTTTACTGTCCTGAGATGAGTGCATGGGGAGTTCTCCTTTACTGTCCTGAGATGAGTGCATGGGGAGTTCTCCTTTACTGTCCTGAGATGAGTGCATGGGGAGTTCTTACAAATTTGATTGTTACCCTTCCCTTGATATACCAAATACCAATCCAGGAGTTCCACCAGAGAGAATTTTAGGTCTGAGCTGAAAGCAGCAGCCCTTTCAGTTGAGTCAATTTGCTGGGGATTGTTGGGAATTTTGCACTTTCTTCAGCCTGAAGTAGGTTTGCCCTTGAGATCACCCGTAAGATGATCTTATTTGGTGGTAAGACAGTATCACATCTGACAGACAAGATCACTGATTTCTAAAGACATTTAACCACAGATGAAGAGATGCAGGGTGGAGTGCAGTTTTAAATTTATTTTTATTTTTTGAGATTTCCTGTTTCAGCTTTAACACAAGTCTTACACAAGGCATGATTAGTTGTCACCAGATGTTGTGTGTATCTACATTCTTCTTTGTGTGTTTCTAACCACTTTTACTTTCCATTGTTCACAGATCTCATGATCGTGTCCTAGGGTACATTTCTCTGCCTTTCATACTATGCAGTATTTGTGGCCTGTCTGTCATGTGCAAATTACGCTGTTTGCCTCGTGGTAAAAGTTATATTGCACAGTGGTCCATGTTTCTTGTAAAATGTATGTACATCATGATGTTCTTTCTTTTTTAACATTGAATGCAGAAATATAATAGAAAACATGTATTCCATATTAGTTCAAAGTGTTTGGAAAAATGCTTGTTTCTATATGCCATGGAAACTAGTGGCAGGGTACAAACATAGTGAAAGGAAGGATTGTTATCTATTTTTATTGTGCCGCCTAATTTTAAATACCAGCAACATAAAAAGTTATATCCTAGCTAATTTAATTCAGACTGCAAAGTCTTTAAGTAAATACATTAAAATGATAAAGTAACTGACAGCCTTTGAAGGAAACTAGGAAAATTATTTATAGTTTAATTATGTAAATAATTGAAAAGCCGTTGTCTGTTCTGCTTTCATCCAGCTAACCAGGAGGCTGTTTAATTTGAGAAAAGGCACTAATTGATATTGCTTCTGGCTGTTGTCAGGTTTAGCGATCTGTGTGGGTTCTGTCCATGTTTACCAAAGCCTACAGAGATAATCTCAGAAGAAGGAATGTATGTTGTAACCCAAGCAAGGTCATTGTAAAAAAATGCTAAGTGGATTTAAAAATTGAAACAAACTTAACTGCATGTCTCCAGCATTCTGAGAGAAAGATTCTTATGCAGATATATTACCTTATTTCTAATGTTTTTTTTCAGAATTATTAAATATAATTAATGTGTTGTAATAAGTATCTTATCCTACTAAAGGTTGTATCAGTTTTGCTCCAATAATTTCAGGGCTGAACATGTAAATGACAGTTGCAGCTAAAAACAATAATTTTTTGTATTCCATGTGTTACAAATAGGATATAAAAGCACCAGGAAATGACTTAGTGAATGTAATGTGTAAAGCTATCACTAGGAAACTGCAGATGCTTAACATTAGTGATAAAAGTGCAGAGAATTCAAACTGGAAGGCTGCAAACAGAATGATAGTTGTATGATCACTAATGATAGACTTTATGGAATGGTTCATCCAGTGTGCTAAGGTCTTAATTAATGCAAACTTGGCAACACAATTTTTTAACAAGTGACCATTTGAACCCTACGTTGTTTGTTCCATCTTCATTTGTAGGTGTCTCTTCCACGTACCTATCACCTTTCTGTAAAGTGATACTTTCCTGTCTCATTCTATTACTTATATCTCCCCAACCTCTACTGTGTAACACAATGTTGCATAACTTGTTCTTATAAACATCTTTTGTTACAGAGGCTTCTCTTGTGTAAACTGAGAGGACCTTTATGAAAGGTTTGAGCTCTTTTAGGTCAACCATATTTATTCCTCTCTTTGTTTGGCAAGATATGGTATTAACAACTCAACAGGAAAGAAAACACTGGCCCTTGTCCCGGAATTGAACCAAGTACCCCTCCTATTGTTCATGGTTGTTACTGCCACCAGACCTACAGGAAGTCTCTGAAGAGTTACATACATACTCAATTTCAGCTACCATTGTAAAAGAGAAAAAAGGCCACTCTAACAAGGGTGGGGACTGACATTTCAAAACATGTGAGATTTACAAGACAAGTGATCTGACAAAAGGCTTGAGTTTAACTTTTTAAGCTACATTAAAGATCTAATCTCAGTCATATGTTTTCTTTATTTTGTCACATTCCCAGCTGATATCTTTAGGTCACTCCTTGTTATTATTACAACATTAAGAAATCAGTATCCTAAATAGGGCAGCTTTGGCCAGTTTGTCCTAACTATTATAGCTAATAACAAATTGTATATACACAGAGTTTGAGGATGGACTGTATCTGTTGGTAGCTGTACATAATTTACCCATTCAAGAATAATCTCTTCCATTTCCAACAATTTCATCAATGAGATGGGCATTAGAACAGACCATATGCCAAACCTAATTATGATGTCATAACAAATATATTAAATTATTCTTATGATCATGAACTGAGTAGTGAATGGTACAGTTTTTCCTGACAGTACACCTGTTCACACTTGTCCAGTTAAGAGGATCTGCTTGGAAAGTCAGTGTATATATAAATGTTTAATAATCTGGTGACTTGAATCACTAAATGGAGCGAGCATTGACCCTCCTTTTTTTGTCTTTGGGGTTTAGTAACTTGTATTTACGAACTCTGTGAGATTTAGTATTGCAAATAAAATATGAGTTTGCTTTATTAGTTTGTTTTGGCAAATGACCAGAAATGTTAGTAAACTCACTATTAAACAAAAAAAAACTTATAGTCAAGATACTTACCTAAAAAAATTTAACCTCAAGCTAGGAGGTTAAAACAAAGTTTGTATCGGTAAGTTAGGTTTTGTTTAAAAGATTCTAATACCCAAGAGAAGTTAGAACAAATAAATAATTTATGATAGTGTGCATAGATAATTTCCAGATAACTTAAAACTGTAAAGGTAATTGAAATATTGTTTAGTCTAACTGGGGTCAAGAACTGCAAAATGTATTACATACTGTGGAGACCACAATGTAGGTTTAGCCAAGTTTAACTTGCGGTTTAAAAGAGAATTATACTCAGTTATGATCTTAAGTAAAGTGTATATAGTTGTATGGCTGTTTTAGATAAGTAAGAATACATTAGCAAATTATATGAATATTATTTTTCAGTATAACTGTTTTTTAGTAAAATTATTAATAATTATTATTTTCTGTATAATATTGATACCATATAATTGTGAATGGCTAATGAAATTGTGAAAGATAGGGTCCAGAGAAAAAATAAATAAAGTAAAAGGGGCTGGCCCTAGCTAGTGTTGGTGACTATGGGAGTAGAAGAAGTTAGTTTACCATTTAACAATAAACAGGTTGAAGCTACTGTACTTTGCAAAGGCTAGTGATCTTTAAAATGTACAAATCTGTGAATTTAAGAATTTCCAAAAATCTTAATAATGAAAGGGGTGTGTGAGCAATCAAAAGCTATGCGTGCATCAGCAGCAAAGACTACTTTTTTATTATTTTTTTCAGTTTTATTTTAATTAGCAAATACTTCAATACAGTATCTTGCATTTTACTAAGGGACATAACACCTGAGCAGAAGTTAAAAATTAACCCCGCACCTGGAAACGTAAAATGAGACAAATTAATATCCATTTTAATTAAGGTGGACAGTATGTTTGCTAAATTTATGATATAGTTAAAAACGTAACTTATATTGGACCTGCCATACTCTCATTTCTTACAAAAGGGGGCCCTAATCCTATCTAGACTTAGTATGTTAACTATTTTAATCATTAAAATCGAAAGTAATTCTTCCTCTAATGTGTTATGATTATTCAGTATTTCTTTGTGGGATCCAGTCATACTGGGGTTATAAAGTAAGTAAATGCATTTATTTAGTTGCTTGAATAGTTAATGCATTTACTTACATGTTGGTTTGTCTGACTTAAACATAACTGATAGTCTAAATTTCTTGTGACCTATTCTTCACACTTAGCAAATATTACTACTATATTGCTACAGCAGCTCTCATAAATAAACATGTGGAAGAGGCTGAGAGTAGTGAGGATTAGAATGCTGATGACCAACCCACAGTGAGGAGAAGGAGAAGAGTGTACAGACCCAGGGTAACCTAGCAGAGGCTACATGAGGTGGAGATAGTGGAGCGCTATAGGATGGACAGGGACATTCTACAGCAAATTGTTGAGCTGTGCCGGCCACGCCTCACGCACAGAATCAACAGAGGGGATCCCATCCCAGTGGATACCAAGGTATGTGTAGGCCTAAGAATACTAGGCACAGGTACCTTCCAAAGGCCAACTGGAAATATCGTGGTGATCTCACAGGCATCAGCATCCAGGGTACTCCACCAGTTCCTGGATGCCAGGTCAGCACATGCCGGTGAGCACATATATTTCCACCACAGCCATGATGTGCTGGCCAGCAATATGCATCTTTCCACCAAATAGCAGAATACCCTGAGGTAGTGGGTGCTATAGACTGCACGCACATACCCATCAAAGCACCACTTGGTGAGTGTGGTAGGGTCTACATCAACCGGAAGGGCTCCCCCTCCATCAACTGCCAGGTCGTGTGCGATGTCCAGGGCATTATAATGAATGTGCGTGCTGCCTGCCCTAGAAGCTATCACGATTCCCACATCTGGAATCTGATGCAGCTGTACCAGAGATTGCCAGTGGGGACATCCCTTACAGTCACCTAGTGGGGAATGCTGGTTGTGCACTGAAGCCGTGGCTGATGACACCCATCAGAAATGCACACACACACCTGAACAAGAACTCCATAATGAGGCACACGCACAAACCAGAATCATAATAGAGTGTGTGTTTGGGATGCTCAAGTCATGGTTCCGGTGCCTGGACACATCCGGTGGAGCCTTGCAGTACTCACCAGCTATGTGTACCCAAATTGTCATCGTATATGTCATGCCACACAATATGATCCTGTGAAAACAGCTGCAGCAGGAACAGCACAGGGCAGGGCCACACAGCCTCCAACCATTGCCAAGGCCTGCATAGGCACAGAGTTGCTCGGAGGAGGAACAACCTGAGCCTGCCCCAGTAGGCAGAAGGAGGCATGCCCAGTATGCCCAGGCCTTGGCAAAGAGGCAATGCATAGCACATACACTGACACGGTAGGGACCCAGGGAATGACACCTCTCTCTGACTCGCACATACTGTAAAAGGGATGCCAAACATGACACTACATGTGCTTAACCATGTATAGGGAGTGTACTATGTGCATCTGACATAGTCATCCCTCCTGCACCATACTCAATACTGGCACAGCCACAAGGTTAGTCACTCTTCCTACCAATTGCCAAATGGAGTAGTATGTGTTGTTACTTGTATCTATGTGAGCATGCAAGGGAATCGAATGGCTGAATGGGATGCCAGCAGATAGTAGACACATATAGTGGCAACATGAGATCTGTTGCCAATACTGGTGTCAGCATAGTAGCCAGTACTAGACAAGGTGACAAAACTCACTGCAGGAAATGTGCTAGGCCACATGTGTGTCCATAGGACACATACATGCCAGTCAGGGAGGCTCAAATACCCAGCAACAGTCTCAGCCAGAAGGACAGGTGTAGACAAACACAAACAAAGGCTGTGCTAAGGCCTCTGATTGATGGCTATGGAGATCATCTCCCCCGAGAACTACACAGACAGACTACAACAGTTCAGGCAGTGGGGTGTTAGTTCTGAAGGGTAAGACATCAGAAACTGAAATGTAGGTCAATCAGACCTAAGACCTGTAGTATACTGATATGCCTCTAGTCAGCAATACAGAATGAAATGGAGTACCTGCAATACTAATACAGTCATAGCAAATGTGTACAAGTGTCAGGTGTGCCCCCTAATCCTATGTAGAAATGTAGTAACAGTCAGGTGTGCCCCCCCCATCCTATGTAGAAATGTAGTAACAGTCAGGTGTGCCCCCCCCAATCCTATGTAGAAATGTGGTAACAGTCTGGTGTGCCCCCCCAACTCCTATTTAGAAATGTAGTAACATGTATGTGTAGGTATAATAACAGTGGAGCACAGATTACCTGAGCTGGCCAAGGCAGCAGGATAGATTGTAGCATGTGTACAATATGCAGGGCTATGTGTGTTAGATTGGTATGTGTCGTATATTGTGTGAGAGTGGTCATTATGTATGCATGGTGAGGTATGTCCTGGTGGCCATTGCCCAGTACTGACGATGACAGGGCCATGTTCTCACAACTGCAGTGCCAAACACAATGCTTCCCAGCAAAACACATTCCAGCAGTAAGCCATAGTAAATGTTTGGAAGTAATATGTGTCACCATCTAAAAGATGGACAAGGCATGAATGTGGGCCCAGACATACAAGCAGTACATAGGGAGAAGTACCCTAGACATACAGTGAATAATATGTAACTGTGAAATGGACACAACATTGGAATTGTACACACAGGTTAGCAGCACATTATTTGGGCTTGTAGTAGGGAATACCGATGTTGTCTGGCCAAACACTGACAGACCACAAAGGTCATAGGAATGACATAGTGAGAAACAGCCAATGTCCCTGCAAAAGCCAGCATAAGTGGAATGCCCCATGCATATCTGTGAGTCAGATGCACCCAGCTCACCCCACCACCACCCACAGGTACCTCTCCGGTATTATCCCTGCTGTTGGGAATGAGTACAATATGACTCCCACCTCTTTATGGCAATAGCTAAAGAATGCAGCATGCAGAACAGGTGTCCCATGCAGGTGTGTCCCTAGCTGTAAGCAGCACCCTGCCAGCATCAACACCACTAGATCAATAATGACAGAAAGTACTGGCATGAACACCTTGCACACCTATCCTGTCACCCCAGGGGAATATAGTGTATTGCAGTCTGGGACTGTAGGACTGACAGAATGCAACGGCCTGCTACAGCTGGCCTGCATCACTACCAAATGGCCTGTAGTCCTCTGTCAAAGACCTGTGTCTCACCCGTACTGCCAATGTATGTTATGTCATGGACTCCCAAATAACAACATAACAGTCCACATAATCCAAATGCAAGGCCATGTGGACAAATCACAGTAACATGTCCACCATGTCCTACTGCATGAACTGTGGACCAATACCAAATTACTGCTGGGATGAGGTGATAACTATAGGGAACTTATCAGATAATGTTTGCATAATGTTTGGAAGAGGATAGAATAATAGGAGCAGGGGCAGCATGGAGTGTGTGAAGTCCGAAACTCAGCCGTGTGCACATACTATCCCTGGCTACAAACCCAAGAATGGGAGGCTACAAACCTGCTTGTAAACCACAATGTGAAGAGGGAATGTCCAGAATTATGACCCCTGCCTCTGGGTAACCTTTGTGAATCTGTACAGCTGTGAGGTATGGCCACAGCAGGATATGGCCATACTGTCACGTCGATAGATATACAAGCATGGGATCCTCTGCCACCACTGTACTAAGGTGCTAAACCATTTACACAGACCGAGCAGCAAGTGTCTGCAGCTTTCCCTCCAGAATGACATGACTGTGCAAGAATATGTAGGCTGCTGACCACAATACTGGACACAGCTGCATGCACCCTGTGTCCCCCAGGATATTGCTGCAAGCAAATATGTATACCTGACAGTACTTGATGACATAAAACATCACAGTGTAAAACAGAACATATGTCTGAATATCTCTGCTAACACTAAAACTATGTAGCAGAAGCAGCACAGACACAATTAGTTACAGTATCCCACTATCCTTTGCCCATTGTGACCCCATATTGTCAACCTATCTACAGATATCCCACAGAAACAGGTTGCTATCTGTAGGAGTAGAGCACAAAAGTCTATACTGGAGTACAATCTACCTGGAATGGATTCACATATTCAATACAGAAAGTCACACTGGGCATGCTCTCACACTTACAGAAATGAAGCCCATATCTGGCAACAACAGTGGACCATACACATCTGACAGTTGCAGATGTTAGTGCATACACTCCTCAGTACACACCAGTCATGCTTTGCACACACATTGGATAGGAATACACGCATAAATCCAAGGACAACACACTATAATAGGCCAAAAATACACATACATAAATGTGTGGAAGAGTGACAGTGACAAAGAGCCTCCAATCATGAGGCCTGTCCCACCCAGCACACATCCAATTGGCAAAACCCACATGATGTGCAAATGTCAATCACCATAGACATTTGCCTCTGGTATCCCTCAGCACTATAGTGTCTGTGGTGCCTGTGCTAACTGTGTAACATGACTATACAAGTCAGTAGTTATCTAGCAGTTTTACACAGATACGTGTGGAATATAAACTTGTGTGTGCCTGAGTGTGGTGTGTCTGCCTCTAGATGAATGGGTTATGGCCCATGCACACACACTGCACTCCCCATTGCCCTACCATGGCACGCCTGCTGATGTCTTCACCTTGAAATACATCTTTGGGGAAGTAATATGTAACTGTGTAATGCTGTAGTGTGATGTACTACTTAGGCAGGATTTCTAATCCCAGATGTGGCATCTGTGTCTGCGTAGGGATCAATGCTTTTTAGGCCAGTCACACTCACTATAAATTCAAATGCCCTACTTTGGCAGCCTGCTGATGTCATTCACTTTGAAATACACCTTTGGGGAAGGAGTAGCCCAGTAATCTCTGTGGTGCATCTTATAACTGTGTACTGCTGTAGTGTGATATACTACTTAGATAGGAGTTCTATTCCCAGACATAGCAAGTGTAGGTGTGTGTGTCTGTATAGGGAGCAATGCTTTTGAGGCCATTCACAGTCACTACATCCTCCATTGCCCTTCTTTGGCAAGCCTGCTGATGTCATTCACTTTGAAATACACCATTGGGGAAGAAGTAGCCAAGTAATTTCTGTGGTGCATCCTATAACTGTGTAATGCTATAGTGTGATGTACAAGTTAGGTAGGAGTTTTAATCCCAGACATGGCAACTATAAGACTTGGTGTGTGTGTTTGTCATTAGTATCCTGTGTGGAGGTGGCTGTGAGTGTGTAACAACTAGACACATTGTGGAGTGGATTTTGCAAATTTTTATATGGTGGGCCTATTATATGTTACAATGTCCACCTTACAAGGATAACTGATGTCAAACAGCAGAGAAGCTGGGGTAGACAATCCATATCCCTACATGTGACATCAAGGCCTGGCGAACAATATAGGCAACCCTTGTATTACCCAGAGAACACTCTCAACCCATGTCTCATACACAAACACACTCAGATATTCAACAACAATTATGTTGGCAGTTCCCTGCATATTGCCCACAGATAGTAACCATGGTGTGATGGCAGTGGACTACAGAGGGCATGGCACCTTGTCCCATCCCTACAATAGGTACTTAATTGCATACAGTGCTCCTTCACTATGTTCCCCATTGGACACCTGCAACAACTGTAGAGACAGCAGATGTAACCCACAAAGGACATACCATGCCTTATACACATGCCCTGTATGAACAGATGCCACTGAAACCAGGGAATACCTGTATCATGCTGTCAATGTAGGTGCAGGGTCAACCTAGTGTCCATTGCCAGTTCTCACCACATGAGGCCAGGAATGGCACATCTGATGATAACAACAATATGTGTACACAACATACCCCAGACACCCCAGGTACACTTCCACACATCACAGAACATGCATGTAGGACATGTCCACAGCCCAGTCACTGTCTATGTTATGAAATATAGAACACATACATGGCAAACATTGCACAGCACTTGCCACCAACAATAGTAACCCAGATGACTGGATGGTGAATACAATACACACCTGTGTAGGCCAATCCAGACACTACACCCCTGAGCCACACAGCAGACCATAGGTGTTTTATTCTTTTGTTTTATTTCTTGTGGTTCCTGCCACTAGGGTTTACAAAGATATCAGGCAGTCAGATACAATTAAACAATGCTTGTTGGATTGTACTTTTGATTAATTATTTAATTGTATAATTGTCAAATTGATTAATTGATTATTACTTCTGAATGTGAGTTCTTGTATAAAAGTGGCTTTCAAAATGTAGATGTTAAGATCTGAAGAAGCGTACTAGCTGGTAGGTGAAAGCGCTCATCTGTTTCTCTTTTTCGTTTTTGTTTTAATAAATGAATTGGACTTTTACACAGCAGTATTTTTTCGTGGTGGTTTTCACTCGTGTATGATTTTTATATATTTATATATATGTGTTTGTACATATAGACATATATCTACATATGTATATGTATATATCCATATCCTTGTCATGTGTAAACATTACTGTTGTGTATACCTTCCCAGATGAATCACACCATATGTATCTGATGTGTATATTTAGATATAACAACATATGTGATGCAACAGTAATATCACTAACAAATACTATACAATTGTAGAAGTCACAGCAATTGTTCAATACTATTCAATATGTCTACTGACAGATGTATTGGAAAAACTACAACTGTCTTCACAGCTGTCATGGCATAGTGGTTAACTGTTGTGACTATAGTGTACAGGGTCCTGGGATCAAGACCTGCAAGGGCTGTTTATTTTTGTTGCTGGGCAGAACAAGGGCTGTTGGATACAGAGTGGTTAAGGGAGTTTTGAGCAGCTTTAAGTGCATTTGAGTGGGTTTGTGTGGTGTTAAGGTACGGTTAAACATACGGGCGCTTACACCATGTAGGCTTTGCTTACCAGTGTGCAAATGTGCTTAGCTGTTATATTGCAGCAATCCTGACACCTGCTAAGCATGCCTCAGCCATGGTAACCAGTCCTCCCATCCCAGTCTGATAACATAGCAGGGAAATGACATCTGTAATAGGTGTATGTAATGCCATGTACATAACATGCATCTATGTGCTGCCATTACAGTAGCAAGGGGTGTGAGTCTCCTGTCTGGGACACTTGAGTATATATGACCTGTACAACACTCTTATCCATGTGAATGTGTTACATACAAGGGTAGTATCCCAGGTTATGTACAGTCACATTGGCATGTAGTGTATCATGACATTACTACTGTTGACAGTGCTTTCCCAATCAAGAGTAGATTGCTAAGTGTAGCACTGGCAACAGACACCCCTGGATGCATAGATGTCGGGTTCCTGGTGTGTGAGCTGTATCACATTATATATATCCTACTGGATAATGATCTGACATGTGGAAAATAACTGTAGACTACTGTCTGTATAGCACATGTCAGTGAGGGCTGTCATCATGTAGTAATGGTATACCTATCTGTGTCAGATGTTTATCTGTCAACACATTCATCCTACTGCATAGCTAGTTGGCAAGTTGATGAGTGTCAGTCCCTGTACAGATGTGCAGATGTCAGGTATCCAGCTTGGATATGTACAGTCAACCTATGCTTGACTAACAATGACATGTCTGGCCAGCTGTGTTATAACTGGCACAGATAGGACACAACTCCCTGTACACTCCACATACCACAGATACCTCCACTACACTACCACAGTCAACATAACATGCTTGGGTACAGGTCTCCAGGACAGACACTAACCATGTTATGTAATACATGTTGCATACATGACAACTGGAGCACCTCACTGGCCACTTGCAAGAGGCACCTAGAGGATTGGCTGATGCACATCACTCACCCTGAGGGTCACCACAGTGGTGTCTGTATATAGAATGCCTGCTGGCACATGGCAGGTGGCATGATACCACTGTACACACATCCCCTACACTTCCCATCTCTCCATGGACAATAACCAGGTGCACACCTATGAACACCTACACGATGCACCCCAGTACTGACAAATATGTGCATGTGCATTACTGAGGATATCAGTCTCTGTGTGTTAGTACACCTGTATTTGGGAATACCCTGAGGCCCTTCACACCCCCTGCAACACCCATTGCCATAGTTAGATGTGGCTGCTGCTGTACCAGACATTACATGTACCTTGTTACGCTCCACTCTCTAAGGGCTACCTGGGCCTTGCAGTACCAGCACAACACTGGTTGTACAAATGGGTTGATAGGCATGGGATACCCACTGAGTTCTGGCAAATGTGTGTATGTATGCATGTGTGTATATATATGCAGGTTACAGCATTCCGAGGCCACATACTCCTATTATAATATGCATTGCCACACAGTATTAGGGATAGTGATGTTGCTGCCCATAGGAAAGGCATGACAATGCATCACCCTACTATGCCTGTGGCATGTGTATTAGATGCATATCCCTGTAGGAGCACTCTTGGGATGGACAAGGGTTTGTATTGCAGTCCTGGTCAGTGTGTGATGGTGGGTATTTCAGAGTATCATCATGGGTTCCAGTGCATGCAATATCCACAGTGGGGTGTGGGTGCTGGGTATACTGTCATTACACCATGGTACCCTTAGTACATGTCCCATTTACCACTGTATGGTGATCGCTGTCACCATCAACCATACAGGTAACTGATAACACTATCCAGCCCAGTTATGCATGTGCTGTGTGCAGCCTACCTGTAACACACTGGACACACTGACAAGTTAGTTAGCACTGATAGGCACAGGTCTCTCGGATGTGTGTCTGACTGTTATGTGTTTGTTAATGTCTATATGATGGTATGTCAGACTATGTATTGTCCATATACAACCATTACATCCCCCATTACCATACTGTACATGCCTGGGGATGTTCTGCATGTAACATGTAACCTGGAACACACCTCATCCTAAATGCTGTGTGGTGTGAGCAATTAAAGCCACACACATCAGTAGCACTACATACCTAGGTAGGGGTCTAGTCCCAGTGTTGCCAAGTAAGAGTGTGCATGTATGTGGAGGGATCTTCTTCAGGTTGCTGAATATACATGTCCCAGAGGGTCATCTGTCCATGTGGCATAGGCAGTAACTGTTATACAGACCTGTGACAGGATATATCACAGCCATGGTGTCACCACAGTGCCATTCCACTTGTGAGATATGACAGCAGACCATCCTCCTGCTGACACATGTACATCTACAACACAAATGGTGATCGTTATGGAGACCACAATCACTCAGTGTTACTAACAGCTATAATGCATCATGGCTGGACAGCTACACTACCTGACATGTAAACATTAAACATTACTGCTGACAACATGTTACACAGCAGTACTTTGGTACACTGTAGTACAGTCCCTGTGTGCATCAGAACTATATAAGCCTGCCTCTGCATTGATGTTATGGATGGCAGGAATGTGGCACAGGTATCATCATATGTAGAGGGTGTGTTTTTGGTTTGCCAGAGACCTAGAGTGGGCCATACATTTCACACCATGTGTGTGGTGAGGGGTGTAAGTTACTGATATGGCCATGGTGATGTGGTGTGTGTAGATATGGGGTTACAATAGGTGAGTTTGTATTGTGTGTGTGGGTATGCATGCACACAGTTCTGCAATATGGCTGCCCTATACAGGTGTTTGTTGGACAGCTGTAGACCATACCTGGCAGGGTGTGCAGTTCACCACCTCTGGCCACAGACACGAGAATTGTGCCTGCAAGGGATTCCAAGGGCACTTCCAGGTACAAGCCTTGATTTGCTACTCTCCCCTGATGATGACATATGCCCGATGGAACCAGGTCCCTCCTGGGACTGGCCAGGGATATGTGCATGTGGCCTGCTGTGGTGTGGACAGCACCCCCCACACAGTACTGGGGCTGGTACTGCCACTTCATGAACGGCTTGGTGTCCTTGCATGTCCACATCAACTGCCAGATGTTGGTGTTGCTGGCCTACATCCACGTGGCCATCGAACCAGTCCCACCACATGCTCTAGCATGGACAATCCACGGTCGAGGAGGCCCACCATCTCACCCAACCATCTATCCATGACCTTTGTATAATCATGGAGGGCACCTGCAAGATCACGGATGTTGTCACTTACAGCTGAAAAAAGCAGCCCTCTGCAGCCTCAGACCCTGTCTGGTATACCGTTCCATACATGCCTGTGCCTCCATGACAGCCTGAAACATGCATCTGGTGGTACCAGATGTGGCACTTCTGCCAGGGGCACAATGACTAGCAGCCCTCCCATGAGCACCCTGGTACATCTGCCTATGTGGTACCCTGTTGGACATCCGGCTATGGCTGCTGTGTCCAGGCACAGCAGCCATAGATACCACACTGTCCTTGCACTGCCACCAACCGCCAACTGTCCCTCTGCTATGGCCACTGGTTATTGGATATCTATATACCCTGTGACTGTGTGCGGGTATGGAGTGGACAACAGGGGGATGTGAAACGATGGTGCAGTGTTAGCCTCTGACAACCCCACCTGTGCCTCAACCCAGCTATCATTTTCAGTGTCTGTATGGACATCAACATCAGATTTCATGGAGGAGGGACCCTGACCCACCTTGCCACCTGTGAGGGGAAAACAAAAAATGCACTTTAAGACCTGTACATCATTGCTTAACATTACACACATAGATGCACACACACACACACACACACACACACACACACACACACACACACACACACACACACACACACACTGACATTCCACCATAATACCTACCTGTCCCTGAGTTTACAGACTGTCTCATGTTTATTCACGTAAGTTCCCCATCCTTCATCAGACTTGGAAACTTACACTCATTAATACCAATCATTAACATATCATTGTTCTAATTGCCTAGACAAGTGATCACAAAACATGACCTCTTACTCCATTACCTCTTTGACTTGATTGGAGTCGGTTTTACAAGTACTCACTGCTGTCATCCATTGTTCACCCTGGCTATGTCCGGACATCGTGAGCATGGCCCCCATATTTTAGGGGCTACTACGGTTACTCAATAATGTCACATAATGGAGTGTCATATGTAAGTATTGCTCAGTATATGCAAGATCTGTTGCTCAATCAACTTATTATGTGGACAACAGTAATATTTGGATACACTCAATGGTGTTGTCTAGTAATTCCCCAATGCATCTGTAGTGCTGCATACATGGGTAGTCTTTCACCTTTCTGCTGATTGCAATTTTAACAGTATACCTGGTGTCTAGTTTCTCTCCCATTGCATGTTCCAGGCTACATACCTTATTATACTATCAGGTGTCCTGAGATTACATATCAGACAAGTATTCCTGGTTTCTCATGTGTCAGTCCATGTACTGCACGATTCCAATGGGAAGTAGTGACGTATGAACAACCCCACAATCACACATGTGCATACATGGACACTGACACAAACACACACATCCTACATGTGTCAACCGCACTCCACCAGATTGCACTTACAGACAAAATAACACAAACACACACACACACACACACACACACACACACACACACACACACACATGCACACACACACACAAGTACAGTTGAGGTTGCACAAAGATATTACACACAGATCTCCCATTACCCATCTGTCAATATGCATAACATAGGTACTCAACAGCATGCAGTGCAGCTATAGTCAATCCATGCTAGCAACAGTACACATGTGTGTGATGCATGGGCTGTATTAGTAGGTGATGCCCCTTTCCCTGGAAAACACTGCACCCATGTACACAGTATTGCTGTGCACTTGTTCAGCACCCTGCCATGTACTGTGCACCATACCTCACAGGTGTACACACCATTGTTGAATGTGTATTACTGTGTCCATTATGTCTGCTCTTCTGCTCACAGCCCCTATGTGTTTGTCCAACACATACCTGGGATGTTATGTGGACAGATGTCATTTGTGAATGCCTGATGTGTGATTTACAGATGTCACCAGCGGTGCATGTATGACAAATACAATACTATTACACTGACAATCGTCAAACCTTACTGTGATTATGGGGAGTGTACACACCCTTATTGATATGATGCCCTCTTCCTTGATATGCCATGGAACCACATTACTGCATATGTTAACATTACATGAGCCTGATATGTGACATATGTCCTGTACAATCAAATGCAGTGTCAAACAAATGTGTTAGGTGTGCTGATGCTGATTGAGATGCATGCACTTTGTGGGTGCATATGTGTGCACATGCTTATCATGATGGTTTGTTGCACCTACTGTTATGTGTACTACAGCAGTCACTATTCCTGGTAGGGGAATACTAGCATACGCCATCTGCTTTGCCACTATATGGTCAGTCTGCCCTACACATGTCCCCAACTCTGCATGATTGCAAACTCAACTCATGTGTACATCTCTTGGAGTTCACACACTGTGTCACTATTGCTGTGGAGTCAGGGTTATGTCTGCCACAGTTCCTGACCCTGACTGTATGCAGATATAGCCATTTGTATCATCCTTTGGATCCCTGCTGCAGTGCACTGTTGTGTCATGATGACAACCCTTCCCCACCTTCAGCCTTTTTGCAAATGCTTGACAACTATGGCCTACACAATGTTTGTCAGTTTGCAGTGTCCCAAATACTGAAAACCATGTGTAACAGGCTAGTCCTAGCTAATGAATGGCAAACATACAGGTGTACACTGGCATGGTACAGATGGGAATGGTGTGTCTGAGGTGGAGTGAGGCATTGGTTGTCCAAGACATGTATCTTACGTGACACTCATCTGTAGGTTTCCAATGTGGTCTTGATACACCAGTACACATTGCAACACATGTCTTTTGGAGACCTCTTCTGTTATGCATATGCTACCTGTAGAGATGCCTGGCTGATGTTTCCTGTGGTACAACTGTCACATCTGATTACCCTAACCCATAGGCCACATGTTTGCAGAGTCCAGGCAATTGCTGACACGGGTACTGCACAGCCAGTACTTGCTAGATATTCCTGCAACCCCCTCAGTGTTGTGGCATGTCACTAGGTAGCCTGCATGACCAGTTTGCTACATGTGACATCATCTGCCTTGGATGGCCATCTATTTATTTCCTACATCATTACTGTCCCATACATCCTTGCCACATACATGACTGCCTGCATTGTTTGCCATGGTATATGCAATGGTGAGGTATGGCTGCATTTCCTGATCATGGGTGCTACCTGTTGAGTATATGGCCCACGCCATGTCATGTAAGATGTGTGCAAGCCACAGCTGCCTCTGTTGCAGGTAAGTGTGCACATTTGATGGCCAAACATCTTGGACAGCAGACTAATACTTGGTGTGACATTGGGGACATGTACTTGCTGAAAGGCGCATTTCCATGACAAATGCATACAGTCAGTACCTTAACAGCTGCTTTCACTATATTTTATCTGGAGTGTGTGCACACATATGCTTCCAGTGTTTGTGAAGGTATGTATTCTCCATATTTGCTGCCCTAATCTACGATTCCATATTACACACTCATTGCTCATGTTGGGACCACATTGCAGGTTGTAAAGTTTGTGGACCACAGTATTGTGATATGTCGTAGTGTAGATCTGTAACAGTTGCCATTGTAATGCTGGTATATACACTGTTGTAGCACCGTATAAGGGTAATGTTTCACATATGTCCCTACTGTAGGGCATTTGTCCCACCATTATGTTAATCTCTGTGCACACATTTTGCAATGACAGGATGTTAGTTATATTGCAGGAGTGTGACAATATCCTTCAGATACACCATCATGGTGACCACTGTGATGCAATGCAGTTAACAGCAAGAATACGTGAACTTGTATGGCATGCATTATGGGTAGGTGTGTTAAATGTGTGCATGGAATATACCATAGCCATACCATGACCGGTGTATTGGCAAACCTGAGCAAAAACCATACTCACCAGCTACAGGCTGCTGCCTTGGAGGTATACCAGAGGGATCTACATAAGTGTGTGAAAGATGTGAAGTCAGTAGCCACAGCTGTGGCATTGGTACAGGGTGGGTGCAGCATTATAGTACATCAACAGTACAAGTCCACAATACTGCAGCTTATACACACCTGTTTATTACTACTATGCAGCAACAGATTATCCCTCTCTCTCTCTCTCTCTCTCTCTCTCTCTCTCTATATATATATATATATATATATATATATATATATATGCATCTCACATACGCATGATCTAACTGTACAGATGCAGATGGAAATGCATCAGTGGTCTACTGATGTGCCCTGTGGCCCTACCTGAATGCTCCTCTGCTGGTGTGTGGGTAGCACCCACCTCCACTATACTCTCCGCCAGTTGTTGTGTGCGCGGGTGGACAGGTGCCCCAAGACTGGAAAGGAGCTCCTCAGCATGTGTCAGGTTAGGATGGATGGCTTGACCCCCCCCCCGTTGTGAGGTGATCCCCACTGACTGCAGCACGCTGACAGGCATTGCCGAAGTAGGTCAGTGCAATGATGCTGGACCTGCTCATAACTGCGGTTATGCAGGCCGACATCATTTACCCTGTGGACAAGATCATTCCACAGGGCGGTCTGCTCCTGCTGCTCATGGGCTGTTCTGCCAAACAACACCTGGTAGTGCTGCACCAGGTGTGTGATGATGACCTCATTCTTGTCCGCTGTATAAACTGGAAGTCTCTCACGTGACATCTTGCCTGAAAGACATAAAGATGGAAACAGGTCTGGGCAACTCCTACAGCAAGGTTATCATAGTTCTTAATACACATCAATGTCTCCCCACCACCATATCTGCAACAATAATCTGATCGCACAACTGAATAGGTATGTCTACAGAATACCTACCATTGGGACATATATCATATTGTACCACACTTTGTGCTATGTGTTTGTTGTCTCTATGGGGACACTATCATTGCTGGGCTGTTACAGACAATGTCACCGCATGCCATCGTAAGGGCCAGTACGGTTCCATATATGCACATGGCCTGTTTGCTATGTGATTGCCACACATCTGTTGCTTTGTGTTACTGGGGATATCTGTGCATGCTGTTGGACATGATCCAGGAATGTATGGACTATTACTACCCACATATGTTCTATATCAGTGACACAATAGCATGTTTAGGGAACAGTTGCCAGCAGAACCATCTCTCCCACCTCATCTGGCCATGGGGCCTCCTCATCTACTGGTCCTGCACTACCTTCAGGTGGAGCCACCTCAAGGAATGGTGCCCCCCCCCCCCCCGGGAGCACACACAGACATGATTCTATCACCCAAAGTCAGGTCCAGGGTCTGTTGCATAGGGAGCTCCACAGAGACTTGAGGGATATGCTACAGCACCTTAAGGCCCTCAGAACATAATCACAGGGTCCACATGCTCCTCCTGCTCAGCCTCCAGCCCAGGCACCTTCAGTGCCGTGAAGCTGATGCTTTGACTGGCAATGGGTGGGGGCCTTGGTCCCATCATTTCCATATGGGGGCTCATGGAGCTTCCACATTGCAGATGACACTCCCCATATAGGGTGTTTACCCACCACATGTGTCATATACCACCCCTGTAAGCTGTCTTGTCTATCTTCCACCCAACCCACCTCCACAAATATACCTGCTATCCTTCCCCAAATTCCCAATTCCACCTTCACAAACAAGGGCAATGTGGTCCCAACATGGGGTTCACATGTGACATAACAGTTCATGTAGCACACACTTACTGCTGTATATATATATATATATATATATATATATATATATATATATATATATATATATATATATATATATATATACATATATATATATGTGTGTGTGTGTGTGCGTGTATTGATATGTGTGATGTTCACTTACACATAACATGCAGCACTGTGATGCAAAACTAGGGGACATGTATTGATATACATGTGTGTGTGTGTTTGCATATATGTAGACGTACACATCGATATATATATATATATATATATATATATATATATATATATATATATATATATATGTGTGTGTGTGTGTAGATATGGGTTCACTTTATAATTTCAAAAAACTGAAATCCCGAATTTTGGTTTTTTGAACTTATAAATTTGAACGTTGAAAATCATGAAAGTGCATAATCGAGAATCCTAATATCTCACATTCACGGTTATGTCGTTGTGTGCGGTGTTGTGAATGGATGGTGTTTCATGTTGTGTATGTATTTAGGTGTGATTTAAGGTAAGTAAGTGTTTTGTGTTGGAGTGTGAGTATGTGTGAATGTGTTTTTTAGTTGTACGTGTGGGTTAGGGTAGGCAGGTGAAAATATGAGTGTGTAAGTGTTAGATGTGTTGGAATTTGGCAACTATGGCAGTTTGGGAGTGCCTCTCACTCAACCTACACCCAATATTAATACACAGACTGTGAGTAATGGTGGTAACAGTGTGAACAATCAAAGTAAAATAATTAATCATGAGAGACCCCTTGGAGCTGAGGGGAAACCAACACAGGTCAGTAGTGATTGTTGGAAAAATAATACTTTCATTTTTAATGCAGAAAAAACCTATAATGTTGAAGAGAGCGACAAGGCTAACCAGTCTTTGACTGAGCAGCTTAAGCAGTTCAAATTTAAGTTATTCAAACTGTGGAGAACTCAGTTAGAAAATATTTATCTGGCTAGGAATATCGAGCTAGGACTGGTACCAAAAGGTTTGCATGTGTGGAGGTACCCTAATGGTATTAATGGTGATACGGAAATGATCAATGAATTACACACGCTTTTTAATAAGACTGGTTTGGCCATTATGGACATTATGGTTAAATTCAATAATAAAAAAATTGACATTTATTTATCTGATCTTGAGCGTATTAATGACAATATTACTAAGGACTTACTTTTTGAACAGTATTACATTAATTATTCCAACATCATTGATGATGTTGAACGTAGTTGTGGTTCTATGTTCAATAAAAAGACACAAAAAATACAATGGGATATTAGAATTTATGAATTGGACACTGTTTACCCACAGTCGAAGGGTAACCAACGTAACCATAGCAATAGGTCTTCCACCAATCAAACATCCGATGACGAAGCGGAGATGACATCAGAGAAACATAGTGGCGATAAAAACGTGAGGTTTGATGGTGGGAGCCCTTCAGGAGAAGGGATAAGGCGTTCTGAAAGGATACGAAATAGAGAGGTATCCCACGAGGAAAAAGATTTTCATGGGATGGGTGCCTGACCAAAAGCGGGGTACACTGCCAGCAATCACTGGAATGGTGGTTGGAAAACGAGGAGGTGAGGAATGATGTTATTTCAGTTCATTAATCAGCTTACACGGAATTTGGTGTGAATTCTGAGATTAGTAACTTTATTGCCGAAGACTTTGTCATCCAAAGGACATCAGTCATAAGCAATGAATGTTTTAATCATCTGAATGATGCGAACTTTAATGTAAAATCCTCTGAAGCATGTAAGGCGACGGTGCAAGATTTTGATAATGTATACATTAATGCGCCAGATTTATTGACTTTAAATAGTAGCCTTACAGAGGTGATTACTAATTCTATTAATGTACATGATGATTTATTAAATTTAAGTGTCTATTCTGTTGAGGGAGTTACTGGTGATGTGGTTATAAGCGAAGGCATAGAACCACACAACTGTAATAGTGTTGTGGAAAGTTTTTCTCCCAGCAGTGTAAGTGTTATTGATTATTCAGAAGTGTTGGTCAGTAAGGATGGGATGGAAGCAATATTTAATGACACGTATAATGAATATGTATGAACCGTCAGTATTGAGAAAAGGGAAGATGAAAATATATATGATGGTTCGTTGTTTTTACAGGAGGGTGCTGAGAATATTACACTAAATGGAATGTCCCTAGAGGGTGATGAATTAGGAAGCAAGTCGCCACAAGGGGAACATAATGGGTTTTTAAGTAACACTATTATTATGGAAAATGCTACCAGTGACTTTAAGCTATTTAATTATTCCAATTATAGTTTCAATACTGAACATGTCAATTTATTTTCCAAGGGTTTTACCTTTGTTCCATGTAGAAGGGGCACATTGGTTGATGCCTTAATTGATTTTAAATTATTTGTACGAAAAATGAATTTGAGTGTTCTTTGATGGGGTTATTGTGGTTAACAGATAAGGGTCTATGACAAAACCAAGTATTTTTAATCCTCCCCTCAACCCTTTTATAGCTACTTTTGAAAAAGTGTGTGAACTTGACATTAGGGATTACTATAAGAAAACTATAAGACAACCATGTCTGAATTTAACAGAGTTTGAGTGCACATTGCTGAATAATTTAAAAAAGATTGACAATATACATATAATGAAGCCTGATAAAGGCAATGGGATTGTCATAGTTGATAACAATGACTACAGTAATGTTATGATGACTATGCTTATGAATGCCAATTACATAGAAACCAGTATTAATGAAATCAATATTGCTTTTAAAAAATTGGACCTCATGTTAGAAGACATGTTGTTTCAAGGGGAATTAAATGAAGTTGAGTATGAATTTATGTGTAATCCATACCCGGTAATTTGTGGAATTTTTGGAATGCCCAAGATACATAAAGGGTTGGATAACGTTAAATTCAGACCTATCGTAGATGGCAAGAGGTGCAAAACTTGTTTCATAAGTCAATTTTTAGATCATCATATGAAACCAGGATTAAATGCTTTCCCATACATAACAAAGGACTCTTGGGATTTTTTGGAAAGGGTTAAAAAATTTAAGTATAATAGTTAATTGAGCTTTCTTACCATAGATGTGTGTAATTTGTTCTCAGTTATTCCCCACAATATTGGTCTCACATGGTTAGAGGAACAATTGCTGGTGACAGGTAATTTCGAACAAGATAAGATTAATGTTTTTGTCAAACTTATGGAAGCAGTTTTGAAAAATAATTTTATATTTTTTGAAGGGCACCTATTTAAGCAACACACTGGTGTAGCTATGGGTGCTGCTTGTGCCCCAATTTATGCCAATTATATCATGGCATATTGGGAGCAAAATTATGTTTTTACCAGTGAATTCAGACAGTACATTAAATTATACATGCGTTACCTTGACGACATATTTATTATATGGGAAGGTGAGCGAGTTGTCTTAGATGCTTTTTTAGAATATATTAATAATTCAGTTTGGTTCCTAAGATTTACCTATGATTTTGATATGAATAATATCACATACTTGGATGTCAGATTAACCTTTGATAAGACATTACAAATGATAAAATCTAACATATACAGAAAATCCACTTTTTCAAATTCATACCTCCAGTTTAGTAGCTGGCATCCAAGGCACCAAAAAAGAGCCATAGTAAAGGGCCAAATGGTGACAGCTGCCAGGATGGTCAGCGAGGAGGAGGATTTCGTTAAAGAATTAAATTTTATGATTACTTTGTTTTTAAACAGAGGATATCCAAAGGAATTATGTTCAGAATTGTTCGAGGAGGTCAAATATAGGGATACTGTTTTTTACATTCCCATTCTTAAAGGTGACAAGTCTAGTATTACATCTTTTAATTTAGGAAATCTAGGAAGACCAGATGAACATCCACTGTATTATATTTTAACTTACAATTTTGATTCTGAATATATAACAGGTATGGTTAACAAGAATTGGGGTATTTTGCAAATGGATAAAAATATAGTAGCAAAAATGGCCTTGGCATCTAAGTTTATATAGGTTCATAGGTTCATAGGTTCATACTAGGCTATCTGCCCTGGGGCAATTATAAGCCTAGCCCAATTCAGTATATGCTTATGCCACCCCCTTTTGAGTAGTATACTGCCTTTAAGGGTTTAGTTTACTGTGCCTCTGTCTAATAGTGACACAGGAGTAATCCTGGGACAAAACCTACGATCCCCTCATCCACACTTCGAGATTCTCTTCAAGAGGATTCAGTGTGGTATGCTGCCTCACATGAACTGGAATTCTATTCCAGAACGAAGGGATTTCTCTGTATTTTG
This sequence comes from Protopterus annectens, assembly GCF_019279795.1. Classification (NCBI taxonomy): domain Eukaryota; kingdom Metazoa; phylum Chordata; order Ceratodontiformes; family Protopteridae; genus Protopterus; species Protopterus annectens. The sequence continues at coordinate 1,492,449,259 of NC_056726.1, forward strand.
GGGCCAAAGCATGATATGAGGTATAGCCTGGTAGTGCTGGGGTGCTCTCTGGAGCAGACCAGGGTTTCTGTCACTGCACACAGATACTCGATGTTCCATCCTGAGGAGAGCTTGAGATGCGTGCATCTTGAGGATTAAGACTTCTGTTAGCAGCATTACCATAGTTTCTTGTTCCTTGTGCTCTCTATGGGGGGGGTAGGTTAAAAAAGGCGTGTCTGACAATAGAGTCACCCTATACAAAAGTATCAGTGTGTTATTTATTCAGCCTTAGTGGCTGTGGCTGGCACTGACTTTGTTGTGATTTGTTGTGTGTTGTGTTTTTTTTTGAGAGGTAGCGTTTGCTCTGCTTTGGAGGTCTCTGTTCTGTTGCTAGATTTATTTTTAGAGCCTCCTTCCGTGATTTTGTTTGTGTATTATGTGTTGGGTTGGATGTGTGGTGGGACTATGATACTGGAATTGTGTGTTGTGATTGAGGTTACCTTCCTCCTGACTGAGGTTACACCAGGTTTTGAGAGAGAGCTTCAGCCAGCCTCAGTTTGGCCAAAATAGTGTACATTCTCATATATTTGAACGGAGGAGGAGAGGGAGGCGAGACCGTGTACATGAGACATTTGTAACGTCAAATTTTCCGGTTGCAAGCTGGGAGAGAGGAAACCCACACTGACCTTTTGGATTGACTAGAGTAATAGGGGAAAATGAATTTAAAGGAGGACCAATAGAGGACATAACTGATAGAGAGATTTCTGCAGTAAGTAGTGCTAATGGTGTTATAGTGCTTACTTAGTGGACCAGTGAAGGGCCTTAGAAAGGAGAATATGGTGTTTAAATTGAGGTGTAGAGCAGTTCTCTAAGGGAAAAAGTGAAAAAAAGACTCTTGTGGACTTTGTGAATTTGAATAGTTTAAATAGCGCTAAACGTTGTCTATGCTGCGCTCAAACAAAAAAACCAAAGAGGGTTTAAAGAGAGGAGGATGAAGGAGGTTTTGAATTGACCCAGAATGGCCAATAAAACTACCCAGTCAAGTAGGCTGCTCAATGTTTTTCACTGCCACTGATCAACAGAGAGACTTTCCTTAGCCCAAGCAAAAATGGCCTCACAGAAACTTACAAAACAGTTCAAGAACAAGCCTGTAAATGAACTTTTTTTTTTAGATTTACAGAAAAAGAAAAAGCAAGATTTTTTTTTTTTTTTTTTTTTTTTCAGAGACAGAGAGGTAAAAAGTATCAACAGATAGTTATACAGTAAAAGTATGACAAAAGACAAGAGTGTTATAAAAAGAAGAAAGAAAAATAAAATGCAAAAAAAAAAAAAAAAAAAAAAAAATAGTAAACAAGAGGACAGCTCTAGGTTGTGTCAGAAATCCTTAAATAATACATTATATAGGAAGGATACATCCTTAAAAGAGATTTTTGAAAGATGTTCTCTATCCCCAAGTCAATGTAATAGCAGGGTTTTTCGCAATTTTAAATGTGGGAAATGTACCATTTGTGAACATATACTGACATCAGGCAGCATTCTAACTTTTAATCAACATCGTATTTATATCACAGGACACTTTGATTGTTATATCAAGAATGTTGTCTATTTGGCCAAGTGTCAAGTATGCCCTGCTTTTTATAAGGGAAAAACTTGCCGGTATTTTAGAGAAAGGGTTAGAGAGCACTTATTAGACATAAAACATATAAAATTAACCAATGCATTAGCCAGGTACATTTCTACTTGTTTAGACCATTCTTTTAAATTTTGTATACTGCAACAAATCAGGTATGATTCACAGGGTAGAACTTTAGAGGTGCACTTAGATTTATGTGAGCTTAGATGGCAACTTAGATTGGATGCACATTGTCATCCAGGGCTAAATGATTGTTGCACAATCAAGCCTGTTCTCAAGCTCAAACATATTTTGGGCTAATTTTTTGATGTATTTGATTGTATACAGAATGTAGTTTATCATTTTTGGTTCAAGTTATATGTATGTATAAATAGTATCTATTGCTAATACTACATATATTTTAATTTTTACACATTTATACATATATTTTATATGATTGTGTTTGTCTTTTTAACTTATTTTCATTTTTACTGTTGTTAGATTAGATAATTGATTGGTTAATGACATGGGTTGGGTTGATGTTTAGCCTTATTTAAGTGAACTTCATGGTTAACTTTTTTATTCTGAAGAAGTCCACATAGGACGAAACCTAGGTTAATCAACTCTGTTGAGCTGTTGAGCTGTTGTGTTGAGCTGCTGTTTGTTTTTTATGTTCATGGTGTTCGCAATAAATTCCATTTTGGGTCCGACCTCGTTCTTCATTCCTTGGTGTTGAGGTTCATCTTGGTTCTTTGGTAATTTGTTTGTTCGTTATGGAGTTAGATGTGTTGGTGTTCGTATATGTGTGATTTTTGTGTGTGTGCGAGGATCTGCAGAATGTGTGGGTGTGAGTTTCCTTTCTGTGTGTGCTTGTGCAATCTTGGAGTTGATATATATACAAGTAGGGGGGTGTGGGGGTGCCGGAGGCTTGCCCCCCTGCTTATATATAGTGTAGGTGCATTTGTTTGTGTTTTTGTGTGTGTGTGTGTGTGTGTGTGTGTGTGTGTGTGTGTGTGTGTGTGTGTGTGTGTGTGTGTGTGTGTGTATTTTGTTTGTTGTGGTCTGGGTTGGATGATGTATGTGTTGTGTGATGTATGGTGTGTGTCTGTTCGTGATTTTGAGTTTCATGATTGTGTAGTTTTGGGATTTAGGCTGTTCGACTTTTATAATTTTGAAAAACTGACATTCGGGATTTCAGTTTTTCGAAATTATAAAGTGAATATATATATATATATATATATATATATATATATATATATATATATATATATATATATATATATATATATATATATATATATATATATATATATATATATATAGGGTGCATTCAGACATCAGGTCCACACTCCATAACTCTCCTTCCTGCACAGCTGCACTGTTCTGCCTTGCTACAACACAGACAGGTGCCACATGTGAACACAGCCTAACATTAGGGGGATATATATAGGGACAGATTGCAGGTAAGCCTATTACACACCTATGGCATTTCTGCATGCTACATTACACATTAGCGAGTGCAGTGCAAGTGGTGGGCTCTGAAACCCACTTGTCCATCATAATAGCATTACTTCCACCACCAGCTATTGGCCACACTAATATACATGTTTTCCATTACACAACACACACTATGATCGCTTACATCTTGTCAGTCAGTGCTGATCTGTGCACTTGACGGGTATGGCCCACTACACACAGGGACAGACACTATTGTCCATAGCAGTTGTTCAGCTGGACATCATTACAACAACACCTGAGGGCACATATAAATCATTCCACATCATCTATACCATTATTATGGACCAAGTACTGCATTCAGTTACATGCATATATACTTCACATACCTGTTGTGGGAATGCTGTCTGTTCTGGATAGTTTGCTGGATGGATGTTTTTTTTTTTTTTTTCTCTCTCTCTCTTGTAAATAGACTGAACTGTTTTGAATAGATTGCAGCATGGATTTTGTAGGTGATGCACATGATCAGGTTATGGCCTCTGCACCAATCATTGTCCACCACTTGCTACCTGCATGCAGCATGCTGTGTAGTACTTCCAACTACCACTGTCATGGCAACCCACTACTATAAATCCCTACATCATGTGGGCATGGTCCATTTACCTTTCCTGTATGGAGGACATCCTTCCTATGTGTGGGCAACAGTGTCACAGACAGCAGGTAGCAATACCTCTTCCAAGAGGACCTGCAGACTCAGGCCAGCGACATATTTTTATAAGGTTCCAGAACTACAGACAGAGTATGAGTAGTGTTGTTATATGCATTGTATAGCACCAGTGTTACAGGGTTTGTGTGTGCATACTAGTTTAACATGGAATGCAGTCTGTCTTGCATATCTCTCAACTGTGGGCCTATCCACATGATGGCCAGAGGTGTGCTTGTTATGTTTTGTCTGTCCACCACACAGATCTTGCATCAGATATATCACTGGCATTGTGTGTGATGAGTGCTGTCAGTAAATGGCTACATCCATTTGTGTTTCTGACTTCATATTCCTGACTAAGGGTATGTTGCAGACTATCCTGTTACACCAGCAACTTACTCAGTGTATGACAACACTATTTCAAATATGGGACTGTGTTCCAGCCTCTGTCCTCCACCTACATACCAGGCTTTGTCCATATGGCATGCAGTAAGGGGTTGTTATGTAGTGGCATGTGGTTATGAAAAAACATGTACCCATGAATTACCACATAGGTGGCAGGACACTAAACATTGAAAGTGTGATGAGAAACTTAGGGACACAGGTGGACAGTGGTCTCACTTTCGATAACCACATTGCCACAACAGTCAGGAAATCCTTCTATGTGGCACACCTCATCACTAAGGGCTTTTCATCCAGAATAAATGAGGTCATTGTCCCACTGTACTCATCCCTCATTAGACCCATTATAGAGTATAATGCCCCATTTGGTATGTACCTCACAAGACATCTACAACAGCTTGAAAGCCGCAGAAATACCTCACTAAAAGAATCACAGGCCTAAAGCAGATGCCATATACTGACCGTCTAAAAAAACTCCAGCTATACTCTGTGGCATATTGTCTACTCAGAGGCGATCTCTGCTTAACATACAAGGCCATGTCAAACCCTGAGCTGTTGGACATGCTCCACTTAAAGTAATCCCAATCCCTCACAGCCACACGCTCCAGGAATCTAAACCTTGTCATCACAATGAACAAAACATGCTGGACAGATAGGTTACTGACCCAGAGACTCCCCATACTCTGGAATAGACTGCCCATACATGTCGAGCAGAGCGCCTCTTTGGCTCTCTTCAAAAGGAACCTTGATGATTGGATGGGAGATAGGAAATTCACCCCGGGGATCATGTCAGTCACCCTGCTAGACAGGGGCCTGGAGAAGTAAATATTGTTGGAAGAAATATCCAGGAAATTGTTATGGCTAGGCTTGCATAGGCCCTGGGGCCGATAGCCTAGTACCAACCTATGAACCTATGTACCTATGTTGTGCTGCCAGTCCTGCCATCATTCCAGCGCTGTTGTGGCCCCCACACATATTGTGGAGTAGGTTCCATATATATGTGGGCTTCAGCTGCACAAAACATGTGTGCTCTTCTGCAGTCCAGAGGACAGTGTATGTAACAGTGTTATATGCCCCTGTAAGTCAGTCTATGTTGGAGGGGTATGCGCCATATATAACCTAGGCTGTTATAACATGTGAGGGTTATCAGTAGTAAGCCACCTTAAGGTATATGGCTGTATATTACCATACATTTCACCTTGGGAACATTGATGGCCTAGTTCTTACTGCCATACAGACTGTTCTGTTTGCATTGTGATTGTGATGTTTTGAGTTATGCATTGTTATGTAACAGATACATCCCATTGTGTCAGCGTAAGTCTTTTCCCCCTAAGGATTGAGCACAGAGTGTAATTAGAAGCTGCTGGACTATACATCT